>NC_073338.2:15794166-16133333 GCF_027580225.2 Misgurnus anguillicaudatus
GGGGCGCGCGAGACCCACGGGAAAATACTTTTTCAGGAAGTGATTTTTAAAGACATTACACCCCAATCACGCTGTAAACCGCTTGTGTTATTTACTGATTATATTTAATTTTTCAGTATGAAATGGTCAAAAAATATTATACTTTAAATAAGGATTGATTTTTTATTTCAGGCAAATTGATGCATTTTAAGTCTTTTCTGTTACAGACTAAAAAACAATGTTATTCTTTGTTGTAAGTTGATCGATATTTCTTTTTTTGTGTTTTCTTTTTGTGTTTTCTCAATGTTAATAAGGATACAATGTTTTGCAGATGTGTAATTTTATAGACAAATTATACTATTTACAGTCGCGGCGGAGAGTTGGGGGCAGAGGTGGGTAGTAACGAATTACATTTACTTCGTTACATGTACTTGAGTAAATTTTTTGGGTAACTAGTACTTTTAGAGTAAATTTAAGGATAGGTACTTTTTACTCTTACTCAAGTAAATTTCTAGTGAAAAAACTGTACTTTTACTTCGCTACATTCGGCCGCGTTACTGCGCTACTGTCAAATGGTATTAATTAATGAATATATTTTAAAAAAAAAAGTTTATAGAGCGTGTTCGAAAGTTTCGCGAGACAGGCTGCGTCATGCTTTAGCGCGCGCAACCGCGCGGTCACACCCTTTAGTGCGCGCGACCGCGCGTAGATGATAGGAAAAGCAAATGAGGGCGCGTGTGCGTTGTGCGAGATAACGGAGGCAGATCATGTGTGGCTTCAAGTTCGGTCTATGTTTTCACTCCAAGAGGTCAAAAAGAATAGTTTCGTAATGCGATCCATGCTTTGTTCACTAAACGAGCTGACATCTCAGCGTACAGGAATTCAAGATCCAACCTGAAGTGGTAAGTCACAGTAATGTCTATTTGAACACTATTAATGGTCATTTCACACGCTGAGTTTTTTTGCCATATGCACTCTTGTGCAACCGATGACCAAACAAGTGTAAGTTAAACCATACAAACAGCACGTTCACATCTGCATATTTCCATATCATTTCGCCACAACTAAACAAAATGAACAGCATAATGTAAGGACGTCTTGCATTTATACACAAATCCGGACACCTCACTAATGTGTAGAAAATACATTCAAATAAAAACGGGATTGTATTTTATTTAAATCCTTCCTAAGGGATGAATGAATAAAAATAAAAGAATAAAGTTTGATTTTAAAGAAACATGTATTATATATTATAATAAATGTAGAGTTGATTTGCACAAACAGATAAGTTCCATACAGTATGAAATTCTAAAATGATAATTTTGATTAAGCTCCTGTTTATGTTCAGTAATTCCACTGTAATGGCAATGAAAATAACCTATTCATATAAAAACATGATAACAAACAGACACACACGTTCTTTTTTGTTTACTGTTTGCATATTTAAAGGCAGATACTTGCAAGTTTGTGTTGTGAACATGAAAATAAATACAGAGTTAACCGTCAGAAAAACATCTGTGTGTGTGTGTGTGTGTGTGTGTGTGTGTGTTTCAGATTTTTTCTAAAATGACACGTTACGTGATGTTAATTTACCCATTGCAGGACTGAGATAGGCTGCTTTACTTCTATATAAGCAGAACAATGAGACTTTTAAGGAGAGGTTTGTGAAAACCCTCCAAGTAATCTGAAATTCAGTGCTTTTGCGCTTACTTCTCTATCAGATCGGAAGTAACGAGTAACTAACTACTTGAGTTGTTTTTTCATCTAATACTTTTTTACTCTTACTCAAGTAAATAATTAGATTGATACTTTTACTTTTACTTGAGTACATTTTTGTATAATTACTTGTACTTTTACTTGAGTACAGATTTTGGGTACTCTACCCACCTCTGGTTGGGGGGGCGCGAAATGTTTACCTCTTCCTAGGGGGGGGCGTGACAGAAAATAATTGAGAAGCACTGCTCTAGCGGAAAGTTTTGGAACAGTCCATTTCGACCGTAATAACAGGGGTGACCGGATTAGTCCATTTATTAAAGTTGACACTTTTCTACAATCATTGAAATGTGGGAAAAATGAAGAGAAAGGCAGCAGATATAGCATCATTCTTCAGAAAGAGTAGCAAGAAGCAGCCAAATGATTTGATTAAATTATTTGATTATGATTATTTGATTAAATAGTTAAAAAAAACATGAGGTTGAATTATGACTATAAATTGTTTGTTAATCTCAATTAATTTTAATTCAAATTAAAGTATTGTAGCAATTGTATACATTATTCTTATTAACACACCTATAATACTTAAAAGTATTTTAAGGTTGGATGATAGAGATTTTATGTGCACCAGAGTAACTGCTGGCCCCTGCCTGGCCACCCCTATGAAAAATCCCTTGCTCCGCCACTGATTAGCAAAAACACAAAAAATACATTATATTATAAATCTTTACCCGGACAAGTGACTTTTGTTCATGGACAAGTGAAACACAAATTTACTTGTCCGAAGGACAAGTTGCTCAAAAAGTTAATGTCAAGCCCTGATCTTAAAATACATCAGTGCCCTTTGTTTTGCCTCAAAATGAAATAGGTAATTGTTTTAGTAAGGCATGTTTGTTAAAACTAGTTATATTTCCTAATTAAACTAAGGCCTCTTCCTGTCTTAAGATAATCCCTGTCAGGGAAACCACCCCCTAATGTTTAAAGAGTTACTGCACTGAGTTAATTGATTGTGCTTATGATGAACTAAACTCTTTTGTCCCTTTTAGTTACTGAACTCTGTTCCTTAAACACCTTTTAGTTTGACTTATGAAGAATCTACTGAACCCAGCTGTGTGTCCATGAAGAGTGATGCATCAATGGATCCTCCAATAAACTTTAAGTCAGGAGGCTGTGGTGCAGATGTGAGGTGAGGAACGGTCTGATGGTTTAGACCTCTACCTTTTTCCTTTGTCATCTTCCAGTGATTCATTGTCCTGTCACACTCTCCTGCCATTCTGTACTGAACGCTGCAGCTTGTGCTGGACCAAGCAAACATGAATTTGCTGCCCAACATAATAAGTGCTGCCTTTTGTTGCATAAGTATCGTTGCAAGTTTCTTAAGGTGGGGTAATGAGTAGTTTATTTGCCTTTTGCACTGTAGTAGTTGATCTTATTTATATTAATTTAGCTAAGATGGCTATCCAATCAGAGTTTTAAAATATGTGTTTAATAACTGCAATAAGTTAATACATTGTGTTAATCACAATACTGATCAACTAAACTCTGTTTAAATTTTCTTTTACTTTCACTTACAGAGAATCTTCTGAACCCAGCTGCTTGACTTTGAAGAGTGATTTATCAATGGATCGTCCAATTACATTCAGTTTAGGAGACTGTGGTGCAGATTTGAGGTAAGGATCAGTCTGACGTTTTAAAGGAGTAAATCACTTTATTGGTCTGATATTTTAGAGGAGTAAACCGCTTCATTAGTACAATGGTTTAGAGCCATTGGAAAAGTCATTTTTAAACTGTTCCTTTTAAATGCAAATGAGCTGATCCTGTAGTTGACAAAGCCATGATTGGATACTGCAGGTTAAGGGGCAGTATTATCCCTTCCTGACATCACAAGGGGAGCAAATTTTAATTATATATTTTTCAAATTTTTCACATGCCCCCTACCCTGCTGTTAAAAAGTTACTTTTACTCTGACTTTTTAGTCTGACTTACTTTTTACTTAAGTAGATTGTTAGACCAGTAACTTTACTTGTACTTAAGTAAAATATCATTAAAGTAACGGTACCTTTACTTTTGATTTTTCAATTCAATTTTATTTATATAGCGCTTTTCACAATAGGTAATTGTATCAAAGCAGCTTTACATTAATAGAAGCAGGGAAAACACTGAAAAATCGACAGACAACATCAGTAGCAAAATACAGCGGCTATTAATAAGCTTTACACTGAAAAAAAAGGATTAATTTGAAAAAATGGATGCAAAAATTATGCACACTATTTTTAAGTTAGTATTACATGGAATGCAATTGCTTAAAATTTATTGATAAATGACTGAAGATCAAATGTAGGATGGTTTCTACAAAGCGTTTTATAAATTAGGCCCCCCATGCAGGTTTGCTCACTGGCGAAACGTTGGCCCCTTAGCACTGGCCCTGCATGGGAAGCCCTCACTTAGCCCCCAGGAAGCCCTCATACAGCAAAATCCACTGAGTTAAATAAACACTGCTGGATGTATATATTGTCAAGTGTTAAAAAGTAACACTGAAGCAGAATTAAAAGCTCTGTTATCCTCTCTCTCACCATACTTTAAAGTAATCATTTTTGTGATCAGTGTTTGATTAAACCTGACCCTTGAGTCTTTCTTTCAGTCTTTGTTCAGTCTGTTCAGGCCCCCAGTTTTATGGCATTTTATAAAATGCATGAATTTATCATTAATTCTGTGTAGTTAAACCTCATATAAAATAAGCAGAGGTGGGTAGTAACGAATTACATTTACTTCGTTACATTCACTTGAGTAAATTTTTTGTGTAACTAGTACTTTTAGAGTAAATTTAAGGATGGGTACTTTTTACTCTTACTCAAGTACATTTCTAGTGAAAAAAACTGTACTTTTACTTCGCTACATTTTGCGGCGTTACTGCGCTACTGTCAAATGGTAATAATTAATGAATATATTTTTTTAAAAAGTTTATAGGGCGCGTTCGAAAGTTTCGCGAGACAGGCTGCGTCACCCTTTAGCGCACGACCGCACATAGATGATAGGAGAAGCAGATGAGTGCGAGAGATAAGAGGCAGATCATGCATGGCTTCAAGTTCGGTCTTTGTTTTCACTCCAAGAGGTCAAAAAGAATAGTTTCGTAATGCAATGCATGCTTTGTTCAATAAACGAGCTGACATCTCAGCGTACAGGAATTCAAGATCCAACCTGAAGTAAGTGTCACAGTATGTCTATTTGAACACTTGTCATTTCACACACTGTCCGAGGTTTTTTGCCATATGCACTCTTGTGCAAGCGATGACAAAACCTAGTGTAAGTTAAACCATACAAACAGCACGTTCACATCTGCACATGTCCATATTATCTCCCCACAACTAAACAAACTGAAAAGCATACTGTAAGGACGTCTTGCATTTATACACAAATCCGGACACCTCACTAATGTGTAGAAAATACATTCAAATAAAAACGGGATTGTATTTAATTTAAATCCTTCCTAAAGAATTAATGAATAAAAATAAAAGAATAAAGTTGTCACGATACGTAGAACAGGTAAGAGGATGCAGACGCAAGTTACCAAAAACATATATTTATTTTAAATAACACTAAGCGAATGAAACAAACAAGCAAGCAGTTAGACAAGAACGTATACAAAAACACTAGGGACTCAATGACAATGCTAACACATCAGATCAGACAACAGACAGGCATATATATACAGACTAAAACAGGTGTTGATGATGATGGTAATCAGGGCCGCCTTAACCTAATGTGAGGCCCCGGGGCTAAGAGGTTTGTAGGCCCCCCTTCCCCTCGATTTATAGTCTCTTTTTTAAGTGTAATATCTAGGTAATCTACTTCACAATATGCATTAGTTTCTTTCGAGACATACAACAATGAGTTTTCCCTCTTTGAGCCAGAAAACACCATAATATTGTTATTAACATACTGAGCCCACTTGAGCATAAACACAAGACACTTTATTTAACAACCACACACAGCAACATGTGGTGATAATAAAACCAAAATGTGTGAAAGTTTATATGTTTATAAGCTTTATGTTTATATAGTTTTTGGAATATAATTTGCAGAAAATTGCCACTCACTAACTAAATGCTCACCACAGTTTTAAAAATATAAGAAGTTAAAGTTAGTTTTAAAGTGAAAATGCATTAATGATAACAAAAGATAAGTCTTTATAGACAGAATCTTGTTAAATGCATTAATGATAACAAAAGATAAGTCTTTATAGACAGAATCTTGTTTTTTAATCAGTTATTTATTTTGTAAGCTACTGAAGATATAGTATGCATTGTATTTAGTATTTATGCATACATAAGCATGTAAAACGACCAAGTATGAATATGCACAAGACAGACAGGGAACATACCTGTATATAAGATCTTTGGATAATAAGATTTATAATGGTGCTATCAGGGGATGATCATGGTTTTGTCGCTCTTTACTTTCTTAGACTTGCACCTTTACCGTTGCGTCTCTTTCTCGTCTTTCTACCAACAGATGTGTGTACTGTGAGCTGACGTCGCGTCAAACTACATCGCTCCAGCTGCGCACGCGTCACTGATATAAACGCGAGTAAACTTAAACTTTATAACAACTAACAGCATTATGTGCGGGAACTCCATTCTTAATTTAGCGGCACAGTTTCTTGTGCACGGGTCAGAGACTTCTGCATGCCAGAGACTCAGCTGAACGAGCACAGAGAGCGAACGAGCGAGCGCGCGCACGAAAGAGAGAGCGAGAGAGAGAGAGATCTGCACCTCACTGGTGCTTATTATGAAATTTCAGAAATTACTCTTTCATTTGTTGGTGGATTATTTCCAGTTTCTCTGTCACACTCAGTCTAACGTGCAGGAATGTCAAGTTGACAACGCGCACTTAATTACATTACGCGGAATTAAAAATATGTTACGTCTGACATTTTATTTCACGTTAAGTTAACGGACCAATCAGCAGCCATGTAACGTGCAATTAGAGTGATTGACAGAAAACCCGACAAGTTACAAAACAATATGACATTTTCAGCTCGTCATAAACGCAAACTTGGGAGGCCCTTGAACTTGGGAGGCCCCTGGGCTTCAGCCCAGGTAAGCCCGTGCATTAAGGCGGCCTTGATGGTAATTAATGACATGTCCAGGTGACAACAATCAAAGTAACAAAACACACACAAAAGCAGATCACGGTGATTAACCGTGACAAAAGTTTGATTTTAAAGAAACATGTATTATATATTATGAGTTGATTTGCACAAAAAGATAAGTTCCATATGAAATTCTAAAATGATCATTTTTATTAAGCTCCTGTTTATGTTCAGTAATTGCACTTTAATGGCAATGAAAATAACCTATTTATAGAAAAACATGATAACAAACAGACAAACACGTTCTTTTTTGTTTACTGTTTGCATGTTTAAAGGCAGATGCTGACAAGTTTGTGTTGTGAAAATTAAATACAGAGTTAACCGTCAGAAAAACATCTGTGTGTGTGTGTGTGTGTTTGAGATTTTTTCTCAAATGACACGTTATGTGATGTTAATGTACCCATTGCAGGACTGAGATAGGCTGCTTTACTTGTATATAAGCAGAACAATGGGACTTTTAAGTTTGTGAAAACCCTCCAAGTAGTTTGAAATTCAGTGCTTTTGTTCTACTTCTCTATCAGATCGGAAGTAACGAGTAACTAACTACTTGAGTAGTTTTTCATCTAATACTTTTTTACTCTTGCTCAAGTAAATAATTACATTTGATACTTATACAAAAATGTACTCAAGTAAAAGTAAAAGTACTTGTACTTTTACTTGAGTACAGATTTTGGGTACTCTACCCACCTCTTAAAATAAGCAGCACTAACAGCACTAAATTCTGTATTTTAAGTTTTGGTTCATTTAAATTGTATGTTTTACAATATTTTATGTCATCAATTTCCTTTAGGGGCCCTGAAGAGCACTAATGGGGGTCACCCTACACAAGGGGGGCCGCCCACCGAAAGTTTGAGAAGCACTGCTTTAATTTTTTATGTTTGTGTAAATAATTTACAAAAAAATCCATGTGCACAAGTTTTTCTAAATCCTTCTGGACCTCTGGACCTTTCACTGTAATTTTATTATTAACAGAAAATGATTCTTCAGATGAGTATTTAAAAAAATACTTAAAACAAAATTAACAAAACATTCCAAAAAAAAAATTATATGTATATATGATGTTGTGATATTATGTACAAATCACCACTGAAGAGTTGCTCTATTGTCTTTTCTCTGCCATAACAAACATGTCTTAAACACACAGTTATAGCAGTAAAAAGACTGAACAAGGTATGAGTCAAGAGTCAAGTTCAACTAAAACAAACACTGATCACATTAATGGTGACTTTAAATAATATAAAATCTAAACCTTGAGTAAGAAAACGACTCTACAAGTAAGATGTAAAATGCAATTTTAGATTTCAGACAAAGATAGTGAGAAAGAGGATGACAGAGCTTTTGATTCTGCTTTAGTGTTACTTTTTAACACTCTGTAAGATTGGAACAATATATACACCCATCAGTGTTTATTTAACTCTGGAGATTTTGCTGTATGAGGACTTCCTAGGGGCTAAGTGAAGGCTGCCTGTGCAGGGCCAGCGCTTATGGGCCAACGTTTTGCCAATGAGCAACTTGCGCGGGCCCTTGGGCTAGCCCTAAGTGAGCCCATAGGCCATCTTAGGCTTGCTTGCTAGCCTGGGTGCCAGCCGATCTTAGCCCCGCCCACAACATTTTGAGAAATTATGCTCGACCCAAAGCTGGTCGACCAATCAAATTGTCAGGGCGGGCTTTATACGATGATGGACAGATGATCAGTAACGTAAATCAACCACGTCACCAAAGAGCGCGTGTGTTGAATCTGTTGTTTACAACGAAATGGCTGCCGCAGAAATCAGATGTGTGGATTCTGACATTGAGTCTGTTCTAAAAGATATCGACAGAGCATTGATTTTAAAAGAGGAACAGAGAAACGCGAGCAAGGCATTTGTTGATGTTTTTGCCGTCCTTCCTACGGGATTCGACAAAAGTTGTCGCACTTATGAAGGATCGAGTTAAAGAAGCAACTGAAATGGGTATCACGGCGATGCAACTCGGTGTGCACGACGAGATGGATATAATTAGCGGTCGTTGCCAGCTTCTTTTCGGAAGCCCGGAATCGTGAAGGGACATGCTATTTTTCAAGCAAACGTAATGGGTATCGTCGTGGATGAAGTTCAACTAATGTACAAATGGTAAGAGATAGTCTTACTGCATGACTTAATGTGATATAATTGAAATGTTGTAATCATAGTAGGTGTTGATGTACGTTCGCTAACTCAGACTTGTAGTGTGTGTCATTGTAGCGAAAATAACTAGCAGTTCGGTCAAGCTGCAAATACGTCAATTCAACATACGTCTCACACCCCGTTGCTCTGATTGGTCGTAGGTCTATCCAATTGAGTGCAGAGGCATTTTTCAGTTGAGACACGCCTCATAATTATAGCTCAATGGAGCGGTATCAGACTCAAATTCTGACTAGAATTGAGTATGACAACGTCAGGCTACTTGCTTGCAGTAGCCTGGTCCAAATAGACTCTCGTACATTCATTTCATTTGTACAGAGAGTCTGGCCACGCTCCATTGCAAAGCGTTACTTCCGTTAAGGAGGGTCCTCTGTTGAAGTTTAAAACTATTGGATCTGCCCAGAGTCACTCAGGATCTCCCATATGCAATCGCTAACGTGTGGTCGTGACGTATATCATGCTCCGAAACCGGACGGAAACAAGTCCGAATGATCAGATCAGCAAAACTTAGCAAACATTGTTCTTGCTCCGGCTTTAACTTCTGTATATTTGGCAGTTTTGCAACAACGGGTAATCAATGTGGATATTAAAGTCCCCAACGATAAGAGTTTTATCTACAGTGACTACTGGCTCAGACAGGAAATCTGCAATTTTTTTTAAGAAAGTCTGTGTGGTGACCTGGAGGTCTGTAGAAAAGGCTATGAAAAATGAAAACTGTTTGTTGTTGCGATCAGTTATTTCCATATTTAACAACATTATTTCAAATGAATTAAATTTTAGTTCAGATTTATGGTTTACTTTGAATAATTTATTGTAGATTGTAGCTACACCAACCCCTCTCACCTTTAAGCAAGGTTCATGCTTGTGATAACTCTTGTGGGCAGTGTTGCCAGATAGAGTTTATGGTTTCCAGCCCAAAACTGTTCCAAAACCCGCCCAAACGCACAAAAAAACACCCAAAATATTTAAATCAACATTTTGGTTTAGTTTGATCAGCATTTGGTTATTTTAACTTTCAAAATTAATGCACCATACTATAGCTAGCGAGACCAGAACAGAACCACACACTAAAATGACTACATTATGCCCCCTCGCCCACACGCACAATGCACTTTTACAGCGTATATTTAAGTGGTTTTATGATTATTCAAATACCCAATTCGTTAATAACAATTTCAACAATGTCTGTTTTTTATCTATTTATATTATTATTAATAATGTATTTTTACTCCTGATAAATTGGTGTGTGTGAGAGAGAGAGATCGTAAATAGGCTTACCTTATGCAGTAAATGCAGAACAAAAATAGGCTGTTGGTTGAACTTGCAAGGATGCTGAAGAACACTATTAACATCTAAACTTTCAGAACTATGTACAGTCTTGGCTGAAGTTCATGGTGCCAGAATTGACTTAATGACAGCCGAAAATTTGGTTTTGTTCACCTGAAATGCTCTGATAATTCATCTACGGCTCGACCACATGTAATTGATGTCCGTTTCTCACTCCGAATGCAGCCTGCGGAGGTCGCATATGCAGGGTGCATAAGTCATCATGCCTGGTTTATTTTTGTTAACTGACCATTACATTCGCAAGTTATAAGCATATTACAATAATTTATAATATAATTGTTAATATTCTGAAACAAGACAGTTTTGATGACATAAATGCGACCTCCGGAGGCTGCAGCTTTCGCATTGAGACACGGCTGATGTGTGACAAGCAACGTATATGTTGCAATCCGGAGTCCGTGTTGCAGAATTTGCAGTGCTATTTTCCGATTTTAAAAGGCATTATCCATTGCTTCAGGCCCGGGTCACTCTCCCACTCCTATCTGTAACTTTTATATATTTTTCCACTTCGACATCTTGATTTCCCGCTGAGACTGAGAGAGCTGGCTGACTGCTATCACTTGTGAATGGCTAAACGCAGACTCGTCATCGGCGTCAACACAAACACAAGCAGTGGGCATGTGTTTATAACGTCAGATGAAATACATGCACACTTGGGTTTTTGCTAAATAATTAGCCTATAAAATGCACCTTTCAAACCTGCCCAACTGATCCCAAACCAGCCGAATTTTTGCACACCCGCCCAAGCCCTTTTTTACCCGCACAATCAAATTCAAAACCGCCCAATTGGGCGGGAACCCGCGCAATCTGGCAACACTGCTTGTGGGGTGGATTCATTTAAACTAATGTAATCATTCACTTAGATGAACAGAAACCTGGCTCAAAGTTTTGGTCTGAAATTATCTCATTGATAATAGGTTCTTTATTGGTAAGTGATCTAATGTTAAGAAGGCCGACTTTTAACGTTTCAGTTTCGTCTGTTGATGTTTTGTTTTCTAATTTTATAGTAACAAGATTTTTACGCGAAAAGGCAAATGGTGCCCTGTATTTGTTTGTTCGAGGAACAGACACAGTCGAAATGTCTTGATACCTTGGTAATATAAACTCTATGTGCTGGGATATGTGTGATCTTAACATGTCAAGGCAGCTAACAGCCGGTGGGTCTGTTTCCTGACCTATGCTGAGGACACCATTTTGACATCCAGCCATGAAGTGACACTAATCTACTAGTCTCATCACCCCGGTACACTGAAAAAAATTGACATAGTGGGTCTTTGAATTTACACAAAATAAACAAACACAAAATATTTATGTTCCTTGTGTAAACATAATTTAATCAAGTAGAATTAAAATGTTTTTTTTTTAATGTTGAATGAACACATTATTCTCACGTTGATTCAAACTAATTGAATTGAAATCAATAAAATTGAGTTTGCACACAAAACCGGGCCTTCCTGAGCAGAAGGTGGCAGTACAGCTCAATGAGAAGGACGTGAATTGCCATAAAAGGAGAATAAATATCGTTTGTTTTGGGTGCCAAAATGAAGATTCAGCACAGCAGTCAGTCAGAAGAACTCTCTCAGACGGACACCACGTTATTAAAGTAAGTTCAATTTATTTATATTCGCTTTATACGTGATACATCTTCAGTAGATTACTGTTTTTTTGTGCAATATGTAGCCATTACAATGACTTATCAAGTTTTTGTGGTTAAAATGAGTCATACTGTCAACTGGTTGAGTAAGTTTAACGTTACAGTCAGTCAGGCTCATAAAGAAAAACACAGGATTTTTGAAAATGTCAGCCGTTTTACGCTATTTCACGTTTGGCAGTTTTATCTGAGTTGAAAACTGTCAGCTTTGAGTTAAATGGTCATTAATAGTGGCATTTTTTACTCAGCGTTTTATTTGTCCTGACACGTTTCCACTGTGATTGGACAGAATAACTTTTGGTTAGCTGTCCTGAGTAACTTTATCCATGCAAGTAATTTACTAGGTAATATCAATTGACTACATTAATAATGACATTGCGGATTAAACAAACTGTCTGCTTAATCAGATTAACAGACCTGGATCAGTTATTCGTGTTTGCGATACGCCACGAGCAAAACTTGATTCTATTAGAAAAAGCTTTTTTAAAATGTCTCGCATGAAGTCTGGTATATTAACTGATAAAAATCGCTTTGAAGTGGCCACACCTTAAAGCTGACGTTTTCAGAAGAGCACCTAGTTGTTTTAAGATCTCATTTTGTCCAACATTTTGTCATTATTGCTCTGTGTATGTGTGGTCTTAATCATTTGAGGTTATGTGTTGATTTCACCTCTGAATATTTCCTCTTATAGGTCCATCATCCTTGCATGCGCTACACACTCAAAAGCATTGGTAAGTCATTTCTTTCACTTTTGTACTGCTGTTAGGAACTAAATCTTATTTTTGTAACTAATATACATGTATTATTATTTGATTTGCAGTACTCAAATATACAATGGATGGTTAATTTGTTTTCAGATAAATGCTGAATTTAAAAGAATCACTACTGTCTTATGTTCCTGCGTGTCACCTGGACCTCCAATCCAAAAACCTGATGAAACTTTTCTATCAGAAAGGAGGACAGCTAGCAAAAAGACTTGGAACAATCAATGATCAAATGACAGAAGTGAGTGATATAGATTCATAAACATAAACATGTGTAAACATTGTTGGAAGTACAGAGCATTTAGTATGTTTCAGTTACAACATCTTTTGGCAAAAGGGTCATTAAAACACCTGGAAAGATTTAAAGGGGTAGTTTACCCAAAAATAAAAATTCTCATCACTTATTCCCTATCATGTTGTTACAAACCTGTATAAATGTCTTTGTTCTGATGACTTCCTGCTCTGCTACTGTTCGGACGCTTTTGCTTACTGCTCTGCGCTTTGCTTTATCGCTTTTATATTTTATCTTATAATTTTAACTTCAGCAAATCAGCATAGTGCTCAAACAACAAAGCTTGGCATCAACGTCAATTTACAAACTTTCGGGACTGGAGGATTACAAAAAAGTGGAATTTTTCATCCCTCTAGCCTCCCACCGCCATCAGCTTACAGTCCAGAAGGAAAAACACAGCTGCCTTCATTGAAAAGGATAAGAAAAAGGAATGCCTCATCAACAATCTACTTGCTGCACAAACTGCCACAGACTTTTACAAAGGATTGCTGTTCTTGAAACAAAGTTACTTACAGGACTACCAAACCAGACGGAACACACAACAGAGCTTCGTCATCATGGACGCCCTCAGCAAACAGCCGGTGAGTCCAATGAACCTAATGATCAACACACTAATCAATGGTACAAACAGGGAGCAAGACCCAAAATCACTCGAGAAATCAGACTGTCACGAGCACCACATTTTGCCGCAATAGCTTCCTCTACGCCAGATACAGCTAGGACAAGGATTGCAAACACTGACTTTCTACCACCACCTATACATCTTGAGAACAGATTTGAAGTATTAATGAATATGAGTGAGGAATCCCCAAATGTGATAAATGTGACTAAACACCGATCAAATCAGCCAGCAGCTAACACTGATGCTAACTGCCGCTCAAGATCGAGCAGACAGCGGCACTCAGCGCAGAGCGCATCCGAGCCCAGAACTCTGATATTGGGTGACTCAATAATCAGAAACTATAGCAACAGAGACTCAACTACGTGCTGCCTTCCACAAGCAACCGTTTCTGATGTAAACAGGGACCTTAAGAACATTCTGATGAAACATAAGACTGTAAATCGAGTTGTCATTCATGTGGGGAAGAATGATATTCACAAAGAGCAATCTTAACTCCTTAAGATGGATTTCAACAAACTTTTTGAAACACTCAGAACAGTGAAAGTTCAGCCGTTCATCAGTGGACCACTTCCAGCAAGAGGAACAAATAGGTTTTCACGTTTGCTTGGACTTAATACATGGCTGCAAAAAACCTGCAACATAAAAGGACTGAACTTTATCAACAACTTCAATCTTTTCTGGAGTCAGCGACAACTATTTAAACAGGATGGCATCCACCCAAACAGACTGGGTGCAAGAGTGCTAAAGGACAATATCTATTTCTCCCTTCATCATCCTTCAGCAGTGTGTGCCAATCCACTCAACCTGAATGGCACACACACACCTGGACAGAGTATGAATGACCACAGGACTTCTCTCCAGCACCTGAATGGACATGACGTTGACATATCCCACAAGGACAGAGATAACACCACGCAGCCACAACAACCACTGCTCATGGACGCAATCTCAGCTGAGTCCTGCCCACAGAGCTCACCACAGTCAGACTGTGTCAGATTAGAACGGCTCCAAGATTCAGCACCCAAGGACGACTTTCTGGAAAACAGCCAGGGAAACCAGGACAACATATCACAGCCTCCGGTCACATCAGAGCAACAGGACTCCTCACTAGATATGTCATTCCTTTCTCCAGCATCCCCGCTTTTGACCTTCTCTGGAAAAATGGAGGAACTGGTTTATGCTGGAGCTAAACTATCCCACTCTATTGCTGCAAGCCCACAGATTTCAACCAGAAAACAGCAAGCCCCAAAACCACCAAAGCCAGTGGGCCCAGTTCCCCCTCCTCGTCCTGTGAGAGCTCTTCGGTCTCTGACACAACGCCAAGGCACACACCCTCCTCCATCTGCTGTAGGTGAACCAAAAACAACTGATAATGGCTCTCAGTGATGTGTGTCGGGTTCCTGCTATGAAAATACTAATACTTTTATCAAATGTTTACAAAAGCAGGAACTCAGTGTGCCTATATCTTTCTCTATTTCTGTTTTAGTACATGATAGAAAGTGTAAGGCTAGATCAAATCGTGTGGCAAATCAATCTAATCTGCTGCCTGTGACTTGTCAAACTAAGATCTCTGTTAGGGAAAAAAAATGTACTGTTAAGTTAGCACTTTTAAATATCTGTTCACTTAAAAACAAATCACTTCTAGTCAGCGACTTAATAGCCACAAACAACCTGGATTTTATGTTTCTAAATGAAACATGGCTAGAAGAAAGCTACAGTGCAACAGTCCTTAATGAAACAGTCCCTCCTAACTTTACCTATTTGAGTTTCTGCAGAACTGCTAGGAGGGGTGGAGGTCTTGCTGCTCTTTTTAAAGATGTCTATCAATGTAAGCAAGTGTCATTTGGGAATTACCCGTCTTTTGAACATCTAGGTATTGTGTTGAAAGGTACCCCACGCATTCTACTGATCATTATTTACAGGCCCCCAAAATACTCTCCAGCATTTGTTGAGGACTTTACAGAACTGTTATCAACGATTTCCTCAGAGTTTGACTGTTTTGCTATTGCTGGAGATTTTAACATTCACATAGATAAGCCAGAAAGCATTATGACAAAAGATGTCACAGCTGTTTTAAATACTTTTGATCTGGCTCAACATGTACATGAACCCACACACAATCGTGGACACACTCTAGATTTAATTATCAGTAAGGGTGTAAACATTTCATCAGTTGTTATTAAGGATGTAGCACTGTCTGATCATTTCTGTATTTTCTTTGATATATTAATCTCTCCTACTATTGAAACTAGATCTGTGTCTGTCAAAAAGAGATCCTTAAATGAGAACACCAGTGTGCTATTTATGAAGGCTATATCTTTAACACCAAGCATATCTGCAGACTCTGTTGATTTTCTCCTTGATTCCTTTAATTCGAAAGTTAAGAGTGTAATCGATGATATTGCTCCTGTAAAAGTCAGGAAGAAGAATGGCAGGCAAAAATCACCTTGGAGAAACTCAACAGAGGTGCAGAATATGAAGAGACAATGCAGAAAAGCTGAGCGCATGTGGCGGAAGACAAAACTTGTAGCCCATTATCATATCTATAAAGACAGCCTTCGTGCTTTCAGTGTGGAACTAGGCAAAGCTAGACAGACTTTCTTTTCAAATATTATAAACGAAAACATAAATAACACACGCACTCTTTTTGCTACTATAGAGAGACTAACAACCCCCCCAAGTCACATTCCAAGTGAAATGCTCTCAGACAGCAAATGTAGTGAGTTTGCTAACTTCTTCTCTGAGAAAATCAATAATATCAGAAAGGTGATCAGCACATCCTTGAGCTGCGCCGGGGTCAGACAAATCAGACCACAACATCAGAAAGTCGTTACGATGTCTGATTTCGAAGCAGTTGATGGTAAAATTTTGGAAGAAACAGTACAGCATCTTAAAACATCAACCTGTGCCCTTGACACACTCCCAACATCTTTTTTCAAAAGTGTCTTTAACTGTTTAGAAGCAGATCTCCTAAAAGTGGTAAATTCATCACTTAACTCTGGGACTTTTTTAAAGTCCCTTAAAACTGCAGCTGTTAAGCCCCTCCTGAAAAAGAGCAACCTAGATAACACTGTATTGAGCAACTACAGACCAATCTCAAATCTTCCTTTCATAGGCAAGATCATTGAAAAAGTTGTTTTCAATCAGCTGAACAAATTCTTAATTTCTAATGGTTATTTTGACATTTTTCAATCTGGTTTCAGACCACACCACAGTACAGAGACAGCGCTCATAAAGATAATAAATGATATTCGCCTCAACACAGACACAGGCAAACTATCAGTGCTGGTGCTACTCGACCTCAGTGCTGCTTTTGACACTGTCGATCACAACATACTTCTTGACAGGCTGGAAAACTGGGTCTGGCTTTCTGGGGTGGTCCTGAAATGGTTCAAGTCATACTTAGAAGGGAGAGGTTATTATGTAAGTACAGGTGGCCATAAATCTGAGTGGACATCCATGACATGCGGAGTCCCGCAAGGCTCAATTCTTGCGCCACTCCTGTTCAACCTGTATATGCTCCCACTAAGCCAAATAATGAGAGAGAACAAAATTGCCTATCACAGTTATGCAGATGACACTCAGATCTACTTAGCTCTATCCCCTAATGACTACAGCCCCATTGACTCCCTGTGCAAATGCATTGATGAAGTTAACAGTTGGATGTGCCAAAACTTTCTTCAGTTAAACAAAGAGAAAACTGAAGTCATTGCGTTTGGAAACAAAGATGAAGTTCTCAAGGTGAATGCATACCTTGACGCTAGTGGTCAAACAACTAAAAATCAAGTCAGGAATCTTGGTGTGATTCTGCAGTCTGACCTTAGTTTCAGTAGTCATGTCAAAGCAATAACTAAATCAGCATACTATCATCTCAAAAATATCGCAAGAATTAGATGCTTTGTTTCCAGACAAGACTTAGAGAAACTTGTGCATGCTTTCATCACCAGCAGGGTGGATTATTGTAATGGCCTCCTCACTGGCCTTCCCAAAAAGACCATTAGACAGCTCCAGCTCATTCAGAACGCTGCTGCCAGGATTCTTAGCAGAACCAGAAAATATGAACATATCACACCGGTCCTCAGGTCGCTACACTGGCTACCAGTTACATTTAGGATTGATTTTAAAGTATTATTAATGGTATATAAATCACTCAATGGACTAGGACCTCAATACATTGCTGATATGCTCATTGAATAAAAACCCAACAGATCACTCAGATCACTAGGATCACATCAGCTAGAAATACCAAGGGTTTACTCAAAGCAAGGAGAGTCAGCTTTTAGCTATTATGCCAGTCGCAGCTGGAACCAGCTTCCAGAAGAGATCAAATGTGCTCCAACAGTAGCCACATTCAAATCCAGACTCAAAACACATCTGTTTAGCTATGCATTTACTGAATGAGCACTATGCTGCGTCCGAACTGATTGCACTATATTATATATGCACTATTTTAATTATTTTCTATTTCTCTTGTTTTTATTCTCATTTTTAACTGTTTTATACTTTTATTCCTGTTTTATTCTTTTTCACACATTTAAACAGTTTTTATTAAAATCACATTTATTTTCTTTTAATTGATATTTTAAATTCATGTATCTTTGATTTTTGTTTTCTCATTTCTATGTAAAGCACTTTGAATGACCTTTGTGTATGAAATGTGCTATACAAATAAACTTGCCTTGCCTTGCCTTGCCTTGATGAACACAAAGGAAGATATTTTGAGGAATGTTTGTAACCAAACCGATCATGAGCCCCATTCACTTCCATAGTGGGGAAAAATAATACTATGGAAGTGAATGGGGCTCATGAAAAGTTTGGTTGCAAACATTCCTCAAAATAAATATCTTCCTTCGTGTTCATCAGAACAAAGACATTTATACAGGTCTGTAACAACATGAGAGTGAGAAAATAACAGAATTCACTTTTGGACAAACTATGCCAAAGAGACTGCATAAAGACAGATAGAAAGTGCTGTGATTGTCAGGTATGGTAGTCCACACTCGAAATGTGGCCTCTTCATTTAACTCATCCTAGTGTAGTGAACGTGCACACACACCTGGAGCAGTGGACAGTGCAGTTGCCTTGTTTTTTTTAACCGTGACAATGCACATGGGTCCGTATCCTTAACGTTATATTAATTTGCATTGTACTAATTTCCAATGAAATCTTACTACATTTGTCTGTTTTGTACAGGGCATTGATGAAGTCAGCATCAGCGAGGTCATTTGAAGACACCACTGTTGGGATTTGGGCTCTTAAACAACATGTTTCTTGTGATGAAGAAGAGGATCTTGGTATTGTCCTGGAAGGCATGAACGTGTTGCAATATCTTGCCATGTTGTTTGAGCTGATGTATGCCTTAAACCTGACCTATCCTGATCTCCGCTTTATTTTTGAGGAAATCAAAAAGATTTTAACGGAACTCCTTTGTAAGTAACTTTTAAAAAAGTACTTTAAAGAACAGTTTCTTTCCGTGAAAAGTGCTGCTCATTTTTACTTTGTTTATCTGTTTTAAGTGTTTTCTCTTATTAATACATTAACACTTTGCTGCTCAGAGTCGGCTGTTGTATTTTGTTTTTGTTAAATCTTTAACAATTTATACAAATGCTGTAGCTCTGACTTTCTGAAGGTTTGATATTTTGCAGTTTGTAAATCCATTTTAAAAATAATAGTACTTTTGCAGTGTGTTCAGTACAACTGTTTTGCATGTCTCTTTGGAATGCAGTGTTTGTGGTTTTGCACTTCTAAATCTACTGTGATTGTAACGATTTTAAACATTTGAGTCAGTTTCAAAGATTGGGCTATACTATGGAGTGAATTTTGTGCCATATTTAAACAAACAAATCCAGCATGTTGCAAACAAACTCAATCCCATTTGCAAAGGGAAACTCGACTCGCAAACAAACAGAAAATGCTTTGCAAATACAAAATCAATTTGAGTGAAAATGTAGAGGTGTTACAAATATGTACTGTGTTTTGCACAAATGTGACCATGATTTTCTCACAAATGTGACCATGATTTTCTCACAAATGTGACCATGATTTTCTCACAAATGTGACCATGATTTTCTCACAAATGTGACCATGATTTTCTCACAAATGTGAACATGATTTTCTCACAAATGTGAACATGATTTTCTCACAAATGTGTGCAATCCAAAACAGCAGATGGCACTTTTTCGACTTTGTCAGACTTTTTCAACCCCCCAAAAACCCTGGATTTTACCTTAGACACCACCCCTGCTTATTATGGCAGCAACTGAATAAAGCTTTGATTGTGTTAACAGTGCTCAATATAACATGTGTTCATGTTTCACCTGTACAAAACACAGTATTTTTCACACAATTTACTTATTTGTGTATACCGCTGTTTTCACGGCCCTAAAAACAGGCTGATGTCTTCTTTGTTCAAAAAGTCCCTCCTTCAAAAATGCATTAGTTCTGATTGTTTAGTTTGTTTAAGCTATGTCCACACGAAGCCGGTGCATTCCCTATCCGATCATTTTTTTTCCTTGATCTAAAAAAATAATCCGTAAACACGAAACCACTGAAACCGACTGAAAACGGTGTAGTATATATGCGGGACCAGTATGGGGTGCTGTAATTCTGCCACAGATATACACTATACACGGAGAAGAAGACTTTGAGCATGCGCATAACCAACGTATGGTGTTGTCCATTATCGCTTGTTGGTCACCACAATTGCATAGAAGCAATAGATTTTGCTGTAATAAAGCTAGTAGGCTTTAGTAGCTTCTGTAGCACGAACACAATCACGTAGTCCGCCGTTATTGTTGTTGCTGTTACGTGTGACGCTTCCGACACGTGACGTGATGACGTTTTCGCTTCACAAAATATACGGATTGGCTGTACAGACGACACCGCAAGGGTGTCGGTTTCAGATTTATCCACTTTAGGACCTGGTTTCAAAAAATAGCGGATTCAGTCTCCCAAAACGCCGGATCCGTGTGGATGAAACGCCAATACAATAACAAATTTATACGGTGATACGCGTCTCCGTGTGGACAGCCCCTTAGTGTGTAGTGATTTGACAGCAGCTTAGCTTAGCAGAGCAATTTGAGCTTAGCTGGCAACTGACGTATTCCTGTGGGTGGAGTTTAGTCAAAAACTCTTATATTAATTGACGTCATTCAACTGGGAAGTAGAGGGCTGCAGTCCAAACCGGCCGTTCGCTGTAGGCTTTGAAAGGGGACTTCTGTATAAGAAAATATATTGCCTGGCAGTGAACTTTTCAGCTTTATCAATTTGCAGGTATTATTAACTAACAGCAACATCCCAGCTAGAAATTAAAAGTTCTAAGAACGTTCTCTGAAAGTTTCCAATGTTCCCAAAAACATTCTGCCAACGTTAAAAGTGACTAGTTTTTTTTTAAGTTCTAAGAACGTTTCTGTTGTCTGAACGTTAGAGGAATGTTACATTTTACCATTTTTAAACGTTATGACAATGTCATGTTTTAATGTTCACACAATGTTTAAAACAACAACTGTTTATTATATTGACTTGTTTAACTGTTATGTAAATGATAGAGAAACATTGCATTTTATTATTTTAGAAAACATTATTTCTGAATGTTCAGTAAATATATTGCTGTAGAAAACTCAATTCACTTACTAGGTTTAGATGTTGATGTTTTGTTTAATTTAAAGTCACCCTTACTGTGATTAGTGTTTGCTTTAGTTGGACTCTTGACACTTGACTTTTTGCTTGCTAATTTATTCCCTGGTTATGTTAACATTGTGTTAATGCACCACATTTGTTATGAAAAGTTAATAGTGTAATTCTGTGGTGCTTGGTACATAATGGTAAAGACCATCACCTAATTAATTTACTAATCAAAAGTTTATTTTCTGTCAAAAATTTAAATGAGATCCAGCACTTTCACAGCTGTTTGTCATTAAGGAGTTTTAGAAACTTTGGACAAAAAATATCCGCTGTATAATTGGGATGCACAAACATCAAGAATCAGAGTATGAATTTCAACCATGGTGACAATTAAATAAAAAACTTCATGCTGCAATGCATGCTGGGTATTAACAAATTACAAATATCATTCAGGACTCCCAGCATGCACTGCAGCATGGATAAATAAGGATTTTTTTACAATTTTATTTGTCACCATGGTTGAGATTCATAGTCTGATTCTTGATGACAAATTGGCAGAATGTTTTTGGGAACATTGGGAACTTTCAGAGAACGTTCTTAGAACTTTTAATTTCTAGCTGGGATTACACACTAACTTAAGTTTGAAAAAATTGGATCAGGAAGAACGTCACCTTTAATATTATTTAATTTATTAAAGCTCACGTAACACACGCTGTTTCTGCATTTCTGATATCAATCTGGAGTACCTATAGAGTAGTATGACATCCTTTATATCTCTGAAGAGTCTTTAGTTTAATCAGATTTATAAAAGAAAGATTAGCTTTTCCGAATCTTTCCGATAACGTACGAAAAAATGAAGAAGGAGGAGTTATAACACGGGAGGAGCGAGTACGAGTCATGCAACACTATACAACACTTATAACGTATGATTCACTACATGTTCGTGTCATTTATATAATATACACGCGCCTATTTCCAACATAAGACAGAAGTCTTACTTACCACGTGTAACTCGTCATGACCCGGTTCTGAAAATCCACCGCATCAACAAACACGCAAAACTCCGCTGCTAATCCGGATAATAAACTATATCCATTGTTTCCATAAGGCTGGATGTCTTCTCCTTACATCCAAAAACACACTTCTTGTTGTGCCATTGTTGACTTTTGTTGTGTTGCACCACTTAAATTTAAACACAGAATAAACAAATCTTAGATTAAAACTTTAAACTGTATTAAACCCTTCATCTGCGATTGATTTTGTCTGCCATTTTGAATATTCCGGTGTAATTAAAAAGCAATAATGTTGACGTTGTCATTCAAAAAGGAAATAAACAGTTTATGCAAGCAAAGGTAATGTAATTTTTGTATTATAAATCACCTACATTCACCGGTAGGCTAATCTAAAGGTCTGATTCAAATAAAAACATTTGACAATCTTTTAAAACAATTGTATTGATTAACAGATCAGGACATTTTTGTGACAGGAATTATCGCAAAGCTTAGATATTGTGATATAATGAACAAGATGTGTCGACACATTTGTCATGAAGCGCCACCGTGTGTCCATTCATTGACTGTCCTTCGTCTGACTGGAGCACGCGTGACAGAGGAGAAGCACATACGAGCATCGCTGTCAGCTGTGCTGTTAATAATCTTTTTGAGCTGCCAAACACACTTTGTTGAGACGTTATAATAAACGCATCTTTGAGTAGCTCCACCACGCTCGCAGTATGTGTTTCTAATCATTTAGCCAGACATTTAATTGTAAAAAAAAAACATATTTAAACCTCCTAATATGCAAGTTTAAAGTTAATCCCTCACTGAGATTTAAAACAGAGTTTAAAGTAATGGAGCAACAGGATTAAGGATAATCTAGGTTTACTATAAAATTTTAACTTGGATCAAAATGGCAGTTTAAATGAAAACCTGATTATTTTTAAACAGGTTTAAAGTTTGGTGCAACAGAATTATTAAATAAGCTTTGATTTAAACCAGATTTAGGCCTAATCCTTGTTGGTGCAACCCACCCTTAGTATTATTAACACTTTCAATAAATTCAATGAGTCCAACAGAATGAATCCCAACAAATGAAATATGTCTTGGGCTTTTTAGGGAGATTAGTTGAAAATGTCTGAAAAAAATCGAAAAAGTGCTATCTGCTGTTTTGGATTGCACACATTTGTGAGAAAATCATGTTCACATTTGTGAGAAAATCATGTTCACATTTGTGAGAAAATCATGTTCACATTTGTGAGAAAATCATGTTCACATTTGTGAGAAAATCATGTTCACATTTGTGAGAAAATCATGTTCACATTTGTGAGAAAATCATGTTCACATTTATGAGAAAATCATGTTCACATTTGTGAGAAAATCATGTTCACATTTGTGAGAAAATCATGTTCACATTTGTGAGAAAATCATGTTCACATTTGTGAGAAAATCATGGTCTTGCAAAGCATTTTCTGTTTGTTTGCAAGTCGAGTTTCTCTTTGCAAAGCGGATTGAGTTTGTTTGCAACATGCTGGATTTGTTTGTTTAAATATGGCACAAAATTCACTCCATACTTTTCCTATTCCCAGACCTTTGCAATGCCTTAGTTTGAAAACATATTGCACTGACATATCTTGACATCTATATCAGTGACATTGTTTTGTCTCAAGATGTACTCCAGTGTTGTTTTTGTAAGGTTTGTTTCTTTGTAAACTTTTTTGTAAAAATATCTTAATATAACTAGGGCCTATTCCTGGATTAGTCTACAACCTGTCTGGGAAACTGCCCCTTTATGTATGTACTGCATGTCCTGATTGTTGTAATAGTTATTGACTGTTAATCAATGAATGCGTGTTACACTTAATGTGTAGTGATTTAAATGAATTGATGATCTGAAAGCAGTTTTGTGGTTTGCCTTAATATCACTAAACTTTTGTACAAAACTTTTATGTACAAATGTATTTAAAAAAGAAATAACATTTGGACAATTATGGGTGATTATTCTTACTCAAAAAAATGATTCAAGCCCTTCTTAGAAATGACACATTAAAATTTTGTTCAATTAATTAAAAATACCTCATTAAGAGCA
Source organism: Misgurnus anguillicaudatus (assembly GCF_027580225.2). Classification (NCBI taxonomy): domain Eukaryota; kingdom Metazoa; phylum Chordata; class Actinopteri; order Cypriniformes; family Cobitidae; genus Misgurnus; species Misgurnus anguillicaudatus. The sequence goes on from NC_073338.2 coordinate 15,818,556, forward strand.
AAAAGTATATATATTTAATTAGTCTCACACAAAAAGAATATGTACTATAATTTATTGATTTCTTTTTAATTGCGTTAACACAATTTGTTAATTAGTTTGAGTTTGGGTTCTGGAAAAAGAACTTTCCAGCATGCTTTGCATGCAACTGCTTTTGGAGAGTAATTTTTTTAATTAAGTGTTATTTTATGCATTTTTAGGTAAAGAGAAAGACTTAATAGTGTTTAATGTCCGTTTATCTTATTGATTTAGAAGCTTTTGTGTTATATTTTTTCAAATTGTTTGGTTACCATCGTGCAGAAGAGTGGCGCTTGTGGTTAGGTTGTGGATGTGACATAAATCTCTTAATGAGCATTAACTGTGTTAATGCCTGTTTGGAGATCAGTCTCTTCTCACATGCTCATCCAAAGTATCATGTGTTATTATTATTAGCATGCTAACATGTGCTTATACTAATTAGTATGATAAAAACGTTTTATATAAAATAACAGAATTGAGTTATTCAGATACACTACATTGTGTTACTCAAACTATGCTAAATTGAGTTATTCAGACTACACTAAATTGAGTTGAGGCAACTAATTGAGTATTGCCATTTACTTTAAATTGAGTTGGACTAACTTAATATATTTTTGTTGTGTGAAGCAGTTTTTTTATGAGTTAGGGGTACACATTCATATTGGATGGAAATCCTGCCCACAATTTTATTGAGTTAATCCAATGAATAATTTTTTTGAGTGACCAGAGACATAATGAAATTGCTTTAGAATTACATAATCCCATAATATAAGCATTAAGAAATCATGTTGGAATTACAGATGAAAATCTAGTACTCTTGACATGATAAAATTATTTAAACATTACAAAATAAATGTGTTCTAGTAATGAGAAATATTACTTTGAATCAACATAATTATTTTAAGTAGTCCAATATAAATAAAATGTTTTGGTCTGACTCGTAAAAATTAATTGAGGAAAATTAAGTTGTGGTTTTACACAATCGGATCATGTGGGACCGATGTACACATTAAAATTAAGTAAATTGAAAGGATTTTTCGTGTAGGCGGGGAGGGGACCAGAGTAGGGATGCACCGAAATGGAAATTCTTGGTCAAAACCGAAAAAGAGAAAACCAAGGCCCAAAACCGAAAGAAATGGTTTTGCCAATTATTAGTACAATTGCATTTATGGCTATCACTGTGTAGCCTACTAGCTTTACTAGGGGTGTGACGGATCGAATCACATTACAGTTTTTGAGACATGGATCAGATTATTTTTCGGATCAGCAAAAAGGGGTAGAAAAATCTAATAATGCAGAAATTGCAAACATTTATAAAAAGAACAAAGTTGTACATTAATAAGGTCTGAAATTAGCATTAGGTACAGAAATCAAATTAAATGAATCATAACACAATTATTGTATAAATTAAATATATTATTTTTAGAGCTACAGAAGTGATTTTCTTTGTCTTAGGTTGTTTGATTAACATTGAGTAGGTTAGGTTACTGTCTCTTTAAGACCAAATAAGCACAGACTGGTTTCTGACTAATTTGTAAGCTAAGACATAAACAAATGTTTTTTTAAAAAAAAGAATACTGTGGAGGTCATGTTGTTTATATGTGCCCTGTCAGTAACAAAGATTTTATTTTCCCTTGTTTTTTGAAACTCGTCTCGTGTGTGCGCTATTGAGGGCACTTAAACACACCACACACAATACACACACCACACACATACACACACACACACACACACACACACACACACACACACACACACACACACACACACACACACAGAGCGAGGGGGAATCCAAAACAGCACAGCATAACAGGTCGCTCCACATAAAAACATTACGTTGTTTTTCATTGCTTTATTAGTTCTGATCTTTGAAGGGCATACTGTGATCACGTCTGGACCAGACACAACCGCATGTGCCTCTGTGTGTACAGAAAGCTGCTCACTTCTTGCGGTTAAATACATCCACACCGCATAAATGGTGTTGCAGACAAGCACGTGCAGGTCACGGTTTCTGTTTGCGTCATCACAAAATTTCAGCCGTATTGTTTCGGTGATAAGTCTTTCGAACGGATTTTCGGTGCATCATTAGACCAGAGCATATTACATTGTCTGACATTCTTTTTGCAATTTCACACACGACTTTAAATTATTTTTGGTGATCTCTGACTGGCGGATTCTGGTGTCATTCGTGCCAACGTGGATAACAGTCTTGGAAAATTTACATTTAGCATTAGTCAACACTTTAAGTTTGGATCTAATGTCAGACGCTCTGGCTCCCGGTATACATTCAACCATGGTGGCTGGTGCCTTAATGTTCACGTTCCTGAGAATAGAATCACCAATAACCAGGGCACTTTTAACAGATTTCTCAGCTGGTATGCTGCTGAGGACGGAGAATCTGTTAGATAGAACCACAGGAGCATGCGGTGGGTGTTGGATACGACTATGCCGCCTGACAGTCACCCAGTTAGTCAGCCGCCTTGACTCTGAAGTTGGACCCGAGCCATGTGTATTACCATTAGCACTAGGCGCATCCGAACAGTGTTTGTAACATTAACATTAGCGAACTTACTATCCTCAACTAGCATTCGGATGCGCACTTTTAGTTTAGGAACCTTCTCCGTCAGCCTTACTACTTAAACTTAGTGCATGTAAAACCCTCTTTGCTGACGAGGAGGGCTAAACTATACATGTGGCATGAAATGCAGGTTACAATAATAAGTGGAGTCTTACTCGCCATCATGCTGGGCGATAGCGTCTCTGTTCACCTGAACGTGATCCGTGAAGCTGCATTGCATGGGGGAATCGGTCGCTGCATGCCTTGGTCACTTGCGGGGTCCTGGGGTGAGGGTGATGTCGCTGTGCTTCCCGCTTTGGTGAGGACAGGGGTTGTCACAGATTTTTTTGCTAATTTTTCCGTGGCATTCTCTCAGATCTTCGCATTTTTCCGTGGCATTCTTTTCCATGGCATTCTCACAAATTGGTTTGAAAATAGGAAAAAGAGTAACCATTGTCACTTTTTTAGGGTTTAGGGTTAGATTTAGGGTTAGATTTGGTGTTTCCGTTAGTATGTCACTTTAAGTATTGGTTTATAAAATTTTTCTGATGTATTTTATATTTTCTAAACTTTAAACAATTGTCGCCTGACGTTGGGGTTAGAGTTGGGTTTGGGTAGGGATGTCATTTTTATGTAAATCTAACCCTAAAGTGAAGCGACAATGGTAAGAAAATAGGACAAAACAGTTGAGTAACCAATCCGTGAGAATGCAGGGCAGGGCCACGGACAAATGCGGTGATCCGTAAGAATGCCACGTAAAAACGAGCAAAAAATTTGTGAGATCAGGTTGATTCAATAATGTCAAGAAAGTATTCTAGAGATAAACTAATATGTTATGAATAGGAACAAGATAGTAGGAAAATAGGATTTAGACGGATTTAGATGGTAAATGATGAACTACAGAGCTCCAAGCTTAGGTCATGCAGCAGCATTGACGAGAGGAACTGACGTCTATTGCCGAGAATATTTTATTACTATTTCCACCTCTGACCTGTACACTTTACACTACTTACAAATACACACATTTATCCACCTGTTAACTGTTGTGTATTACATGCTTGAATTTCCTGAATGTCCCCACATTTTTAATGTTTTGTTAAATTACAGGAACCCAACAGATGAATCCTTGAAAGGAAACCACATGGACCCAATTTTTCAGGTAGTGTTGATTGTTTGGTTTGTGTGTGTGTTTGGGTCGTAACTGATCATTGAAGCAGAAATATGTTTTGTAAATAGTTTCATGTATTACTGATTGAGACTATCAAATACATTGTGTTAGCCCTTTCTAATGCCTGAGTCATTTATAAACACTAAGGGTCAATGACAAGACAAGCTTCCAAAAACGTAATGCATATTTTTGAGTCAGCCATAATGTGTTTTGAAAAGGTGTATTAATTATATTATTTCAATACATTTAAATGCATTTTCCACACTATATTTGATTGCCCCACCCAAAAGTCAGGTGGTACAACCAAGCATTAGGTGTGTTTGAGTTCATGCGTGACTGCACAGACTGATCAGCGAGGTTTGCAGCTTGCAGACAAGGAAGGAGCTGAAGACAAAGCTGTCAACCCAGCCAACATTAGGCTTGTTTGAGATGCGCCTTGCCTCGCCTGATTTATAGGCGAGAGTGGGAGGCTGCAGTGAGGGGAGGAGTGAAAAAAGTGCAGGCAAGCCGGACACTTCCTGAATCTCGTTGTGTTGTGGACTGCAAACGTTAGCAATGGAAGAAATTGCGTTTGCATATTTTGTTGCAGATTAAATAGATGTAACTAAAATGCCACAAAAGCATTTACATTAAGATTTTTATAAGCAGAATCAACAAAGGTGAACTACTGGAAAAGGCTACTTAGTAAATGTTGAGATGTAATCTAAGTCTAGTGGTAATACAAATTTGTTTTTTGTGTAAAATATTAACAGCTCACAGTACAAATAATTCAACACCAATGCAAAAGTTTAAAGGAATTCATTATAAATCATAAATCGACAAGTTTTAAAAAATATAAAAACTACTACAGAAAGTGGAGTTTTTAGAATTAAGAAGTCATCAGCTGACATCCCCTGACAACCCCAATGAGTAGGGTGTCCAGCTGTTCCGTATAATACGGAATCGTCCCGTATTTGACACATAAAATTCTTGTTCCGTATTGAACTGATACGGAACGCAGTTTGTTCCGTATTTTATGAAAATTAATTCAGTGCAAATACATGACAGACACATAGCTTCTAATATGTCAGCCACGAAAGAAGACCGCGTCATTTGTATAAGAAAACCCTGACGGTGCAGTAATTTCTCCCTCTGTTTGTCTATGATCAGCGTAGCGTTTTTAACATCTTGCAGCCCCATCAGGGAATGCCCTTTTAATTGGTCGTTTCAGTCATTGTGATGTCACGTATCATAGCAACGATGACAACAAGTGACAACAGCGGGAAATGTAAAAATGACTGCATCCGAGCAGCCGGCGAAAAAGAAACGAGCACAAAAATATAGAGTTGAATGGGAAAATGACTACCCGTGGGCCGTGGCTGGAATGCGTGAGGCACAATGAATACAAGCCCAACTGTGTTGGGCGTTTTTTTCTGTTTGTCACGGCGGAGTGTGTGAAATTAAGCAGCACGCATGAGGAGATAATCACAAGAGGAGCGAGAGGCTGCGGGCACAGGATGGAGAAATGTCAAGGTTCATTGTCCGTCAGTCGTCTCCAGAGGCTCATATGGTATGTAATTATGTGGATTTTTAAAACTCAAATATAGTTGATAAGACAGTAATTATATTAAAAGAGATAGTACAGGTTTAGCCTAACAATGAACATATGAAGAGTTTCGTTGCAAAACGAGATAAATCCATTTTTTAACATTTTTCTCAAAACATGTTTATTATTACGTTATCATGTTATTGTTTTGTTTTATGGTGCTTCTTAGCTGTATTTTTTTTACCTTATGAAGGTTTAAATCAAAACAAACCAACTGCAGTTGCATTGAAATGAATTGGAATGCACAACCAATAAACAAGATTTCTGAACATATAAAAAAGCGGTGGTTATCTCGTTTTGCAACGAAACTCTTCATATATATCTCTCCAGTGCTCTCCCTCTGTTCCTGTGTCCCGCTCCTTCCCGTCTCATAATGTGTCAATCATTTCTGATGGGTTTCTTATTAAATAATTATGGATTTAGATAGCTCAAGGGTTAAAAAGGGGTGGGGTCTTTGAAGAGGGCGTATTATAAACTTGAGCAAAATGATCATGATAGCCTTTATATTTTACATCTATGTGGTTCAGTCTTGTATACTTATTAGGCATACTTTGCTATTCATTAAATATTTAGGCCTAAGAAGTTGTATAAAATATATTTAGGCCTATCTAAATTTATGAATTAGTTTCCACTATTTTTACCAGAAGTCTTCATTTCAGGGGTTATTTTTTTCAAAATTCTCTTCCGTGGGGTCATGTCACCGAACCCAGGCACCATAACACCCCCCCCTTTTCTTATTTCCATTTCAGAAAGTTACCAACCCTACCAATGAGCATTAAGCTGTGTCGTCAGCAAGTATTTTCCCATCGTGTTCTTTCGTCAATGCAGTCGGTGGAGAGCAACTGTGCCCGACTGCAGAATCCGACGAGCACGCCTCGCCATCGCAAGCGTTTTTTGCCACACGTCAGCGTGACATCAGCGCAAGTCAGATATAACTCTGACAATTTTCTTACCTGCATGAATCTTGCAGCGTTAGCCAGTGATTGATTCTGCACAGAATTTGCTTATCTCAAACAAGCCTATTGCTTGGTTGGGCCAATGTAGGCACTAGGGATGTCCCGATCACGTGGTTTCAGGGAACCGGGGTTACGTGAGTAACCTAAGCGTTCCCTTTCAATACGGTTCACTTCGCATTGCGTCAGTTGCTGACCCTATGGGGGAACGTAATCCCATCACGCCGTGCATACACAACGTACTAAAGTGCCTTACCGGAGAGACACTGCGTGTGGCCCTATACCCGGCATATTCACAGCTTTAAAGCAAAAGTGTAAGCACCATATAAAATGTTGACGCGCTTACCACATAACACATAACATAGCACAATACAGCAAGATACTGAATCAGATAACCCAGAGTGATTTATACACTCTAAAAGCAAACGGTGCTATATAGCACCAAGAGTGGTTCTTTGCTCGTGGTCATGGAAGAACCGTTTTTGGTGCCATGTGGCACCGGTGAAGCACCTGTGTAGAACCATATAGGGGCCATATAGCACCACATCTGGTTCTAAATAGCACTATATGGTTCTACACAGGTGCTTCACTGGTGCTTCACCGGTGCTATATGGCACTAAAAACGGTTCTTCTATGATTACGAGCAAAGAACCACTTTTGGTGCTATATAGCACCGTTTGTTTTTAGAGTGTAAATAAAATAAAAAAAATATTAAAAGAATAGAAAAGTATAGCCATAATATAATTGCCAGCTTTGTCTTTTAAATGTAGAAACAAAGAGGCAATGGTTTATTAACGAAGAAACCTCCGTGTAGCCCGGTCACAGGGGATGTTGGATTTATTAACGCATTTTAAAAATATTTATTGAAAGTTGTTACTTCACATATTATTTGCAGCATTATCATAATATGCTGTATATTAATATATTGTGAGAAAGCTGTTATATGTGAAATCAGATAATGTGTGCACCCATAAACGGCCAAAATTGAATGATCCTCATTTCATAACACATCTGCGACGATTCGACTGTGAGATTGGTAGTCGAATCAGGCTTCTCCTATCGATGCATCGAATCTTCGACTATTCGGGGTCACCCCTACCGTAAATGTGTATTGACTATAAATTGCACGGGCACAGGTGAACACTTGAGTACATCGTGAATGCAAATAGATGAATCAGAGTGTTATAATGCACAGGCCGGCAAGATTCTCGAGCGCGCCGTCATGTGTTCTGATAATAAATTGTGCGCACACAGGTGAACCCTTCAGTGCACCGTGAATGCGTATAGATAAATCAGTGCACAGAACGCGCCGTGAATGTGTACAGATATGATTGATGAACGTAACGGTGGGCACCCAACGCACCGTGAACGTACACAGATGAACAACAATGTATGTGTCACAAAGCATAACACAGCCGTGTATACAGGTGAGCTTTTCCAAGTGCATCTTTAGTGTATACCGAAATGTTATAGCGTGCATATGTGAGCTTCTCTAAGCGCACGGTGGACGCATATAATTAAAAACCATATTGTGCATACAGGTGAGCTTACGGGCGCACCTTTAATGCAACAAACCTCAGTAGTGCGCGAAGCAGGGATGTAGAAGCTGTAAACTGACAACGTGGACGGCGGGGACCAGCCGGCCGTGTCACAAATGTCAAATGAGAAACCTCTAAGACCATGCCCGAGGAGCTAATCCATACATGGAGTAGACTAGCCACGAGTGAGCATCGTCACGGGAGGTGATAACGTCAACGATCCATAAATAACCTGTATTGACAGGTGCGCTAGTGAGTGATCTGTGACGCAGATAAACAGCTGATCGTCTGATGTACGTCAGACGTATCTGTCATACAGGACCTTGGACAGTTCCAGAGCGCTGTGCCTCGGGCACCATCCGCATCTGAGAAATGACAGGCTTATGAATAAAGTGAATGGTCGGTCGTAAAAGCGTGGTTTGCTGTTATCACCGCCACATAGATATACGCAGGGGGAAAAAGCCGCCGTGCACCAGCCGCTGTAGTGAGGAGAAAAGTGTTCCACCCACAATTCGCGGGGAGTTAGACTTTTCGCTGTCACTAGACAGAAGAGATCAGACTTTGCATAAGGACGCCTCGCAAAAGGGGTCCTAGCAACTCGTGTCAACGTGTCATAAGGCACGTAATGTAGGTTGTGTCCCACGGATGCAATCTCCGCACGCCCATCGTAACGGGTTAATATGTCTGCATCTTGGTAGTTTAAGCACGAGATGCGTATCACTCTGATTGAACATAGCTTATAAAGCGATGCAAACACAGTGTGTTTTGGATAAACAGCACATAGAAAACATTTCAAGGCAGTCCAGCCGAGGCGCGACTTAACCCCTCTTCTCCCAGACAGTTCGTTCTCTGTCGACGCAGCTGTGCTGCGAAGACCAGAGCTCGGCCATCCAGGTGCACGAGCCTCAGTAGTGACGGTGATCAGAACGGCTCACGGAGCAGAGCAGTATGTCTAGGTGGTTTAATGTCAGACTGGACCCATCACAGAGAGGAAGTCTGCCGTGAGACCTACGGTTTTGCCATTTATTAAAAGGGCAGAAAAACCGGGTATATAAGAATGTACCAATATTCAGCGCACTTATATGGGACGGGACTGAATAAATTGAGGTATTCGGGCCTCAGTATATTATAAACAAATTTGTTCTGCCTCTGATTCCGTCTAAACCAGAGAGAAATGACCGGGCAGACGAATAGTGAGCTCTCCCGAAGTGAGACAGACTCAGGCCGGTTAAGCTCTATAATAAGTGTTTTTAGCGGTCCAATAGAGGCATGTCTGCCTTATCGAGCAGACGAATGAGATTGTGCCGCTCTAGGAGGGGAGGGGCATGAAGATCTCTCTAGACGAATAGTGAGCTCTACCGGAGTGAGACAGACTCAGGCCGATTAAGCTCTTATAATGAGTGTTCTTGGTGCTCCAATAGCGGCGTATCCGCCCTATCGAGCAGACGAATGAGATCGCACCGCTCCAGGAGGGGAGGGGCATGAAGCTCTGTAATCGTTGAACACTAGACAGCTGCATTTTGAGGCAGCGAGCCGTAAGACCGTGTGCTAACTCTAAGAAGCCGCTAAGAGACCTCACCACTGCGGGGAAAGGAGTGAGGGACTCCGCGAGCGTATAGCACGAGTGGCTGTGCTATGACAGGGAACAGGGGCAGACCCGCCCGTGTTTGCTTGTCGTATGCATCTATCTAGTTCTATGGCTCCCCCGCTTGTTCATCTCAACAAGAGAGGAACGGCAGAGGGGAGCAGCAACACAGATAGAACAGCCATGCGTCGTATGAACGGTATCACCCGATGCACTCGGGGGATTCATATGAATGTGCCAGAGATCTCGCCACAGAATGTGAGAGAAGCGAGGACTCTGTGAGTGTAAAGCATGAATGGTTGCATTGTGACAGAACACAGGGGGGTTAGTCCGTGTGTGCTTGTCTATGCATCCATCCATAGTCTCATAGAGAGGAACAGCAGGGGGAGCACGAAACATGGATAGGACAACCGAAGCATATAAGCACGGTCCCGGCGTGGGAGGTGCCAGGCCGGTGACGCGCTCGGGGGACATTCATAGCAGAGGGGCTCACTCAAGCCGCTGTGCTGGACGCTATTACAACAGCGCCTGCCCTTTTAGCTTATAGCCTTATATTAAAAATATTGAACTTGCGGCCGCAGGGGAGACCTCGTCAGGCATGTGTCCGCTGCACAGGGCTCGTACCACAGCAAGCGAAGGCTATCTATGGTTCTTGGCCGGAAAGCGGCAGGGGAAAACGCTAGACCTGTATTCTGCTATCTTCGGTTCTCAGACGGAAAACAACAGGGGAAGACGCTAGGCCTGGACTCCGCTACAGGGCTTTTGTCGACGGCGAGTTAAGGCTTCTTCTTCGGAGCAGCGAGAGGTTCGCGCTGAAGGAGAAAAATAATGAGCTCTTGACGCTTGACCCGCGCGTATATAAGGACGTGTGCATCCCGCGCGCGGGTTCAAACGTCATTGGTCTGTACTTTGTACAGACGTTAACCAATAGGCTTTAATCGCGGAGTAACAGGAGTTTCCCCCATAGCGTGAGCTAACTGACGCAATGCGAAGTGAACCGTATTGAAAGGGAACTGGATACAACTTACTGTATAGTTTAAAAAAATTATGTATTTTGATTATACAAATTAATTACGACCTAACTATAGGTATTTTTTAGCTAAATGCTGACCAGCTCAGGGAATCTCTATGGCTAATTTATAAGACATACAGCCTATCTCATGCCTAGAATTAGTCAAGGAGGCTGATTCTTATAACTTCCTTCAAAGTTTGATCAATTGTGCATAATGACATGTGCAACAAATGCATATAGGGTGTCAGACTCATAGATGTGCATAATTTAAGGTTCAGGTTTTAACGTTTGGGTCAACATGTGGCACAGCTTTAAAAATGAAACTTAAAATCATATCATAGGTACAAAATGTTATTGAAACACACCAGTGGCTTTGCTGTTATCAGGATTAAACATGTTACCCCTCAAACCCTCCCTTCTAACAGAGCCTCCACACAAAACAAATCCCAATTTAACCCCTGTACATATACTATATATATTCTCATTATTTTTTAACACATCTGTAGTTATGCGCTGGCACAGAGTTAGACTCTTTTGACTCCACACAGAAACAGCAATGTGTGCGGCATGCCATAAGGAACATCCTGGATCTGTTTTTTCGCTCTTCTTTATTCTTTTTTTATGCATTATAGAAGTATCGGACCGGGACTCTGTATCGGCAGATACTCAAAATCAAATGACTCTGACTCAGACTCGAGGGCAAAAAAACCTGATCGGGACATCCCTAGTAGGCACCATATGGGCTTGAAATATGGGCCCCAAGTTGGTTTGTGCGCGGGTTCCATGCTGGCCCAATCTGAAGTGGAGAAAGCCAGAGCCATAGAGATAGATGAGACATTTATTGCCGTTTAATACTTGCGTATATAATATGGAAATCATATTTACATAGTAGGAAATATATAATGTGGTATACTGCAAAGTTACCATGCTAATCATCATTTTATACGCAGAAGCAGCAGTCAGCAGCTGCAGCACACTAGGATCCGACCGCATACATACTGTAATAAACAGCCGTTCGGCAGCTTTTTACATCACGACAGGCTATGCTATTTGAGGAGGAACCGCTCATTGATCACCGTATTTTTATAAATCCTGTACATGGTTGGACCTGCCGAACAGGTTGAGCACTTTTATATACTTTGTTGATCAGAGAGGCTGCACAGTTTGACCAGTGGGCTGCGGGAACCTGCCGCACATCACGCCGCCAGACGGTGTTGCTAATATAACTCGAAATGTATAACTATTATCAGATCGGCTTACCGAGAAAGTCCAGACTCTCCCGATTGTCACTCTGCTACTGGCTGTAAGGAACTGAGTGTGTTTTGGTCGCTAGTCGACCCCGCGAACAGATGTGACGTGCCTCACTCAGCTTCCAGGATTTGACATGCTGCCTAAATCCGTTTGTGCTGAAGATCGCATAAAGTTACACCCATTTCAGGCAGGATCATGGTACCCCTCAAGCCAGCATGCACGAGTATGTTAATTTTTGTTTACTTTCTACACAAACGTTATGCTATCTGGCTGTCTGCCTATCTCTCTATAGCCTGTCTGTTTGTCTGTCTGTCTGTCTGTCTGTCTATCTATCTATATCTATGTATTTATCTATAATCTGCGCTATCAGAACTGTACTTTAATCGTCTCTCTAGTCACTCTTAATGCTCTCAAGGCGGCTTTGGTAAATTCTCTCCCCAGCGTGACATCATACAGTGCGTTGTTGGGGAAAGGAGAATCATTGCAAATTGCTGTACTTTTTCATATTATATTCTGTTTTGTGATACTCAACAACATAAAATACAATGAATAACAGTTTAAATGTTTATTATCACCAAGCAAATTACACAAATTCGTTGAAAAGTTTAACCTGCAACACGCCCTTTAAAGTCTTGTGACATGGCCCCATTAACAGCTCCAGTCCTTGGCCCCCCTTCCAAAAATGTTTTAGATGTCTCCTCATATGGAACACCTGATTCAGTTCATCAGCTTGTTAGAGTTTTAATTAAGTTAAAGAGCCACACAGATCCAAAATCGAAACTGACCTGTATTGCAGTGTGTCATGTGCTGTCCATCAATGTAAACAATGTGCAAAAGTATTTGAACCAAAAAGTGCACGATTAATAACGTTATTGGATTCTAAAGTAGGTCGACTCTGAATCGTTGAAACGAGTTGTCATATGGGTATCTCCTGCCTGTCTTTATCCACGTAATACCAACACGTAATCCAGCCCATTGTTCAAGACGCTCTAGTAGTATACCATGTATATGGGATATTTCTTGAACGAAGGACTCAGTCCTTGGCTGAAATTCCGAGGATCCTCGACATTGGAACAGTCTTCGATGGATGTCGATGACGTAGCATCCTCGAAATTCTGGCTTCCGAGGATCCTTCCTTGACATTGAGAAACGGCTTAGGTCTCAGCTCCTAAATTATTTAAGAGAGCTGGAGAGGTCTCTTAACCTAGTTAAGAGTAACAAGAGGGCAGCAGAGAGGTGGAGATCATGCACTTTACAACAAAAAATGTGTTAGAATTGCATTAATTCAAATGTATTTCTGTAGCACCTTGACAAATATCTCGTTGCATTTACAGTAAATACATGTTAGTATATAGACATTCGATAGGAAATAATAAAACATTATGAAATGTTAAGAGTATAGGGTACAAAATGGATAAGATGTATATTAGCGAAATGTGCTTGAACAGTACCAAGATTTTTTATAGCCACACAATGTAAAAAGACAGCCTACTTAAATGGTATATAAAATTAGTAAAATAATTAAAAATAATATACAAGTAACAAAGTTGGATGAACTTAAAAAAATTATTGGTAATGCCTAAAAATTTTATGTTTTTTTCAACTTAAATTTTCTCAGTTTAAGTGAAATAATTAAAGTTAAAAATGTTTAAATATTAGGTGTAACCAATTGAAGTAAGTTTTTTAAGTAGAGCCGCTTTTGGTTTTACAGATAGGTAAATAAACATAAAGTTAGCAATGTTAGCAATGGGCAAGCAAAAGGTGAAATTGACAAAGATGACAAAAATTACAATGGCGTTTAAGTGGAGAAATCCAACTTAACTAGATCATCTTGTTTAGGCTTGATCATCAAAGTATTTTTTATTTTTTAAGTGTTTGCAAACTTTAGTCTTTTCTTTATAAGCAGCTTTTGAGTGAAATCAAATGATGTGATTCATCATCTTAATTTTTTAAATAGCATTACGTTTGTTTGTCTATTTCATTAACATATTGAAACTTAATCAAAATGGTGCAAAATCATGTAAAATAAACGCATGTACTTATTTGTAATATTGTTAAACATTTCTTGAAGCAAATTTAAATTACAATATTTAAATACTAATATAATTGTAATATCTTCATGATTCATGAATGTATGGTGTCACATGCTGCTGTGACTTTATAACATTGCCGGCTTTCTATTGGCTGATTCAGAGGTTTAGGGCCATTTTAGGTTGAAATCATTGTAGTCCTCAGTTTGCAGCACTTAAATCGGCAATTAAGAATGAGTCTTACACTTTACTAAAGGTTGCTCTCAGCTTTTTTTTATAAATGTCTCCTATTCTCAGACTGGTCCTACTCCTTACTAAGAATTTTTTGACACTTAAGTCATAGCTTAAGACTATATTAAGAGCATTTCTGAGATGTTTTATACATATGGGCCCAGAATGGCGTAGTCACCTGAGTCAAGAGTGAGCAACAGGTAATTTGTCACCTTTAACAGGGCTGTCTCAGTGATATGACGGGCTTTGAACCCAGATTGAAATGGCTCTAGAATCTCTATTGAGTTGAGATAGGGAAGCAACTGTGTTAAAACCACCTTTTCTAAAAATTTTAATAGAAATGGCAATTTAGAAATTGGCAGATAATAAATCCTTTTTTTCATCCAGGTTATATTTCTTTAGCATAGGCTGGACAAACGCATGCTTGAAACATATGGGAACGGTGCCAGTGGTAAGGAGTTAAAAATAAATTGCATAGAGGGACCAATAGTGTCAAAAGCATCCCTGATAATCTGTGCAGGGATAGGATCATGTGGAGCTGTTGCTGGTTTCATTTGCTTTACAATGTCCCATAGTTCATTGTAAGATGCTGCTTGAAATTTATCAAAAGTTGCTCTAGCATTAGAATATAGTGGTTTGTCAGCTACAACAGGAATGAACTGTGTTCTAATGTGTTCAATTTTCTTAGTGAAAATTTTCAAGAACTCTTCACAGCTATTTGTAGATGCTTCGACCTCAGAAGAGACACGTGGGTTGACAAATTAATTTTATTAAATGTATTGTGTTGAATAAAACTTTGGGGCGCTGGGAATGTTTGCTAATAATGTCAGAAAAATACTTAGCCCTGGATTTTTTAGCTGCAGTATGAAAATTTGCCAGGGAGGTTCTGTATATTTCTAATGAGACTGAGAGGTGATCTGTTTTCCACTTATGCTCAGCTCTTTGACATACCTGCCTGAGATGGCGGGTAGAATCATCAAGCCACTGCTGAGATTTAAAATTAGGGCATCTGAGCTTAAAGGGACACTTCACCCATTTGCATTAAGCTTTGTATAGTTAGAACCCCAGTCATGTTTTTGAATTGTCGTCAGAGCCGGCGCCAGACCATAACTAACAGGGGGGCACTCGGCTTCCAACGGGGGGCACGCAATAGCAACAATAACTTGCAAAAACAAGACATTAAAACAACAAATACAGCAAGCACACACTCATACAACTAGTACAGACTGTCAGCTCATTTCCCGTATAAAGTGCAAAAGACCACAAACTATGCGCAAAACTATTGAACTTCGACCGCGGCGTGAGCGCAAGCTGAGCTCCGCTGCGCTCGCGCTTGGCTCGACGCAAGCCATTGAAATGAATAGGTTTCATAGCGCAGCGCACACCGCGTCCTAGCTTTAAAAAAGCCGCTTTACCATAATCACGTCGTAATGCTGTTAACGGTCTATAGCCACACTTCACATTTAAGCTTACGTAATTTAAAACAACGCTAACTTACCTTTAAAATAGCAGAAGACGGCGTGTAAGAACATTAAACTTCCTTAAAACAGTGTCCTGTAGATTTGTAAATTCCACCTCAACCTCTAATCTCTGAGTTTGAGCCAGTCTGTGTTTGCATGAAGATGAAGCAGGCGGTGCTGGTTCATTCTAAATGTTCTAATATCCATATTTTACACGATCCATAAAATGCAGCTAAAAACACGTTGCTAGTATCAAGTCACGTAAGACGGGTGAGACGCGGCAATACATCCAATCAGAGAAACTGGTCTATTTTAATTAAAGAAAACATATATCATCTATATTTTCCTCATTTGATTACATTACAAGTCATGAAACATTCAATGTTTAATTTATTTTAATTATTCTTGATATATATTAAAGTAATAAAAAACTTTGTGGGGGGGAACTGCCCGCGAATGCCCCCCTTGACGCCGGCCCTGATTGTCGTGCATCATTTCCTCAGTTGCCGCTGAGACAGGAGAAATACAGATTTCAGTGTTGCACTTCCTTTCAATGATGTAAAAATCATAATTTTGCATCATTGAAAGTAGGAAGTCCAATATCTTTGTTGAGGGGGTGAGACTACAAACACTCCTTTTCTCTGTCAAATAGGCACCATGTATATTGCGAGAGTAAGGACCATCAATTCTAGCTGTATAAAATGTATTAAATATTTTAACATTGAAAACAATAGGTATATGGTCAGAGAAAGATGTATCCTCAATGCTTATGTTATCAATGGAGAACCCATGAGACATTCTGCTACCACCAACCAAGTACCCCCTGTTAAAATTGAATTTTTAAATACACAATCCCTCAACAATAAGGCATCTTTTATTTATGACCATATCATCAATGAGCTGATACACTTTATGTGCCTAGTTGAAACCTGGCAACAACCTGAGGTTTATTCTAGTCTCAATGAAGCATGTCCCCCTGGCTGTGCCTACCTTAGCAAGGCCCGCAGTACTGGACGCGGTGGTGGCCTTGCAGTTTTTCACCGGGTAGACTTTGAGTTGTCCCTCCTGTCCTTGCCTACCTATTCTTCATTTGAATGCCTTGTTTTTAAATGCAAACCGCCATTTTCGCCACAATTTCTCTGATTTACCGGCCCCCCAAACCAAATCCAGCTTTTATTCCCAAGATACATGATTTTTTCACTACATGTTATACAACCCCAGGAAATATCGTCATACTTGGCAATTTAATATCCATGTTAACAATCCCCCTTCCTACTAAGGACGCACCGATACCACTTTTTCCATCTCCGATCCGATTCCGATACCCGAATTCTGAGTATCGGCCGATTCCGATACCTGCCGATCCGATACTACTGTATTTTTCTTCAGGGTTCCCACGGGGTCTTAAAAAGTCTAAAATCCAGAAAGTTAAATTTAAGGCCATAAAAAGTCTTAAAAACTGCCATATTTTCATCCTAGGTCTTAAATTTAATTAACCCAAGTCTTAAATTTCTTACCTCCGTTTATTCCTGAAAAGCATTGTCCGCAAAAAATAAAATAGTAATTTAAAATGCTGTAGAACTAATGAGTGATGGAGGAAGAAAGTGTTTAATGGGCGGGCCTCTAAAAAGGAAAGATCTGCACTTCGCTCGTCACTGGATCGCACTTCAATCCATCCTTAGCATTTGCCAGGTTCTGAAACAGAGGACCTAAAAGCGAAAAAATCAACACTGCTTTATTGAAAATCCACTTAAACAGTCAGGCCATCGAGTCCCGAGCCACCAACATTGAGTCAACTTTAGTGTTACACAGTTTTTACTTAGAAAGCTTTTGTTTACCTCACTGCTCCATGCGAGTTTACTCCCTTGACTTTAATCTGCTAATCTTGATGACGTATGCAGCCTACAAATGCGACCTCTGAAGGCTACAGCCTTCGGATTTAGAAACGGCCTTGTTAGCAACACACAAAAAACCACGAACAGCCTTTTAATGGTAATTTTCATTTTCATTTAATTATTGTGTAATTAGAGGGGCGAATAAATGCGATGGCGGTATAGTGCATATTTATGCATATAACATATGGGTAGAGAAAGTGTAAAACATGTTAACAAGGCACTTATCATCAGCTGACCATACTGATCTTCCCATATTAGTGGATTTTATTTGTCAAAAAAAATATTTAATGATATAATAAAAATAAAAAAATATAATGTTTTGAGGATTTCTGAGATCATTGTGTCACGTTTGTCTTAAATTTCACTCATAATGGTCTTAAAAAGGTCTTAAAAAGTCTTAAATTTGACTTGCTGAAACCTGCAGCAACCCAGTTCTTGAGCAATTTAAATTACACACAGACAGACAAACAGACAGACAGACAGACACACACACACACACACACACACACACACACACACACTATATATAAATGTGTATAATGCTTTCTGCTAAATCTAGCATAAAATAATTATATTATATATAATTATAATTTTAAAGTAAAAAGCAATAATTTAAAATTATTCACAAGTTACAAGAACATTAGTAATTATTAACCATGGCAGTGTTTAGGAGAAAATAAAATAGGCATGTTTGATCAAATAAGTATGCTAAATATATTTTCCTTAATTGCGCAAAAATTCACAGTAAAAAAGCTTTAGTGTGCAGATGGTTATTTTGGGAATTATGCACTTAACCGGACCTTTTATGCACATTTCGGGTGCAGAATTGATGCACCTAAATCATATTGAGTGCGCAATACTGTGCTTCCTGGGTGCAGCATTGATGCTCTAGAAGCATCCTCACATGGGAATCCTCGCTCCGCAATGGAAAGTTACGTTCATAACTATTAAAACACAATGAGATTAGATGCATCGTGTGCTCAGCACATACTGAATTGCATCCATCCAACAGCTTACTGAGACTTTATAAAATCAGATCTTTTAAACAGCCTACAGTTATTGAGTGTTCGTGTGTTGAATGACGCGTTTCATCCATCCGCTTCACCTGTGAATTAACTCAGCACATAGTGAATTGCATCCATCCAACAGCTTACTGAGACTTGATGAAATCAGATCTTTAATAAAGCCTAATGTTACAGTTATTGTGTGTGCGTGTGTTAAATGATGCGTTTTCATCCGTCCGCTTCTCATCAGTGGATTAACTCAGTTTGCAAGTAAGTTACAGTGTTTCTGTAAACATTAATATCTTTAAATGTGCGTTTGTTCCTTCACATGAAGCTATTGAGTGTAAGATGACTTTGATTATAGTGCATAAAAACGTTTATGGTGCTTTTATAATACTTTTTAACCGCTTGTCAGTGACAACCATGGGTAACGTGCAGTATCGGAATTGGATCGGTCCGGTTAGTCCAATATCCGATCCAGCAAAAAAGGCCGGATCGGCCCCGATACCGATCCAGAATATCGGATCGGTGCATCCCTACTTCCTACTTGGTAGCTGAATTTATAAATCTTGTAGACAGTCTTAACCTTACCCAACACGTGAATGTTCCAACACACTCCAGAGGCCATACTCTTGATTTGCTGATTACTAATTCCACATCCATCAGCAATCTCTCGGTGCATGACCTGGGCGTGTCCGACCATAAGGCCATCTCAATGGAATTACCTATCCAGTCTCTCCTCAGTAAGCCCAGTAGACAAATCGGTTTCAGGAATCTTAAAAACGTCAACCCATTACTCTGACTACTGACCTCTGCCATCTATCTGTGGCTACTCCACTCTCAGTTACTGAATCTGTGAATTTTTATAATTCATCACTCTGTACCCTTCTGGACCGCCATGCTCCAGTCAAGCTCAGAACCGTCACTTTCACATGCTCAGCCCCCGGTATACAAAGGAGCTGCGACTACAGAAGAGAATGGGACGTGTCCTGGAACAGCGTTTCAAGGAGTCAGGGCTTGATGTCCACAAGCTAGCCTCCCGGGAACACCAGAAGGCCTACAGCAAGTCCCTCAGTGAAACATGGTCCTTGTTCTATTCTAACATTATTAACAATAGCCCTGGAAACTCCAAGAAACTGTTCTCAACAATAAATCATCTCCTCAAACCTCAGACCTCACTACATTTAGAAAACACACAGGAGCGGTGCAACGGCTGCATCTCTTTCTTTAAAACGAAAGTAGAGAACATCCGCTCCCTTCTCTCCATCCTCCCTGTTTCAACACCCTCCACCCCCACCAAGATCCTTAATCTAGGACTACTCAGCTCCTATGCTGTTTCACAGACATCACTCAGGATAAAATTGAAGACCTCTTAAAGAAGATGAAGCCCTCCACTTGTGATCTGGACCCATTTCCCTCAGCCCTAATAAAAAGGCATTTTTCTGGAATAAGTCCCTTGATCACTAAAATCATCAATCAGTCCCTCCGGTCCGGACATGTTCCCATGTCTTTGAAAACTGCTTTCATCAAACCACTACTCAAAAAGCCCAGCCTTGACCCTGAAGTACCTGCCAACTACCGTCCCATCTCCAACCTCCCTTTTCCTGTCAAAGGTGTTGGAAAAGGTAGTTTCTGCCCAACTTCAAAACCATCTCATAACAAACAGTCTTTATGAGAAGTTCCAATCTGGTCTTCTCTCTGGCCACAGTACGGAAACTGCCCTGACCCCTGTCAGGGTCACAAATGATTTGTTGATGACGGCTGATGCTGAGTTTCCATAACTTATCCTTCTTGACCTCACCACAGCATTTGATACTGTGGATCACCACATCCTGTTACACTGCCTTCACTCCTCCATTGCACTCTCTGAAACTACTCTGCTCTGGTTTACATCATATCTCACGGACAGAACAGAGTATGTATCACTAGGTGGTGCTAAATCGGACACACGTTTTGTCACCTGTGGTGTCCCTCAAGGATCAGTACCTGGCCCCACCCTTTTCACGCTGAACATGCTCCCCCTTGGGCGTGTCATTAGCCGACATGGAATATCTTTCCATTGCTACGCTGATGACACCCAACTTTACATCAAGACAAACCCAACCCCCTCTGCAGACCTTTCTACACTTTACACTTGCCTGGAGAAGATAAAGACATGAATGACGGCTAACTTTCTGCAACTTAACAGTTCAAAAACGGAAGCGAAATATTAAAAACACTCACATAAAACGTAACTTTTGAAGAAACTATGACAGAACAATGAACACATATTAGATTATTAATGAATTATTCATTTTTAACAGAACTGAAACCTCTAACAGAAAAAGCTGCGTGATGAAGAGAAACTAAAGGGTTAATAAACACAAACCGCTTTCTATATGACACACTCTACATAATATTAAGCCTTTAAACAACATTAATGTACAACGTGCATCTATGTGCATAAAATGCAAGACTAAGTTTTCAACTAAGTTATGTAAAGAAAGTTTAACTCCCTTTGTGGATGTGCATCATAAACAGCGCGCTTTTAAACACGTCAAGTCCAGCTTCATAACGTTAACCAGCTTTAAGTTTTTTGCTATCATTTTAGCGATTAGCTGTGTCGTGTCGTCCTCTCACCTGTTTTAGTCGAGATGTAATGTTAATGCTCGTATGGCTCTCTGGTATCTCTTGACATTTGATGTTTAAAGGGATAGTTCGGCCAAAAACGATATTAAACCCATGATTTACTCACCCCCAAGCTGTCCGAGTTGCATATGTCCATCGTTTTTCAGACAAACACATTTTCGGATATTTTAGAAAATATTTTAGATATTTCTGTTCATTAAATGTTATGTTACGGGGTCCAGGAATAGTCCACGACCTTCAAGTCCAAAAAAGTGCGTCCATCCTTCACAAATTAAATCCAAACGGCTCCAGGATGATAAACAAAGGTCTTCTGTGGGTAATCCGTGCGGTGTTTTTGTAGAAATATCCATATTTAAAATGTTATTAACTTTATAAACTAGCTTCCGGTAGCGCCGCCATCTTAGACTCAGGAGAGAGGATTAGCGTAGTGTACGCACTTTTCTTAGTGACGTATGACAAATTCGGAGGGCGGGGGCACCGAGCAGCAGCAGAGAAACTCTGTACGCTGCGTAAGCTCTCATCCTGAATGCGCATCACTCCAAAATGGCGGCGCTACCGGAAGCTAGTTTATAAAGTTAATAACATTTTAAATATGGATATTTCTACAAAAACACCGCACGGATTACCCACAGAAGACCTTTGTTTATCATCCTGGAGCCGTTTGGATTTAATTTGTGAAGGATGGACGCACTTTTTTGGACTTGAAGGTCGTGGACTATTCCTGGACCCCGTAACATAACATTTAATGAACAGAAATATCTAAAATATTTTCTAAAATATCCGAAAATGTGTTTGTCTGAAAAACGATGGACATATGCAACTCGGACAGCTTGGGGGTGAGTAAATCATGGGTTTAATATCGTTTTTGGCCGAACTATCCCTTTAAATATGAGATGATACCCATTGAACTGAGACGGTGCTGTACATTTTGCAACTGACTGACTGTATTTCGGAAAGTCACGGCATCCTTTTAAACCGTAGTGCCTCTGTGATGTGAGGTGTGGCCGGCTTCACAGGATCGGCGGGCTGCTGCCGTGCGGGTGCGCGGAATCTGTTTGTTTTTAAATCACGCATGGTAACGTTACTGATGTCATACGCCGGTCTGCGTAGCTAGACACAACGTCAAACACGCATCTCCAGACCCAGGCTTTACTACCACATGCACTTGTAACGCTAACCAGACATCCAAATCCTGCCATATCCATAATAAATAAATAAACCCACATGATCATCGATGCCACGTTCGTGTACTCGAGCAATCGAGTACTCGTGCCCATCCCTATTTTACACATTGTACTTCAAAGGAGGAAAAGCTCCCAGCAGAAAGTTTTTGTACCTTAGGCTGATTTTTAAAAATCAAAGCCTCTCCGCCTTCTCTTCCCGAGCTTCTCAGAATGCTTATGAATGAAGAGTTTATCGGGCAAAGTTCGCCAAAAATGGATGACTCACCAGCACCGGAGCCAATCCATGTCTCCGTTAAACATGTCCAAATCTCGCTGTGTAAAAAGTCATTTAAAATGAAGGTTTTGTTTGATACAGAGCAGGAAAGCTGGCGAACGCAGTCCGCAGAAGGGTTGATGAACGGCGGGTGGCATCTGTAGTGAGGGCCAAAACTCCCAGTGTATTGTGTCTCTAAGGAGTTTTAGATATGTAGCAATATAGAGCGATCATAAGTCCTTAAGGCATCGGTATATTGCAAGAGCGACAAAAGGAGGAACACAAACGCAACGAGCGAACAGGTAGGAGCTGACGGCAAGCTGACCAAAACACTGGTGCCATCTTTCTCTCACCAACCTCCTGCTCTACTAAGTCTACTAAATGAGTTTAAAATTTTATTTTCTAGCGTCGTTTTTATTGCTTGGATTAATGATGAATGATATGTATTGATGTCGATAATGTCTTCTCAGTAAATCATGTTAGTACTAGGTAAATACATGTTGCACTATTGTTGGTCTGTGCCACTGAACTGTGGGCTGTGTAGAGACTCTGTCAGTTGACCAGTCAGAGCAGAATAGGCTACTGAAAGGTGGGGTTTAGGCAGACTAAGTAATTGAACGGCTTAACACAAATCGTTTGGGGATCTCAGAGAAATGGGGTAATTTGAAATTTATATTTTGACAAAAATTAGTGTTTTTTGACCTTGCATGCATTTAAACCTGTTGTTTGGGACTTATAAACAGTGATAGGAAGCTTAAAATTGGCATCTTACTGGCTCTTTAATATTGCAAACATTCTCCCAGCTAACAGAGAAAAGTTCTAAAAACGTTCCTTGACTGTTTCTAACATTCCCAAAGATGTTTTCTGCCAACATAAAAAGTCTCTTTGGGATTGTTGGAAACGTTCAAGGAACATTCTTAGGTCTTTTTTTGTTGGCTAGGCTGGAAAGAGCCTAATGAGTGGAATCAGGTGTTTCATAAAGGGAGACATCTAAAACATTCTGGGGGGGGGGGGGGGGCAGGGGACTGGAGTTGGGTTTCCAGTTTTTTTAATGTTTTAAGAATGTTTCTTGGTTGCTTGTATTTTCAAACGTTGTGTCATGTTTTAATGTTCGCATGTTTAAAAAACTGTTTTCTATGTTTCCCTTTTTGCTTATGAAAATGATAGCAAACCATTTCTGAATTCCTTTATTTCTGAATGTTTGGTAAAAAATGTTGCTGTAAAAAACACAATTCACTTATTAAGTTTAGATGTTGATGTTTTGTTTCATTTAAAGGGGCCATGGTATGAAAATGTTAGCATTGCCACTTTGTAGGTGTGAGAAAAAAATTGTCTTTTTGGGTGTATCCTTTAAAATGCCAATGAGCGGATGAAGTGCAAACACTGATCAAGATGGTGGTTTGATTCAAGTCAAACTCATTTGTGCTGTCGATTATTCTTTTTTCTCTTTCTCTCTGCACTAAATGGCATTGCTGTGGTTGGATAGTACAGATTAAGGGGTGGTATTATAATAAGATCTCTTTATGACATCATAAGGAGAGCCAAATTTCAATTACCTAATTTTTGCTCACACCTACAAAGTGCAATGCTAACATGTTCATGCCATGCCCTCTTTAAAGCAGGGCCGGCGTTAAGGGGGGGCATTCGCGGGCCGTGCCCCCCCCAAACAGGTTTTTGTGCCCCCTTACACAGTTTTTGATTAATTTAATATATATCAAGAATAATTTAAATAAATTAAACATTGAATGTTTCATGACTTTTAATGTAATCAAATGAGGAAAATATAGTTGATATATTTCCTTAATAAAATTAAATCAGTTTCTCCGATTGGTTGTATTGCCGTGTCTCATGCGTCATTAGGCTTTAGCAAATTTGTGACTTGATACTAGCAACGTGTTTTTTCGCGGCATTTTATGGATCGTGTAAAATACGGATATTAGAACATTTAGAACGAACCAGCACCACCTGCTCCATCTGACTTCATGCAAACACCGATCGGAGATTAGAGGTCGAGGTGGAATTTTCCAGTCTACAGGACACTGTTTTAAGGAAGTTCAAACATCAAGAAAATACATAAAAAGTTACTGTCAATTCTGTATATGAGATCCAGCAGTTTGTCATTATGGAGATTTAGAAACTTTATACAAAAATGTACAGTTGTATATTTGGGATGTACAGACATCAAGAATCAAAGTATGAATCTCAACCATGGTGACTAAGAAAATAAAAAATAATTCCTTATTTATCCATGCTGCAGTGCATGCTGTGAGTCTTAGATGAGATTTGTTATTTTTTAATACCCAGTTTTTCATTTAATTGTCACCATTGTTGAGATTCATACTCTGATTCTTGATGTTTGTGCTTTCCAAATAAACAGCAGTTATACCACAGGTCTGTTGAATGCTGTATTCTGATTGGTTGAGAAATGTTCTGTGGGTATGCATTAATTCCTGATAACCGCACACCTAACTTGTCAAATGTCTTAAAAATAGGCACCAGAGCAATGTTTGTGGACTCAACTACAACCCTGGGATTTAGGATGTTCCAGGCTCATTTACTGATTAATAATGAAACATACATTATATTGATGATAATAAATAATATAATAAAAGTGGACTTGGACTTTTTTGGGCCTGTTTTTGGAGGTGCAGTATTGCATTTGTCTTGAGTTGGCTGATAGCTTATAGCCGTGCTCAATCTTGTTTTATTTATTATGTTTGATAAAACCCTCTGTTTTAAACATTGATTTCAGGAACTTGAGCACAAAATCGTGTTTCTGGTGAAGAAAGAGCTGAAAATCTTCAAGAGACTACTGAATCTAGATTACTCAGAAGACAAGGAGGAGGATGAAGATCAGACCGGTGTCAGAGAGGAGTTTCTGAAGATCACACTGCACCTCCTGGGGACAATGAACCAGACAAGCATCGCTGAAAAACTCCGGACCAGTAAGAGCTCTGAGTCATATTGCTATTACACCACTTTATTGTCAGAGGAAAACACAGTGTCTGTGTCACGATTCATGGGTCCGTGTTCTCATTCTTGCTTGCTTGTGTGTGTGTGGTTATTTTGGGCTGCTGGTCAGACAGGCTCATTAGAGTTGCATAGCAACCACCTCTGATGGGTGCGCCTGTTGCTTGTTACCGGCACCTATTAAGTGCTGTGTGCGTGTGCTGTTCCTTGTCAAATCGTTGATGTGCTGTCTGTTTGGATTCAAGTTTTGTTCCTGTGTTCTAGTCCTGTTCCAAGATACGTTCCAGTATTTCTCCCACACCTTTGTTTTTTTCAAAGCCGGCTCATGGACTCTATGCTGCCTTGAAGACACAACTACCAGATCATTCTGCATATCTTCAGTTTACTTTAATAAACTGTTATTTACTTGCCATTGGATTCTGTATTATATAACAATCTGACCAGGACATTGACCCAGCGAATTTCGGCGAGATACAGAAAGTTTTGACCAACAACAATACTTGTAGGGAACATCAGGAGGAACAAATTCTTGCCACAGGTCCAGCAGCCCAGGCTTTAGCAACTCAAGTTTCTAAACTAACTACGCAACTCTTACAACTGAAGACCCGTGAAACCCACTGCCCATGAGCTCCGGTTGCTGCCGCCTGCTGCTTATCTGGGTGAGCCCCATTTGTGTTGCTCTTTCCTGGCTTAATGCTCTTTGTTTGTCAACTTCAGCACCCTTCGTCTTTTCCTACAGAGAACTACAAAGTGGCATTGGGCGGCAGTGGCTCAGTGGTTCATGTAGGTTGTCTACAAACCGGAAGGTGTCGAGGTGTCCTTGAGCAAGACACCTAACCCCAGCTGCTCCCGACGAGCTGGCTGGTGCCTTGCAAGGCTGACACCACAGTTGGTGTATGAATGAGTGAATGGGTGAATGAGAGGCAACTTGTAAAGCACTTTGGATGGCCATAGGTCTGCCAAAAGCGCTATATAAATGCAGTCCATTTACCATTTTGTTGCTGCCTGAAAACTTGTGGCTAAAACTGGTACTGCAATCACACAACTGGTGGCCAATACACAAAATGACAACATAAACATCAGTTGAGGGCTGCAACTCCACTTTTTAAATGACAATATCCTGGCCCGACCACTGTTGTGAGTGATATAATTATTTGAAATGAAAATCATTTCTTAATGTCTAGTGACATTTTATGATTAATTGATAAAAATTTCTTACATACTGTTCCTTTAAGCATCGCTTGATATTTCAGAACATTTTAACCAAATGCTTTCAAAAAGTGGTGGGATGTCCCCAAATCCCTAGTGTAAATAATACCTATGCTAGACAGATACTTTGTTTGCACAGTCCTATCGTAATTTTGTCACTCCTAGACGTACGTCTGGCTTCAGGGGGAAATGTTTACCTCGATGAAGGAAAGTCGTTGTCTCACCAGGCTATGTTTATTCGGCTATATCCAGTGCTGAGCTTCGATGAAACTTTACGAGACCGGAGAGATGCTTCCACTGGTGGGAGATAAGCGGCATGATTGACAGCTTTGACACCAAATGGATATACGTGAAAATCAGATGACATGATTTCACAACTCTTCATTGGCCATTTAGGTATGTGAAGCGTTCTGTATACGGAAATGAACCTGGACATTCAATCCGTCTGAAAATCTCAAAATCTGCAAAATGGACATACGTGGTTTTCATCGGACAACGACGATGAAACGTCTTTCAGTGAAAAGCTGAAGAAGGTCTTTGATCCAGTGGTGGCTGACCGAGAAACGGCATGGGGGGAGCTTCAACAAGGCAACAGGTCTATTACCCAGATAGCATGTAACCATTGAAACAATCTTAAAAATAATTGATTTGCCAATGTTAATTGCATTGAATCAATATCAGGTTTGCACCCTCCATTAATATTGAAAAAATATTGAAACCTCAATAAACCCCCATTATCGTGATCAGTGTTTGCTTTAGTGAAGCTCTTGACATTGACTAAGTTAAATCTTTCTCTTTTTGGTGTTTGTATGTTTATAAGTAGAAGCACATGTGCATTGGAAAAGAAAGTTCCCTTTCAATACGGTTCACTTCGCATTGCGTCAGTTGCTGACGCTATGGGGGAAACTACTGTTTACTCGGCGATTGAAGCCTATTGGTTGACGTCTGTAGAAAATACAGACAAATTACGTTTGAGCCCGCGTGGGGCGTGGCACACGTCCCTATATAAGCTTGCGGAAATACGTCAAGAGCTCATTACTTTTCTCCTTCAGCGCGAACCTTCTCGCTGCTCCGAAGAAGAAGCCCTTACTTGCCGTCGATCTGAGCACTGCAGCGGACTACTACACACAAGCGTGTTCCCCTGCCCTTTTCCGGTTGAGTATAAAAGAATGAATTTCATCTAAAAGAGCAGAAGCGCGTTGAGATAATGTCGCTTCGGCACTGTGGCTCATGCTGAGCCCCTTTGCCTGTGGAGGATTTCCACAAAGAGTGCGTCATCTGTCTGGGTCCTACCCACGCCGAGGCCGTACTCCCTGAGGCGGGCTGCGCCCACTGTGAGCGCCTTCCCATCGCGGTGCTGTGCAAAAGGAACAGCAGCAGAGCCGTGAAGTGGAAAAACGCCCCGAGGCCGAGTCCACGCCAGCTCATCTCCCCGCCGTCATCCTGTCACTTTCATCCATGAGGACCAACGCCCCCTGCCGAGTACTAGTGGCATGGTTTCCTTTGGGTCCGGTGACACCGTGGAGATGATGTCATTCTCTGAGGAGTTAGAGAATTGGGTGGCTTCGGATGACGACACCCACGCAGCCGCCGCTGAAGAACCTACCGAGTCGCGTCCTCACGACTCTGAGCTTATCCGCATCCTGACACAAACTACAGCAGAGCTCAACATTCAGTGGTCGCCACTGTCAGAGCCTCAACTCAGCCGTCTGGATGAGTGGTTTCTGCAGCCCGGGCGCCGTCAATCATCCCACCAACGGCAGGCGCCGTTCTTTCCGGAGGTTCACCAGGAGCTCACCAAATCCTGGCGTGCTCCCCACTCCACCCGAGCTCAAAGCGCCGTCTCCCACATCCTCTCCGTAGTGAACGGCGCCAAAGAACACGGCTACACTAAGCTGCCGCCGCTCAAGGAATCTGTTGCCGCTCACCTCTGCCTGTCTTCAGCCGGCGGATGAAGCCCTGCCGTCTGACATCAACTCTGGCGTCGAAATCTTACGCCGCCGATGGCCACCAGGCAAAGTATACCAGGCAAAACTCCTCCATGATATGGATGAGGCAGGCCCGGACCCGTCAACCTTTAAACACCTGCGCAGCGCGACTGACTTGACCTCCGCGCTACTAAAGTCCCCACTCAGGCTGTGGGAAGAGCCATGGACACGGATCGGGTTTGCCCTTCTTGACTCGCCCGTGTCGCCATCGCGGCTCTTCAGCTCTGCTGTGGAGGGGTTCACCCACCGCTTCACTGAGGCACAGAAATCGTCGCAGGCTATGCGGCATTTCCTACCAAAACGATCTGCCTCAGCGTCTGAGACCGGCCGCCAAAACCGTCGCCAGCTCAGCGCCCTAAGCCAGCACCAGCTCAACCCCAGCAGAGAGCTGAACCGGAGGTTAAGGGCCAGCGTCCTGCACGATCGGATGGTCACACCCTCGCTGCAACAGCGAAAAACAAATTTTTACCTTTTCAAAAAAAGAGCCAATTTCCTCCTCTGTACACACACACACGGCTCACTGCCATAAGCATATCGACGCTCGCCGTCAAACTTCACGTTTGGCAATCCACCCCCGGTATGCCGGGCTGGATTCTAAACGTGATCCAACATGGTTATTCACTTCAATTCGCTCGGAGACCACCCCGGTTTCGTGGCATTCTCTACACCACTGTCCCAGACGATCGCATGCAGATCCTCAGGGAAGAGGTGTGTTCTTTATTACTAAAAGACGTCTCGGCGGATCAAAGCGAATCAGGCTTTTACAGTGGTTATTTTCTCGTTCCAAAGAAAGACGGCGGCCTCAGACCGATATTGGAATTACGCGTTTTGAATCGCGCTCTTGTCAAATGGCCATTCAAAATGCTTACAGCCAGACGAATCATGGCGTTAATTCGACCGGGCGATTGGTTCATATCAGTGGATCTGAAAGATGCTTACTTTCACATTCCGATAGCACCTTGTCACAGGCCATTTCTAAGATTCGACGGGACAGCATACCAGTACAAAGTTCTGCCCTTCGGATTATCTCTGGGACACGCACATTTACCAAATGTGCGGATGCGGCGCTCGCCCCTCTCAGACAGAGCGGCATCCGCATATTGAATTACCTCGACGATTGGCTTATTCTAGCCCAGTCAGAGAGGGAAATTATCGCGCACAAGACCGTTGTACTCCAGCATTTGGAGAATTTAGGGTTCAAAATCAACCTCCCGAACAGTTTGCTCACCCCCACACAGCGGATTGGGTTCTTAGGCATGACGCTCGACTCAATAAAGACGCGGGCATGGCTTACACCGGAACGCGCGCTCACGGTCAGACGCGAGGTGGCATCGTTCAAAGCGGTTTCACATCTCCCTCTCAAAGATTCCGAAAAATGCTGGGTCTGATGGCAGCAGCATCCCCACTAATACCGTTGGGAATGCTGTTCATGAGACCGCTTTAGTTTTGGTTGAAAGCGAAAGTTCCACCCCGTGCTTGGTTGTCGGGCCGCTTATTAATCAAAATCACGTACCGGTCCGTGAACGTGCTTTCGATATGGACATCCCCTCACCTTTTCCTCTCGGGCACGGAGCTCGGCTCCGTGAGCAGGAGGAAAGTGGTGACTACGGATGCGTCTGCGACGGGTTAGGGCACGCCCTGTCGCAAACATGGCCGGCGTGTCTTCTATATGCTTTTCCTCCGGGGGCTTTGTTATCACAGGTCTTTCAGAGGATAAGAGAGATGAAATCGCGATAATTCTGATCGCCCCGTTTTGGCACAATCAACCATAGCTCCCCGACCTATGGCAGCTGAAAACATCAGCACCATGGCCAATACCGCTGAGGAAAGACCTCCTATCTCAGGCGAAAGGCACAGGTGGAGCTATGGAATCTACACTTTTGGTCTCTGAACTGCAACCGTCACGCCTTTCAGGACGAGTGTTAAATACTCTCGAGTGTTAAATAATCGGAAGCTAGGGCCCCATCTACCAGGCGCCTTTACGCTCAAAAGTGGTCTCTTTTTTCTGACTGGTGCACAACGAAAAACTTAAACCCAAACACCTGTGAAGTGGAGCATATTCTCTCCTTTCTACAGGAAATACTGGACAGCGGTCCCGCGCCCTCAACGCTTAAAGTATATGTGGCGGCGTTAACGGCGAATCACCCCCTTATCGCCGGTCACACCGTGGGAAAACATGATCTCATCATTAAATTCCTCAGAGGCGCTCGCAGACTAAACCCACCGCGACATAACACGGTCCCGTATTGGGATCTGTCCACGGTTCTGAAAGCGCTGCGCGGTCCCCTATAGAGCCCCTCGAGCAGGCTGACCTGCGCGCTCTCTCGTTTAAAACCGCTTTCCTCCTGGCGTTGGCATCGGTTAAACGAGTTGGCGATTTACACACGTTTCCAATTGACCCATCGTGTCTGGAATTCGGTCCTAACAATAGCAAAGTGATCCTTAGACCGAGAGCGGGATACATTCCTAAAGTTTTGACCACGCCATTTAGAGTTCAGTGGTTTCACTTCTCGCCCTCCCGCCGACGGACGGTGAACCAACCCCGAACATGCTCTGCCCCGTCAGAGCTTTAAGAAGAATATACAACCCCAAATCAGAAAAAGTTGGGACACTATAGAAATTGTGAGTAAAAAAGTAATGTAATAATTTACTAATCTCATAAACTTATATTTTATTTACAATAGAATATAAATAACATATCAAATGTTAAAAGTGAGACATTTTGAAATGTCATGCAAAATATTGGCTCATTTTGGATTTCATAAGAGCTACACATTCCAAAAAAAGTTGGGACAGGTAGCAATAAGAGGCCAGAAAATTTAAATGTACATATAAGGAACAGCTTAAAGACTAATTTGCAACTTATTAGGGTATAAAAAAGCCTGTCAGAAGTCAAGATGGCCAGAGAATCACCAATTCCCCCAATGCTGTGGTAAAAAATAGTTTTCTGAGTTTCTCAGAGAAAAATTGCAAAGAGTTTGAAGTTATCATCATCTACAGTGCATAACATCATCTAAAGATTCAGAGAATCTGGAACAATCCCTGTGCGTAAGGGTCAAGGCCGGAAAACCATACTTGATGCCGTGATCTTCGGGCCCTTAGACGGCACTGCATCACATACAGGAATGCTACTGTAATGGAAATCATAACATGGGCTCTCTCTCGTTTAAAACCGCTTTCCTCCTGGCGTTGGCATCGGTTAAACGAGTTGGCGATTTACACACGTTTCCAATTGACCCATCGTGTCTGGAATTCGGTCCTAACAATAGCAAAGTGATCCTTAGACCGAGAGCGGGATACATTCCTAAAGTCATCTACAGTGCATAATATCATCCAAAGATTCAGAGAATCTGGAACAATCCCTGTGCGTAAGGGTCAAGGCCGGAAAACCATACTTGATGCCGTGATCTTCGGGCCCTTAGACGGCACTGCATCACATACAGGAATGCTACTGTAATGGAAATCATAACATGGGCTCAGGAATACTTCCAGAAAACATTGTCGGTGAACACAATCCACCGTACCATTCGCCGTTGCCGGCTAAAACTCTATATGTCAGACAAGAAGCCATATCTAAACATGATCCAGAAGCACAGGCGTTTTCCCTGGGCAAGGATCATTTAAAATGGACTTTGGCAAAGTGGAAAACTGTTCTGTGGTCAGATGAATCAAAATTTGAAGGTCTTTTTGGAAAACTGTGACACCATTTCATCTGGACTAAAGAAAGGACAAGGACATCTCAAGTTGTTAGTCTGATGGTTTGGGGTTGCATGAGTGCGTGTGGCATGGGCAGCTTACACATCTGGAAAGGCACCATCAATGCTGAAAGGTTTATCCAAGTCCTAGATACATATGATCCCATTCAGACGTCGTCTCTTTCAGGGAAGACCTTGCATTTTCCACCATGACAATCCCAGACCACATACTGCATCAATTACAACGTCAAGACTGCGTAGAAGAATGATCTGAGTACTGAAATGGCCAGCCTGCAGTCCAGATCTTTCACTCACAGAAAACATTCTGCTCTTCATAAAGAGGAAGATGCGACAAAAAAGACCTAAGACAGTTGAGCAACTAGAAGCCTGTTTTAGACAAGAATGGGACAACATTCCTATTCCTAAACACTGGTCCTCCTCCAGCTGTTCCTTATATGTACATTTAAATTTTCTGGCCTCTTATTGCCACCTGTCCCAACTTTTTTTGGAGTGTGTAGCTCTCATGAAATCCAAAATGAGCCAATATTTGGCATGACATTTCAAAAATGTCTCACTTTCTACATTTGATATGTTATCTGTATTCTATGGTGAATAAAATATAAGTTTATGAGATTTGTAAATTATTCCATTCCTTTTTTACTCACAATTTCTACAGTGTCCCAACTTTTCTGATTTGGGGTTGTACACGGACCGTTCTGCCTCATACCGCAAGTCAGATCAGCTGTTTGTAAGCTTCGCGCACCACTCTTTAGGTATCCCGCTCACTAAACAGAGGCTATCTAAATGGATCATCGAAGCCATTGCTTTGGCTTACACCTCCTTGAATGAACATTGTCCAGTTGGTTTAAAAGCTCACTCCACGAGAGGTATGGCTTCATCATGGGCTTGGTCTACAGGGATTTCTATCTTTGACATTTGTAATGCGGCCGGCTGGTCCTCGCCGTCTACTTTTGTCAGATTTTATAGCCTGGATGTCTCTGCCTTACAAGCACAGGTCTTATCGGCTTAATGTTTACGCGACTGCATTTCTGTATGCCTTCACGGTGCGCTGCGAGCTCACCGTCATGGCTACCTATTAATAAATCATGCACAGCTCAGGGAATCCGCCGTCTCGTGCTCTGTTATATATGCATCATGGTGCGTTTAGAAACTTCACTGTATGCGTATTACTGTCTCATATATGGTGCTTTCACTTGCGCTCACTAGAGCTATGTACACGCTGGGTTAGGGCCACATGCAGTGTCTCTCCAGTAAGGGCACCTCAGTCCGCTGTATGCACGGCGGGATGGGAATACGTTCCCCCATAGCGTCAGCAACTCACGCAATGCAAAGTGAACCGTATTGAAAGGGAACGCATAGGTTACTCGCGTAACCCCGGTTCCCTGAAATAACGGGAACGAAGCATTGCGTCGTTGGCTGTGCTACAAACGTTTACGCAGCGAGTGTTATTCGGCTGCGTGCTTCAGTCGAATAATAATGAGCTCTTGACGTATTTCCTAGGGCTTATATAGGGACGTGTGCCACGCCCCGCGCGGGCTCAAACGTCATTGGTCTGTATTTTCTACAGACGTTAACCAATAGGCTTCAATCGCGGAGTAAACAGGAGTTTCCCCCATAGCGTCAGCAACTGATGCAATGCTCTGTTCCTGTTATTTCAGGGAACCGGGGTAACGTAAGTAACCTAAGCGATTGTTGAAATTGGTTGCTTTTTATGAAGATGAGATAAAATTAATAAATTAAAATTTTTGACCATTATAATTGTTCTGGTTTGTAAATCCCCTATGACAAGACAAGCAGAAAATATACTCACGCATTCAGACATAATTACTCATCCTACAAATCTCAACAATGGTGACATTCATCAAACAAATTCAGATAAAACGATCAACTGCAATGCATGCTGGGAGGCATAAATTAGTTTAGTACTATTAGAGGGTGACGTCACCTTCGGCGAATGTGTCTGCGGTTACGCCCAGTGAGTGGCAAATGACAGAGCGGCAGAATTGGTGTACGGTGTGAAATCAGCAAAAACATGGTAAAAACGCATCTAAATGGGAAAAAGCTGTTGTGTGATAGACTGTACTTACAGATTAACAAGAATTCGGAGGTATCGTTTTACAGACTGCCAAAAAACACAGAAAGGAGAAGTAAATTGATCGTTTATGCCAACAAGTTGCTAGGGTCACTATCAAGCAGAGGTTTTACTTTCTCCTTAAAGCAACACCAAAGAGTTTTTTTTAACTTAAAATAATGTTTCCAAAAAATTTTCAGTCGTTCATCCACTCGAAATAGGGTGAACGGCACTTTCACATTCGCTTTGCAGCCCTCTATCGGCCAAAACCGCACTAAAGAAGTTTCAAACCGTTGAGTCGCGGTCATGTAGTTCGAGTGAAAACTACAAAAACTTGCTTTACGGCAGACCTACAATCCAATCAGAGCCAGCTATGATGCAGTATTTATAACAGTGGTAATGAACAATTACGCTTCTAACCTGTAGGGGGAGCAAAGAGCAAAAACTCTTTAGTGTTGCTTTAAAAGTATTTTTCAAGTATTTGTATTTTATCTGTGTTTTTCTTTGGAAAACATACAATCCAAAGCATATTATCATAATTTTTACTCTCTTACATTTCATAAATCAGTTTTTGTTTTACATTTAATATTTAAATACATTAACATACCTTGGGCCCTATCTTGCACCCAGCGCAATTGACTTTGTCAGTGACGCATGTATCATTTCGTATTTTGCACTGGCGCACAGCGGGTTTTTCTCTCCACAGACACACGTCGGCAAACTAGGGAATGAACTTGCGCTCCCTGGGCGGTTCAGCGCAAAAAAGGAGGCGTGCTCCGGCGCAAACCATCTCTTATGCTATTTTGCAGTTTCAAAAAACAATTGCGCTACTAACCAAAAAAAACTAGTCTAAAGTCAGTGGTGCGTTGCGCGTGGTTCATTATGCTATTTTAAGGGCGCATGCTTGACCGTAATGTATAGCGTGCACAACGCGCATTAATCTACACAGATGCAACAGTTATTTTTGCAAATCATAAATTGTTACAATAAAAAATATAAGATAAGGAAAATCATTAAATCATAAATTGTTACAATAAAAAATATTAATACATGAGATAAGGGAAATCATTGTGGTGAGCATTGTGGTGATAGTTTTTATTTATTTTGTGTGGCAGCGTTAAACAATTATCATGCAAATAACGATTAAACTATTTTCATAAGTTTGTTGTGTGCCTGTATTATGTTTATTTTATCTAAATAATAATTAAAATGTTTTCATAAGAAACCTTCTTGTATGTGAACTTGATTTGTAAGTGTACTTTGGGGTTGGACCTTGCTTGCGTTTCTTGTGTCCGATTTCAAAGCCCCCAAACCCTTTCAGCGGTGAGGGTGGACGCAGCGATGTCCTCCTGTGTGCCCGGCGTGCCCGATTTATGCTGGCAAGCTTGGGATCCCCCCGTCTCCTGACATCATTGTAGTGCTTGGCGCAGCTGATGAGACAATTGCGTCTATTTCCTCTCACGCCTGTTTAACCGACGCTGATTTGGGCGGGTTTCTCTTATCCCCATACAAAACAACTTCTCTGTCTTTGACTGCTCTTACAAGAACGTGGGTCTCCTCGGCTGTGAACCGCTCCTGGCGTGCGCCTGTCAAATCCGTCATAATAATAGCAACCCGCCAAGGACTTGCGCCCTTGCGTTTAAAGGGAATGTTGGATGACGTTCTGATTGGTTTATTTGACGTTACGCCCAAACCACACCTATGAATAATGAACCTACTTCAGACCAACCCCTTATTGATTTGCGCCCAGCGCAAGACTTATTTCTCCCGCCGGGAAAATAGCAACAGCGCCAAGATCCACCCACAAAGTCACTTGCGCTTTGCGCTTCGGACTTGCGTTTCAGATCGTTAAAATAGGGCCCCTTTACTCAAGTACACAGTTTTAATTTAATTAGGTATTAAATACATTTTTATATGCAATATAAAAGAATACACAGTATGATGTTATGCTTTAGAATGCAGGGAAGTAAAATTTTTCCCAAGACAAACAACCTAATAAAGCACAATTGCTTGGAAAATGTAACTAATGTAACTAAGTATTGTTCACCTCTACTATCAAGTCCAACTAAATTAAATTTAAGCTGATAATAGTCAGTTTTACTGGCATTTTCGCAGCAGCCGCTATGAAATCCAACCATTTTGTTGAACGTTTGCCACTCAACAGGGCAAGTTCCGTCGTGGTCACGTGGTAAAGTGATGTCAATGTTTACCCTCTATAATGATACCCAGCATGCATTGCAGGATGAAGCTTTCTTTTGTTGATTGTCACCATTGATGAGTTTCATAGACGGATTCATGATGTCAGAGATAGATTCTGTAGTTTAACCTTCTAAGTGTGTTTTATAATTCCCAAAATAATAGACCTGACACTGTTTTCAACTTGTAGGGGAGACCGGGGTTGGTTGTCACAATTTTTACTCATGCATAAATTGCTCATCTTCAAAAAATCTTTCAGCAGTAATTGTTAGAAACGACACAACAAAGGAATCCCAGCGCAGAGGTTTTTAATCAAAATGTGTAGGCTATAGGAGAAAACACTCAATGTCATCAGTGACTACGTTTACATGCTGTAAATATTCGGGTTATGGTCAGGTTAAGGTCGGGTTTCGGGTTTCTGAAACATTCGGAATAACCCGTTTACATGCGTAATCAGAGAGAGTTACCCCTGTATACATGGAATTGGCAATATCCTGATGTAAAGTGTGATTAAAAGATAAATGCGGTGATTTTGCGTGGCTCACCAGTGCGCTATGCGGTTTTACCGCTTTCATTTACTAAAATAAAATTATTATTTAAATCCAGAACAAGCTGCACAGATGTAGAAGCAGGGTAGGCTAAGTTACACGTCTTTCCTTTTTTGAGAAAAAGATTAACAAGCTATATACTAGCCTTCAGCTAAATATATTTTTGAAATTTTTTTTTATTGAAGAACAATTTTCTAACAAGAAGGTTTTTAAGTGCAAATTTACAGAGCATCGGTAAATAGAGAACACAACCGTATCTTAAAGAAATTAAAATTAGACAGTATTTATGCACCTATAAATGTACAAAACGAATGCAATAGCTTACAGAAGGCAATGAATATTTATTTATGGCATTTTCAATAATATATTAGTAGATAAATTAACATCTATAAAGTATGAAAACGAATAAATCAATATTTTGGCTAAATTAAGCTGGATGGATAATTTTGTCATCCTTTCAGAACAAGCTTATATGCTATCTATAATAACTTACATTATATCCTGAGTGTTACTTGGCCGAAAATATGTAGAAATACATGCAAGTAAAAAAGTACAGAACAAAAATGTTTACCTCATGCAGATAGAACGAAAAGCCGTTAATTAAGCAGAGGACGTGCAGAAACAGTCGAGTCGGCTGATGATCACCAATGTTAATAATGTTTCACGCAGGTACTGTTGATGATAAACTTTCATATATAATGTCAGGTATAAGTATTCAGTCAGTTAATAATAAAGCCACCTGTGTTATTGCAACATCCTTATCCACGGAGCGGACGCTGTATACAAAGAAAAAACCTAAGGTTTTTATTTTAAGTGGTTTTAATGCTGGTAAGCAATCAGTTATATTATGCCGCTTTGTATTTGTGTTGATCAGTTAAATTAAAGTAATTTTAATCTTAGAAACTGCATCAAGATGCAGACGACGCTACAGTTATTCTGTCATCTTTAACTTTTTCACACATTCACTGTATTTAACGAAATATGAATACCATAGTATTACATTTTGAATTCAAATTCACAAAAAAAAAAAGTTACTCTCATAACTATTGACAATATTTGGCCTTTATTATACATGTATGCTTTGAAAAACAAGAATAGCTATATATTAATTGAACGTGAAAAACGCGGTTGTTGCAATTGGTTTCCTCCTCGCTCTAAAAGTGTGCCGCATCTCTCTCGCCATGCTTACCTCTCCTGCGGGGTTTTTGGCGCATACAAGAAGTTCCTCTACTCAAAAGACCAAGATTCCTTGCGAATAGAACATGCGCAGCACACAAATCAATGTTCCTTTTGATGGGAATATCCCGATGCGCGTTTACATGACCAAAATTTCGGGTTAGAAAAGAGGTAACCCAGGGGTAATATTCGGGATTTTAAAAACAGGAATATGAGCATATTCGGGTTTTTGCCGGTGTTTACATGAACGTGCGCGACCGGGTTATTGCTAATATTCCGGATTTGAACGGGTTATTGGCTGCATATAAACGCAGTCAGTGAAATATTTGAAAAGGAGAAAACACTGAGTAGATCAGGAATATGCATAATAGAAAACTCTCAGTGTCCGTGTGTGTGATGAAGATCTCTATGAAAAGTCCGTCACAAAAATGGAATTATCTCTGCTTTTTGCTCAAAATGTGGTGTTTTTGCAGAAACCTACCCATATTCAAAAGCTGATTACAAAAGAGCTATTCAAGGTAGGATGAAACGTTTTTTTTTTTTTTAAAGCAGAGGGTCTGTTCTTTCATTTGGTATATTGTATGTTTATATATTTGAAGAACATTTTCTGGAAGGCATTAAACTTTGTGAAAATCATGAAAAATGCTGGCGCTGGCTGGCAACTTTTTAAAAACACTGCCGGTGAAAGAGTTAAATGCATTGATTGCAGTTCTAAAGAAAACTGAGTGAGATAAAAATTATTGACTTTTTATTGTTTAATCTTTGGTGTGCATTGTTAGTTAAATCTAGATTAGACCGCCTCTTCTAACCATCAATGTAATTAACCACCACTTTTCAGTGATGTTGTGAGCCACAAGTAAACTGTGTTTGTAACAAACGCTTTGTACCCTTGACATCAATATTGGATGTTCACATCATAAAAAGACATCATAAAAACTTTTATTCTGGCTCCTCGTGGGACATTGAAATTACATCTTTTGAGACGCCTTGCTCAGTGGCATGTAAATGCATGTTGCTCACATAATATTGAAGCCAAGATTGTGCTAAAACACCATGTTATGAGACTTTTGCCATTATTATGTTTTTAAGCAACTGAAAAGCACAAATGTCAGTGCAGGTCAAAACTGCTCAAGGATGCAAAATCATCCAAGACCCCAGAGGGTAAAACATTGATTCAGGACCAACTAAAAAAAATGTTGATCCAGGATCATATCTTACTTTGTGAAATCACGTCTACCCTATAATTGATCTCACCATTCGCATAAATGGTTACAACACACAGACCAACAAGCCCAGCCAGCCTCCATTCCCGAGACCGAAACCTGTCTTTACCCGGACATAATGACTTTACCCACAAGTAATGACTCACATGAGTCTCGCCCATCTGTCACATGCACTACTGCTCCGGTAAGTCTCGTCACTTTAGGAAATCAGATTGAGGAAATTTGTTTTTTTTATTATAAACTCTCCTATTACACCTGTGGTTCTTGGACATCCCTAGCTCACTTACACATCACATCAACTGGCGTCACAACAATGTATTGTCATGGAGCCAGTATTGTCATACTTCTTGTCTTGTGTCTTGACAGGCAGACCTGTCAAAAGTGCCCCGCCAGTTTTTTGACCAAGAGGAAGTGTTCAGTAAGTCTCGGCCTGCTTCTCTTCTTCTGAATTGTCACTATGACTGTGAAATTGACTTATCATCATGTGGGACTTCTCCCACAGTTGCTGTGTTCTTCTTTGTGGAAATGAAAGACAGTTCCCTGCATCTGTGTATTGATTATTGAGGCCCGAATACGTACTTCATTTTTCACAAAGTTGGACTTTGAATATCTTGTGATGATATTCTGCCTTTCGAACTGTCCAGCAGTCTTCCAGACACTCAGCTTTGGGGTGTCTACCTGGATGACATATTTTTTATTAGTCTCTCCAGGAACATGTGCAGGACATCAGACGATTGCTTCAGAGGCTGCTAGAGAATACACTTCTCTTGCAAAGTCTGTAAATTTTTGAGGTACATTTTGTCATCCAAGGGAGTTTGCATGGGTCCCACTAAGGTTCAGGCTGTGGTGGTTTGACCAACTTCAGATTATTCAAGGCCCTGCAGAGATTGCTAGGCTTTGCCAATTTTTACCTGCATTTTAATCAGCCACTCTGATCACCTTGACTTCCACCAAAACGGCGTTCAGGTGGTCCAGTACTGCAGTCAAGCACGTTTTGGAACAGTAGCACCATTAGATGGAGGGTTCGGGGGACAGATCACATGAATCTTAAATATATCCGGTCGGCTAAAAGATTGAACTTTAGGCAGGCTCGGTGTGCTTGTTTTCATTCGTTTGATTTTCCATCTTCTACCATGCAGGTTCTTAAAACATCAAACATCATGCCTTGTCATGTCTTGTGTTTTTGATCATTATCTACACCTTTGTTCACCCAAGACTATCAAAACACAAGATTTGGGGGTTTCAATAGTGAGTTGGGAGATCGAATAGAAGGTCCACACAGTTTTTAAGAGGTATCGTCCCCGTCCTGATGCCCACTGGGTTGTTTATTTGTGCAGGAGAATCTGTGTTTAGACGTTATCCAATGGAATTTTGTTTTGGCCTGCTCCGTGTGGGTGAGTTGTAAGACTTTCAGTAGCCGAGGCACACACTTGTCAGATCACTGTTGTGCTGTCTGTCTGCATTCAAGTTCTGTTTCTGTGTTCTAGTCCTGTTAGTAGTTGGATTTCTGGCAACTCTGCTGCTCCTCACATTCCAGCCATCTTACTTTTTGCTCACCTTGGATACCAGTATTTCTCTCACAGCTGCAGGGGTTTTCTTCAAAGCCGGCTTGTGGACTCTATGCTGCCTGGAAGACACAACTCCCAGATCGTTCTGCCTGTTTACAGTTCACCTGTCTCGTTCTTGACCCCGAGGACAATGAGACAAACAGACCCAGTTCCTGCTGCTGTGAAGTTCATTACACCACTGATCTACTGGCTGTCCTTCAACGTGATGCCCAGCCGATGCACGACCAACGACCACCGGCTGAACCAGTTTAATCTGCTTACCCGCTACCTATCCCTACCGTGTTTATATATATAAATATATATTTATCTCTCCCAAGGGTTTTTGTCCTTCTAGGAGTTTTTCCCACTGGGTTTTCTCCTAGGGGTTTTTTCGTCCCCGGGAGAGTCAGCCAACTTTGGCTTAACTTAGCACTTTACTGTATACGTTACATTATTACTACGTCCGCTTGTACGGTTTATCCTTAGCTGCTATATTCTACTTCTTATATTATCTATTGATTTTCTGTGTTTTCCTCTACATCTACTCATGTAAAGCTGCTTTGAAA
The DNA here is from genome assembly GCF_027580225.2 of Misgurnus anguillicaudatus. Taxonomy (NCBI): domain Eukaryota; kingdom Metazoa; phylum Chordata; class Actinopteri; order Cypriniformes; family Cobitidae; genus Misgurnus; species Misgurnus anguillicaudatus. The sequence goes on from NC_073338.2 coordinate 15,860,115, forward strand.
CAATTAACAATTGTGAAAAGTGCTATATAAATAAAATTTAATTTAACTTTAATAATTTGCTCGCCGTTAGATCCTGTATTTTTTCCCTTACAATTTGAGTTTACTGATTATTTGTAAAAATATATTTAAAGTTTAATAATAAATCAACATCATAATCATGTTCATAAAGCCTTTTGTTTTGATCAAATGCCATGAATGTCAAGTATAAATATAAAATAAGAACAAAATATGTTAGTACCTTTTGCATTTAACAAATCCTTTTTAGGTTTTGAATCCAAGAGCTCTAAACTCTTGCCTTTATTGTACACAAGATACAGTAGACTGTATGCTTTACAAATGTAAACATTTATTTTTTATTTGTGCATACAGTAATTTTTTATGTTGTTGATCAGGTTTTGTCCCTTTGTGCATGAAGAAACACAAATCCAGAATAAAAGTGAAATTTCAGAGAATTAATGAAGGAATATCAGATCAAGGAATATCAGATCAAAGAATCTCAACACTTGTGAATGAGATCTTCACAGAGCTTTACATCACAGAGGGAGGGAGTGGAGGGATCAATAATGAACATGAGGTGAGACAGATTGAGACAACATCCAGAACATTACAGACAGAAGAAACACCAATCAAATGTAATGACATCTTTAAAGCTTTACCTGGACAAGACAAATACATCAGAACTGTGCTGACTAAAGGAGGGGCTGGAATTGGAAAAACCGTCTCTGTACAGAAGTTTATACTGGACTGGGCTGAAAGAAAAGCAAATCAGGATCTTCACTTCATATTTCCACTTCCTTTCAGAGAGCTGAATCTGATGAAAAAGAAAAATATCAGTCTGATGAATCTTCTTCATCAGTTCTTTACAGATACAAAACAACTAACATCAACAGACTTTGATGACTACAAGGTTTTGTTTATCTTTGATGGTCTGGATGAGTGTCGACTTCCTCTAGATTTCTCAAACAATCAGCATTTGTTTGATGTAAATGAATCAGCATCAGTGGATGTTCTGCTGACAAACCTCATCAAGGGGAATCTGCTTCCTTCTGCTCTGATCTGGATAACATCACGACCAGCAGCAACCAATCAGATTCCTCCTCACTGTGTCCAACAGATCACAGATGTACGAGGATTCAATGATTCTCAGAAGGACGAGTATTTTATGAAGAGAATAAATGATGAGAGTCTGGCCAACAGAATCCTCACACACATCAAATCATCCAGAAGTCTGTACATCATGTGTCACATCCCAGTCTTCTGTTGGATTACAGCCACTGTTCTAGAGAGAATGTTGAGTGAAGCAGAGAGTAAAGCAGAGATCCCCAAGACTCTCACACAAATGTTCACACACTTCCTGATCTTTCAGACCAAACTGAAGAGTCAGAAGTATGATGGGAAATGTGAGGTAGATCTCCAGCAGGCTAGAAAGAGTCTTCAGTCACTGGGAAAACTGGCTTATCAACAGCTGGAGAAAGGGAATCTGATCTTCTATGAGGAGGATCTAAGAGAATGTGGGTTTGATGTTAAAGAAGCATCTGTGTATTCAGGAGTTTGTACTCAGATATTCAGAGAGGAGTTTGGACTGTACCAAGGGAAGGTTTACAGTTTTGTACATCTGAGCATTCAGGAGTTTCTTGCTGCCTTATTTCTTTTTATTTCATTTCCTCAACAAACATCAGGACCCGTCAGCAGGTTCAGATCAAATATGACAGATTTACTGAAGGGTGAGGTAGACAAGGCCTTACAAAGTCAGAATGGGCACCTGGATCTTTACCTCCGATTCCTTCTGGGTCTCTCACTGGGGTCCAATCAGATGATCTTAGGAGATCTGATGATGCAGACAGAAAGCCCTGATAGCAGACAGGAAATAGTTGAGTACATTAAGATTAAGATCAGAGAAAATCCTTCTCCAGAGAAATCCATTAATCTGTTCCACTGTCTGAATGAACTGCATGATCATTCTCTAGTGCAGGAAGTCCAAACATACCTCAACAGAGGAGATGACTTTAGTTTTACTGGAGTCAAACTCTCTCCTGCTCAGTGGTCTGCTCTTGCGTTTGTGTTACTGAACTCAGAAGAAGAGCTGGAGGAGTTTATATTGAGTAAATATGGCCGATCAGATGAATGTCTTATGAGGCTCCTGCCAGTTGTCAAAGCATCTAGAAAAGCTGAGTGAGTCATTTAACTGCATTTTAATCTTAACATTTAACAATAAACATGATCAACTATTTTAATGTTCTATCCTGTATATGATCAGAGTCGTCATATAAAAAAATCAAGAAATTGCTCATAGCGTATTTAAAGTGAGACCTGCTTTTTGTGGCCTGATGTTTTTTTAATTGACTATCAGGGTTCAGTTATTGTCAGTATGTCTCTTGCAGGTCCAGCTGCTACTTAAGCCCTCACTGCAAACAAGCCTACGATGGCCCTTTATGGGCATAGCCTTAAGGCCCCATGCAGGTTTGCTCACTGGCAAAACATTGGCTCCTTATCACTGGTCCTGCATGGCAGGGTTGTAGTCGAGTCCGACTTGAGTCCGCGTCAGTCATGCTGTGTTAATTGAATGAATTGATTTCACCTGCAGTGTGTTAAAGTAACATTGAAGCAGTGTTAGAGTCAATTGGATACTTAAGTGATCATTGAAGTGATGATTTTTTGATTATTGAAGACACCTGATAATGAGCAGAATCACTAAAGGAAAGAGAAACAGAAGAACTTCAACTGACTTACAGCCACTGTATTAGATAAAATCAACTCAAAAGACATTAAGGGGCTAATCACACCAAACACGCTTTAAACGCTTGGAAACGCAAGGCGCGACACACTGCTCTTTTTTAACAAAACAGTGCGTTGCGCCTTGCGTTTCCAAGCAAGACGCTGCTTTTTATATTGCTAAGCAACCACCGAGTCAGCTGTCTTGTCAATCAAATATTGAAGCGTCAGCGCCCTTTTGCTGTTAACTATATTAGCAGAAACTTTAAAATAGTGCGCTTGCTCTGACCTTGTTTGAGGGTGAGAGGTGCACAAACACGCAGGAGAGAGTGAGCGAGTGGAGTCCGGTTGATCCAAACAATTGTAAACCTCCGTCGCCACAAGGCCCGCCTCTCCCCTCATTCAATTGGACATTGGAAAGATGCAAATGAAGTTGGGCGCTTCTCCGCTCTCAGTGCTCCTTCAAAAGCGCTTGCTGCGGCTGGCGGTAAAAAACACAAGGCGCTCAGCGTGCATTAACAGCGTGCAAACGCTCCCTGCTCATAGAATATCATTTTAAAAAAGGCGCCTGCAACTGCCTTAAACGCTTTTGGTGTGATCAGCCCCTAATTTCTCTTATTACCAAACAGACTGTTGTTATTTTTGTCAGCTGTCTATATTTGCTGAACGCGGACATTCCGGATTCTGCGGCGGAATTACCTGGATTTAACTTAATCAGAGCTGACCGCGGCAAGGAACGAAGTGAGAAAACATAAGGCGGAGGTCTGTGTTGTTATATTAATTTTAACTGGTGCACTGACGTTTCAGTATTACATGAACATTGTTGCCCCGTGCCGTGCTGGAGTTTCTGGCTATAGACTGCAGGCCATTTTATGCCCCTAGAGAGTTTACCTCTGTTATATTTGCATGCGTGATATTCCACCTGAAGTTAACACACGGGAAGCGCAGTACGCTTTAACGGAGCTGATTATGAATATTGAGAATAAGCACCCTGATTCTGTAACTTCTTGTTATGGGCGATTTTACCGCATGCCACTTGAAACATGATCTGCCCAAATACAAACAACTAGTTAGTTGTCCGACTCGGGGAGGAAATATTCTGATTCATTTTTATTCTGTTCATAACGCAGCATATCGTTCACTTCCCCGTGCTCCTCTGGGGAACTCAGATCACTGTTTAATTCAGATGGTCCCCACTTACAAACAAAAACTAAAATCAGCAAGGGCGGTACAGTATACATCTAAAAGATGGACGACAGAGGCAATTGGAATGTTACAGGGCTTTTTAGACACCACCGATTGGGAATCCATTTGCGCCTCTTGTGACTTTATAGACTCATATACAGACACTGTGTGTTCATATATTTAATTTTGTGATCAAACATGTATTCCCACTAAAACTGTGGTGAAATATAATAACAACAAACCCTGGTTCACAAAATCCCTTAGGCTGCTTAGGGAAACCAAAGAGCAGGCCTATAGAGAAGGAAATGGAGATGAATACAGGCTGGCTAGACAACAGTTAAAGGCGGAGTCCATGATGTTTGAAAGCCAATGTTGATTTTTGAAATCACCTAAACAAACACGCCCCTACCCCAATAGAATCTGGACCTTCTGTTGATAGACCCGCCCCACACATACGCAACCCGGCATTTGATTTGATTTGCTATAAGTGTGTTTTGGTAGTCGGCCCGTCTTCTTTTCCAATGCGTTTTTCAAACATTGTGGACTCCGCCTTTAAATAAAGCCATTAAGAAGGCAAAAAGTGCCTATAAGATGAATATGGAGGAACAATTTGGCACAAATGACTCCTCTTCAGCGTGGAGATGGCTAAAGCACTTGACAGGCTATAAAAATAAAAAACAACAAGTCACTCCATCTGCCACATTGGCCAATGAATTTAATGTTTTTTACACAAGATTTGAGAAATCTAAATGCTCTCATCCTTTCCCTCTGGGGGGTGGAGCACTTAGAGAGTGGGAGAATATTGTCCCGCAGGATAAGGCCAGTTCTGACATTGAGATTGCGGAGAAGGATGGTGTATCGGCTTTTTAGCCGACAAAATGTAAGGAAAGCGAGCGGCCCTGATGGGATTTCACCTGCCACCCTCAAGTACTATGTTAGTCAGCTAGCTCCAGTTTTTACAGACATTTTTAATCAATCAATTGTTTTATGTAGGGTTCCGAGTTGTTTTAAGTCATCAACTATTATTCCAGTGCAGAAGAAAAACAAAGCGGTGGACTTAAATGACTACAGACCGGTGGCCCTTATAGTAGGGTAGGAGGTTCACCTGCAGACCGGTGGCCCTTATACTAGGGTAGCAGGTTCACCTGCACCCGAAAGGTATATTTTTTCAACCTAGTTTTTTGTAATCCTTAAGGTGTCTAGAAAAGGAATTTTGATGTTCCCCATGCAAATTATTGTCCCATGTGTGATTTTTTTGTATCATCTTTTGTGTCCGTGCTTGATTTTCGGCTGTGAAAAAGGAAAACTTTAAATCAACATAGAATCTGTACAATACATTCTACAGACACAATCCACCCCATTTTCTCTTCGTCTTTGCACGAGGAATTGATAGATATGAGGATTGTCATGATTAGATGATGTATAATGCATAAAAACTCAAATAAACACAAAAAAATTTAAATAAAATTGTGACATTGGATCACTGGAACTCCTCCCCTATGGACCCTATTGATATATGTCTCCTAACTTTTGTATTTTTACAGTCTGTAAGATGTCTAATAAACAAACGTTGATGATCCACACCTGAAATATTGTCACGTGTATGTCTTTTCTGGCTATATTGGTTGCCTCCCTGGATTTCCAAAAAAAGCAAAAAAGAACATTTACATAATGTCTTTTTCAAACTGGTATATATTTGTAATGCTTCAGGTGTCTGATAAACATATTCCACATTAAAATATTGTACCAAGTTTTTTATTTAGATTGGAATCAATTTGAAACTTAGAGCAATAAGTGTGGTCGAAAGTTAATAACTCTGAAGGCCTTCAAAAAGTCCAGACTTAGCAAGCCCAAAATACAAAAAAAGCTGTTTGGAGTAATCCAGTGCCACACTGTATCAGTGCTGGCCCATCTTCCCAGCTTCTCTTTCTTTGCAATTGATGCATGCTAATCATCCTCAAAAAAGAGAAGAGTGATATCGATGGTGAGTCTGAAAAATATACCCCTCTACCAAGTTTGAAGCTGCCTTGAAGACATTAAGGAAAAATAAAGTCAATACTGTTATACTATAATAGCTAATTGGCTAGTTGGTGATCATTGCTAATCATGCCCAAGTCAAAGAAACACAAGGAAGAAAATGATAGTGAGTCTGAAGAGTTTAATCCTGCTACAAAGAAATCCAAGAGAGATGATGGTGTCAAATAATAATAATTTGTTACATTTATATAGCGCTTTCCGGCAGCACTCAAAGCGATTTACATATGAAAGGGGGATTCTCCTCAACCACCACCAATGTGCAGCATCCACCTGGATGATGAGACGGCAGCCATATTGCGCCAGAACACCCATCACACACCAGCTTATTATTGGAGAGGAGACAGAGTGATATAGCCAATTAGTATGGGGGATGATTGGTAGGTCAACGGGCAAGTTTGGCCAGGATGCCGGGGCACACCCCTACTCTTTTTCGAAAGACATCCTGGGATTTTTAATGACCACAGAGAGTCAGGACCTTGGTTTAACGTCTCATCCGAAGGACCACACTGATGGCAATGTGAGAAGGACTATGTGAGATACCTCAGTTGGATTCAACCCAGGAAGAGACTGACAACCGGGTTGTTCTGTACTTGCTGTATGCCACTCAACTGGGGCACAAGGTGGCTGTGGTGAGGACTGCAGACACAGACATTTTCTTCATCCTCCTACACCACGCCCAATCCGTCCCGCTGACCATCTACGTCGACATTGGGATCGGAAAGCACCGGCAGATCCTAAATGTCAGCGAACTGGCAGAATGTAAGGGGGCAGACTACTGCACAATACTCGGCCTCTACATCTTTACAGGGAAAGCTTTACAAGTACCTTTAGAGGCAAAGGGAAGGTTGGGTCTCTGAAAAAGCTGCAGAGTAATCCAAGTACCATGCAGCCTTCAAGTGAGTTTTTTCAAGGCAGATATTCTGTAGCATGTAATGGCAATAAAAGTTTTTTTACAGATGCTAGGACACATTTCTCAATACATAGGTCACTTTTGCAAAACTCTTCACACAGTTCTCCTAACCAACTTTCAGCTTGGCAAAGCAGTTCATTTCACATTCAAAATCATGCTGAAAAGAATGATTGGAGAGGATGAGACGCTTACCACCAGATCCAAGGTGGATCTGTCCGGGCTCCTGATCCCACACATCAACTGTGTCAACCACCGTCTGGCCATCCACAAGAGAGCAGCCACACTGATATTCTGGTGTCCCAAGCCCCATGATTCTGGCCAAGGCTGGGAAAAGACTGAAGAGGGTACTCTGGAACCAGTGTGGTCTTGTGGACCTATCTTCCCCACTTCACTCACTGGCTTGCTGGAGGAAACAGTCGAGGAGATGGATGGAGATGGTGAAGACGACAAGGAGCAAGAGATCGATTATGAAGACCTGGGCTGTTTCTCAATTCCAAGAACGCAAAGAACGGACTTGCGTCCTTGTGGAGATTGAACTTGCCAGGGGACCTCGGAAGAACGAACTCAGAAGGTCGCGAGAACACAGAACGCACTTATGAGAATTGAGATGTGTGCGATCTTCCTGTTGGTCACCTGACCTCCGCCATTGTTTTGCCTCAATGACTTCTGGGGCGTAAAGCAATTTCAGCGCGCAAGTCTGCACTCGATGCATCCTCGATATCAAGAACACATCCGGGTATTTTCATGCGTTCTCTGTACTTGCGTTCTTGAGAATTGGAATGAACTTCGACTGTTAATGATAACGTAGAGCGAGGACACAAGAACGCAAGATCGCTGAAGAACGCATATTGAGAAACAGCCCTGCTGTATGATGAATAGACTTCATTGCCCTTGACCTTTTGACCTTTGATTAGAATCACTTTTTTCTATTTCAGTTTATTCTAATGGGGATTTTTTATACCCTATACATACACATATTTGACTATATGAGTGGTTTTCTCTTTTGTTTCTATAAATATAATACCAAAATAACGGTTTGAATAGTAACTCCTTATCATGGAAGATGTTCAGTTGGACCAACATGTGACAATATTTTAAGTAGGGATCATCAACATTTGCTTCTTAGACATCCTAAAGACTGTAAAAATACAAAAGTTAGAAAACATATATCAATAGGGTCCATAGGGGAGAAGCTCCACCGATCCAAGGCCACAGATCCTTTTCAATTATTTGTGTTTATTTGAGTTTTAATGCACCATACATCATCCAATCATGACAATCCTCACATCTATCAACTCCCTATGCAAAGACCAAGAGAAAATGGGGTGAACCGTGTCTGCAGGATGCACTGCCCAGATTCCACGCAGATCCAAAGCTCACATTTTTCACAGCCGAACATCAAGCACGGTCACAAAAGATGACACAAAAAATCACACATGGGACAACAACTCGCATGGGGAACATCAAAATTCCTTTTCTAGACACCTTAAGGATTACAAAAAACAAGGTTAAAAAATATACCTTTCGGGTGCAGGTGAACCCCCCCTTCCTACCAGACTATTACATCAGTGGTCATGAAATGTTTAGAGCGTTTGGTTCTGTCACATCTTAAACCTATCAATATCTCATAATATGACTTTTTTAAGTATCCAATTGACTTTAACACTGCTTCAATGTTACTTTAACACACACTGCAGGTGAAATTAATTCATTCAATTAACACAACATGATTGACATGGACTCGAGTCGGACTCGACTACAACCCTGCTGCATGTGAAGCCCTCATACAGCAAAATGCCCAGTTAAATGAACACTGCTGGATGTATATAATGTCCCAATCTTACAATGTGTTAAAAAGTAACACTGAAGCAGAATTGAAAGCTCTATTATCCTCTCTCTCATCATCTCTGTCTGAAACCTAAAATTGCATTTTACATCTTACTTGTAGAGTAATTTTCTTATGTTTAGATTTTGTTTCATTTAAAGTCACCACTACTGTAATCATCTGTGTTTGTTTTAGTTGAACTTGACACTTTTCGGTCTTTTGACTGCTATAACTTTGTTTGTTTAATGTGTTATATATAAAAACACAGCATGCTAATGTTTTTAACAGTCCTAAAATTTTTAATTTACTGATGGAGACCGTTAAAAAACATTATCTTGCTGGAAACCAAGCTGGCAGTTAAATACTGTTGCCAGTTAAAAACAGAATGTGCTGTTAAAAAAACAGAAAACCTAACAGTCAAATTTGTGATCAATCAAACTTACTCAGATTTCCTAAGATCTCACAAAAAGAACATCAAACAACAAACAGGATTACCATCTTCACTTATTACAAACCAGTTAGTTTTTATTTTATATGAACATTAGCTCTTACTGAGAAGTAATTCACTAAAGGGGTCAGCGTGAAAATCAGACTTTTTCCATGTTTAAGTGCTATAATTGGGTCCCCAGTGCTTCTATCAACCTAAAAAATTTAATAAAGATCAACCCATTAACTTAATTGAGTAAGCCATTTTCTGCAAGCGTGTGAAAATTAGGTGGTTCAGATTTTGCCTGTTTTGTGAGGTAGGTAGCAAGGCGAATTACAATAATACCGCCCCCTTTAACTGCAATATATAACCACAGCACTGCTATTTAGCTATTAATTGACCTACATAGACACTTCTTAGGGGTGCGCCCCTGACACACACACAACAAACTCAGTTTTGATTTTTTATTTTTTTAAATAAATGATAACATGACTAACAGTGAAAAAGTATAACTAAACGATTTTATTTTGTATTAATTTGCATTATATTTAACTTTTTTGTGTTATGTTAAAGTAGCTTTCTTCTCTTGCCAACTTTGGAGGGATGCGTCCCAGCAACCACTGCTAATAACCATTATGGTGTTAGTGTCATGAGTTAAATGGAATTTAGTGACTTTATACAGAAGCTCATAAGTGATTCGATGGGTGGCAACCCCTTAGACGGTTTCATCGGACCCACGTGATCCACGTCTGGATCTGAACTTTACTTCCGGTTTCGTTTTTTAAAGGTGACATAGAATGATTGAACAGAGTATTTATCCTTGTTCTGTGATGAGACATGTAGACAAAAAAATTTTTTGTTTGGGTCTGTAACGCCTTAGAAGCTTCCTGAAAACCTCTCTCAGATTGCTCTATTAGAGTGGGGGATTTTAAAGGGGACATTTCACAAGACTTTTTTAAGATGTCAAATAAATCTTTGGTGTCCCCAGAGTATGTATGTAAAGTTCTAGCTCAAAATGCCATGTAGATAATCTATTGTAGCATGCTAAAATTGCCACTGAGGTTTGGGCAAACATTTAAATAATGCAATAATGCAAATGAGCTGATCTCCCATGGTTGGATAGTGCAGATTAAAGGGATAGTTCAGCCAAAAATAATATTAAACCCATGATTTACTCACCCAGAAGCTGTCCGAGATGCATATGTCCATCATTTTTCAGACAAACACATTTTTAGTTATTTTAGAAAATGTCTTATATCTTCCAGCTGCTAAACATATATCCTTCCCCAAAGAAATCCAAACGGCTCCAGGATGATAAATAAAGGTCTTCTGAGGGTAATCGGCACGGTGTTGTTGTAGAAATATCCATATTTAAAACTTTATAAACGAAAATAACTAGCTTCCGTTAGCGCCGCCATTTTAGACTCCTCTGTATTCAGGAGAGTGTTTTAGCGTAGTGTACGCACTTTTTTTAGTGACGTATGACAAATGCGAAGGCCGGGGGCACAGAGCAGCAGCAGAGAAACCTCCGTAAACTGCGTACACTCATCTTGAATGCGGAGGTGACTAAGACGTTGGCATTACCGGAAGCGAGTTATTTTCGTTTATAAAGTTTTAAATGTGGATTTTCTACAACAAAACTGCACGGATTTCCCTCAGAAGGCCTTTGTTTATCATCATGGAGCTGTTTGGATTTATTTTGTGAAGGATGGATGCACATTTTTTTGGACTTGAAGGACGTGGACCTCGTAACTTTACATTTGATTAACTGAAATATCTAAAACATGTTCTAAAATAACTGAAAATGTGTTCATCTGAAAAATGTTGGACATATGCATCTCGGACAGCTTCGGGGTGAGTGGATCATGGGTTTGGTATCATTTTTGGCCGAACTATCCCTTTAAGAGGCGGTATTATCTTATCACTTACATTATTTGTGACATCACAAAGGGAGCCAAATTTCAATGTTATTTTTTTCACATGCTTGCAGAGAATTGTTTACCAAAACTAAGTTACTGGGTTGTTCTTTTTCATCTTTTCTAGGTTATTACAAGCACTGGGGACCCGATTATAGCACTTAAACATGAAAAAAGTCTGTTCCCTTTCAGTCGGTCACTACGATGTCACGTTGTGACCGACGAATTTGGGAAGTTGCTTAGAGAGACCAAACTGCTTCTTATACTACTAAAACGCCAATGAACTTGGCATTGACATATTTGCATAATGCTGGCACTGCCCCGCCAGGTCCGTATATAAGCCGCAGGTGCAAATATGGAAATTAGCTTTTTCGCTTTGAAAGCCGGCATTATCTGCTACTGAGAAGCTACTTGCTCTTCTGGGAACGGTTGCTGAAGTTGATTGACAAGCAGTACTAACACAGCGAACGCTCGCAGTATTCCACTGCTCTGCATCTTTTTTGTTTTGAGTTTAGTGTGTGCGTTGCCTATCCCTGTGCGCATCATCAGCTGAGCACCTAAAGAGTGATTTCCCTAAAAGAGTGATACGTGAGAGCTCTGTGTCTTTTTAAAGACAGCCACTCTCTCGTATATTCGGAGATCAGCGTCCTTTTCAGGATAGCTTTTCGTCCGTGCAATCTTAAATGCGAGAAGTATAAGGGCTCCAGTGACGGTCACGAGCGCTGTCTTCGTGCTTGGGCATCGAGCACTCCGAGGCTGCATTCGTGGAGAGTTTTTGTTCTCTCTGTGAGAGCATAACCCTCTTGGATTGCAGAGACGACTGTCGTTTCTACGGGAACGATGTCCGTGCCTTTGCAGTGCTGACGCCGGCCATGGTGCGGCTGTCAAGCGCTCACAGGACGCTCTTCGCATCACTACGCTGAGTAGGACGGAGGATGCGTCCTCCACATACCGGATTTCTCATCCTCAGCTGGTTGAGGCTCCAGTGGAGACTGCAGAGTCGTGTTCTACGATTCTGCCGAATCCATTGGACCTCCTTCTGGTCCCGTCACTTCTGCAGCATCAGAGGGGTGCCCATTTTTTCCCTCCGAGGCGGAGTCGTCCCGGAAATGGCGTCTGTGCCCGCTTGAGTGGCGGAGACGGTAGAGTTGGAGGGGTTAACCCCTCTCCGCCCGAACCGTCCCGCCCACACGATTGGTACTTCGGAGCCACTCTGGCCTCTCCGTCCTCACCTCCTGTGCCTTTCTTTCCCGATGGCACAAAGAGCTGACGTGATTAACGGCCATCTCGGCCGTTCAGCTTTCACCCCTCACCTCCCTCACCAACGGAGCCGCTAAGGGCAGGGACCCCTTCAGTGGAGCGGGGAGTTGCGATGCAGCTGTGTTCCTGGAGGGACCACCCAACCCCTCCCGTGTTTGTAGACAGTCGTCCGGTTACGGGCGTTGCCCATCAGGCATGCAGAGAGGCGGCTTCAGCCCTGCACGCAATAACGTTGCTGCAGGTTCACCAAGCGAAGGTTTTAGAGATTTACGAGGGAGGCCGCGATCTTCAGTCGTGCGATGTCCACCACATTGGTTCAAGATTGCCACCTTTGGCTGTGTCTGGCTGACATGACGGACGCAGACGAGAACAACTTCCTGAATTCTCTTGTCTCACAGACCGGCCTCTTCGGCGAGCCCGGGGAGTCGTACAGCTCCGCTGCGCAGACTGAGGCGATCTTCTAGGTTGTGCCCCGGCGGAAGAGAGCTGCCCTTGGTCCACCAACGCCGGCTCCTCAGTCTGCCTCTCGCCGTCGGTGTCCTGCGGCGGCCACCTCCGTTCCCCTCCTTGGACCCCATCTCGGCAGCGCTGGGGAACCTGTCGTCAGCAGCTCGCCCCGCCTGCTTAGCTGCTTCCCGTGAAAATTGGGAGTTTAAGTGGCCAGAGACGGGCGACCCGGAGTGGCAGAGGATCAATCTTCAGGAGACGGTGATTCGCTCCTTCCCCCGGTAGAGGGTCAGGTGAAAAATCCTTAGTTTGCATGTGTTCCACCGGCTGTTCAGCAGGTACCCACTTAACCACACATAAGAATGCATTCCTCTTCCCTCTCCATGTCTCCGGAGGATCGAGAGAGCCGTGAGCGGGCACACGCCATCTCACCCTACCTCTTCTCTATCGCCAGTGGGTGTCCTGAGGAGTCCGAGCTCTCCGCTGAGGAGACCGGACCACCAGCACCCTCATCGGAGTCTGCGCTCTCCGCATAGGAGACCAGACGACTGTCACCCTCAGCGGGCTCAGGTCAGTGTCACACACACACATACTGTAGATGTTTATGCTGTCACAGCAGACGCACCGCCAGTCCCACCTGTCTCGCTTCGCTGCCCCACCGCGGGTACTTCGGTAGTGTCGTTAATTCTCCTCGTACGGTTCCTGGGTGCTTGGCTTAAGTTCCCAGTCCGTTTCGTTGGGTTTTACGCACAATCTGCCTCGTTTACGAAAAACAATTACCGGCACAGTGAAAGCGTCCGATGCACATGTACTGCGTGCAAAAGTCGATGTCCTGCTGGCGAAAGACGTATCGAGCCGGTCCCTCTTACCGAGATGATGATAGGGTTTTCCAGCCTTTATCTCATAGTACCCAAAATACGCGGTGGGTTACGATTGATTTGATTTACGCACCAGCTCTACAAAGGTGATTCTTTAGGATGATAACGCAGAGGCTCGTATTTCAATATTCAGATCGGTTTGCAGCCTTAGACCTGTAAGACGTGTACTTCATGTGTCCATCTCCCCTTGCCGTTTTTTCGCTCTGCGTCGTGGGGTGGGCATATTATTAAGTACAACCATTCGAGCTGTCTTTCTCTCTCCGTGTCTCCATGAAAGTGCTAGTCACGACATTAAAATCTCCGAAAGAGAGCGTTGTTTGCATTCTGCTTATATTTACGTAGACTTATAATAGCTCGTTCTTGGCAGACGTGCGCGAACACAGAGAGTTAATGCTTCAGCATCTCGCTCGTTTAAGTCCTCAGGTCAACTGGGAAAAGAGCAACTTTGCCCCGTGCAAAGGATCCTTATTCTCAGTATGGAAATAGACTAGATCGATTTATTGGCGTGTTTTACAAGAGCGCGCACCCAGTCAATTCTGACTTGCCTCGATTTAGTTCGAGGGAAGAACGCGGTCCCTCTGAAACAATTTCAGAAGCTCCTGGACATATGGCAGCAGCTGCAGCTGTTACACCGCTCGAGCTGCTTCATATGAGACCGCTTCAGCGTTGGCTTTACGATCGAGTCTCGAGGAGAGCGTGGCGCACCGGCCCACACCCTGTAAACATTACACCTGCGTGTCATTTCAATTTTACCCCGTGGTCAGACCCAGCATTTCTGATAGCAAGATATGCCCCTGAGAGGTCTCCTGGCATTCTGTAGCACATGTGATGCCCCTAGCACGGGATGAGCAGCCACGTATGAAGGGCTTGCAGTGTCAGGGGTGTGCATAGCACCCCAACTGCCGCGAGCGGTGCGCTGTATATCTGGAACTTGTACGCTCCGCTATGGAGATGCGAGGGAAGGATGTATTAGCCGGTACCGACAACATTGCGACTGTTGCGTTATTTACCATTAAGGCGGTTTTTGCGCTCTCGTCACCTGTCGCATCTCGCTCGTCATCTCCTCCTTTGGAGTCAGAAGCATCTGAGGTCCCTTCGTGCCATTTACATCCTGTGTTCGCTCAATACAGCGGCAGACGCGCTTCCCGAGCTGCGCGCCCCGGCGAATGGCGACTCCACCCCCAGACGGTTCAGCTAATTTGGAAGTTCGGCCGTGCGCAGATAGATCTGTTTGCGTCGCCGGACGATACTCACTGTCGCCTATTTTATTCACTGTCCATGGTGCTGAAGCCCTACAGGTCCCCCGTTCGAGCCTTTGCAGTCTGCGAGTCTGAAGTTTTTGTCAATGAAAACTCTGACCCTGCTAGCATTGGCCTCCGTGAAGAGAGTAGGGGATTTACATGCATTCTCTGTTGACTATTCGTGCCTTCAGTTTGGTCCTGCTGTCTCACTGAGACCCAGACCAGGCTACGTGCCCAAAGTTCCCACCACTCTCTTCAGAGATCAGGTGGTGAGCTTGCAAGCGCTGCCCCCGGAGGAGGCAGACCCAACCATGGCTTTGTTGTGCCCCGTACGTGCACTGCGACTAAACGTGGTTCGCACGCAAAGCCTCAGGACCTCAGACCAGCTCTTTGTCTGTTATGGTGGTCAGCAGGGAGACCAATAGCCCTTTACGGGGGGTGGCTTCCGCAGCGTTTCTATACCGCTCAGATAGGGCGCTTCCCAGTCGCTGGCACTACTGTGGGGTTAAAGGAACATCTAGTGCCCGGCCTTCTGCCTGAAAACCTAATTCTCCTTAAGTGGAACCGGAGGGCTTTACGCAGACACTGGAAGAGGTCAGCCCTCAGTGGCGTTTTGGTAGGGATTCCCAATTCGTCGGTCACGACGTGACGTCGTAGTGACCGACTGAAAGGGAACGTCTCTGTTACGGATGTAACCCTCGTTCCCTGAAGGAGGGAACGGAGACGTCACGTCCCGTCGCCACAGGGCTGCTCCCTGCTGTTTATCGGCCGGTCACATTTTCCCAGCTTTCTCAGCGAAAAGAAGCTAATTTCCATATTTGCAACTGCGGCTTATATACGCACCTGGCGGGGCGGTGCCAGCATTATGCAAATATCTCAATGCCAAGTTCATTGGCGTTTTAGTAGTATACGAAGCAGATTGGTCTCTCTAAGCGAGTTCCCAATTTGTCGCTCATGACATGATGTCTCCGTTCCCTCCTTCAGGGAACGAGGGTTACATCCGTAACCGAGACAATTTTCATGATATGTCCCCTTTAAACAAGTGGTTTTGCACCTATTTTGCTCCCCCTACAGGCTTAACTTGCAATCTCATTACTGATTGGCTGACTTTGCTGCCACTCAAAAAATGTAGCCAATTATTTTAAAGTGGAGGGTCAGTTAGATGTCTGTGATGTCATAAGCATCAGTTTTTCAGATTGGGCCGTTTTCTGGCTGACATTTCCAAAAGAGTAATTTCTATGAGACTGAGATGTTTAGCATGTTTAGCACTTTTTGTATGTTTGTAAATGTGGGTAGACTACCATTATTCAACAAAGACAAGGTAAAAATGTTTTTTCATTCTCTGTCCCCTTTAATGGTCTGACTAGTTGCTAAACTGATCTCTTGAACAAATGCCTCGTCGAAAATAACAAATGTTTTGGATTCCTAGGTCAGTGGTTCCCAAAATTTTCAGCGTGCTGCCCCCCCTTGTGTACGCTGCATTTCTTTGCGGCCCCCCAAAGAAAATTTGTGACAAAAAACTGTTCTAAAACTCAACATTTTAATAAAAAAAACATTAAATTATACAAAAAAGTAGTGCTTTTGGTTAGTAGCCTTATTTTTTTAGGTTTAATTACACAGAATTAATGATAAATTAAGGTATTTCATAAAATGGCATAAAACTGGGGGCCCCCTGGCAGTGCTGGCACCAAGTTTGAAAACCACTTGCCTAGGTCTATGTGTTGTTTTTTTGCCTGTTATATAAATAAACTATGTTTAAAATACTTTGTTGTTATTTATTCTTAGCGGAGTTTACCGGAAGTTACGTGCAGACTGCGACAGCCGCTTGTTTATGTTGTTACTGCTGAAACCGTCTATAGTAGTCTAATAATGTGACAAACTCAGTATTAAAGTAGTCAGAGGAATCTTAAATACAACCTCCAACCTCACAAGAGTCTATCATCTCTTGGTTTTCTTTGCCATAACAAACATGCATTAAAAGACACAGTTATAGCAACCAGACTGAAAACTAAGTTGAGCACAAATTATGAAAACAGTGATCACCATAATGGTGACTTTAAAGAAAAGTCTAGTAAAGCCCTGTTTGTTCTCAGTAAGAACTTTTGAGGATGTATAGGGGAGAGTGGGGACAGTTGCAATGTGTGGTAGTTGCAATATTGCTGATTTCTCCAATCAGGAATGAGCTAGAGTGATGGTTTTAATACTGCACATACTCAATCAGACCCTCTCTCATTCTGGAAGAAATCAGCCACATGTGCCAATTCCTTCCACATAAAACTCATTTCAAGTTAAAAAAAGTATTTTTTTATGATCAGAGTTTTTGTCACACCGTCTCATCAGTTTGTTCAAGGAATTCTAAAGTAATATAATTTAAATCTGTGGTTTCTCAGCTTCTAATTGGTATAGCTATCATTTGTCTAAGATATTCTGTTAAGTTAGCATAGCAAGTTTTATCATGGCTGTCAGTGTGGGGATAGTTGCAACACCATGTAAAAGCTCATCATTATAACGTAACAAAACAGTAATGTTATGCATTAATAAAGAATCCTTTCAAACAGTCCAGTATATCCTCTTTTTTTTAACTAAATAGATTTTTAAAAATCAGATTACGCCATAATGTAGCCCACTTGTTTTGTTTTTTTCAGTATGTCACTAGAGAGAAAGCATGTGACAAATAGGGGTGTCCCTCTACCTCTTCTCAGATCAGCAGCAAATACACACATTTCAGTTCAATTCTCTCTGTTTTATGAAATTTCAGTGTCTCGATTTTAAATAAAAAAAAAACTATTTTGCTAAAATGTGGGAATAATTAATTTAAATATTGTTGATTAAAATGTTTCTGGTCTTACATTTGTAATGTGTTACTTTAACCTGCTGTGCACAAACAAAATAAAGTGCAAAGATTAAGTTAAAGATTTTATTACATTTTAATAAATGTTGCAACTGTCCCTTTGGAGTGTTGCAACTGTCCCCTATTGTGGGGTCGGTTGCAACATTTGACTTTGTCTATTCAAATATAAATTGTACATATATTATCATATATACACATGTTATACGTGTGGTTGGAGTAGCTGATAGATGTGAGTTTATTGTAGAAAAATCTTGGCTTTCTAATGCAAACAGTCTCTGAGAAACTTAAGGAAATGTAAAAAGTGTTGCAATCGTCCCCCCTCTACCCTAACAGAAATAAAGTCAAAGTGGTTTATAAGTGAAGATGGTAATGGTGTTTGTGGAAAGGTTTAATTCTCCTCTGGTGATATATGGAGAGATTTGAATGGCTTTTGTTATTTTCAGTTCACGTTCATCTAAGTATTTGTGTCTATGTTTTTCTGCTCATCTCTTTTCTTTTCTTTTTTATTTATCTTTTCTTCAGAGATTCTGTTTATTAGCAGCAGGTGTCCATCATTAATGCTTCAGTATCTGAACTCATTGACTTGATTTCAGGTTGATCATTAGGACATTAATGTAGGGAATAGTGAATGAGGGTGTAGGGTTTGATTTGGGACACAGTCTTTAACGGTGGACACCCAGGGCCGTAAATTCACATTATTCTGAAAACAGTTTTTTTGCAGAATGCAGAATTTAACAGTATATTCCTGTTTTTGTTAAAAAACTGAATTATAATGTTAAAACTAAGTCCCTTGGGGTCTATCTTACCCCCAAGCCACTTTTCTTTAGTTTAAAAATATGGTTCCCTTCATCTCAGTGAAATAAGATTTTGTGACTTTTCCAGATTATCCGTCAAGATTCATATAAAAAACTGGGCTTGATTTGGTCGCTTTAAAGAGGTGTAAAAAAATTACCAAAAGAGGCCCTTTGGGGGTAAAAATTACCACACACACACACACACACACACAAACACAGACTCACACACACAAAGGCACAGTAAAACTTACACACACACACACACACACACACACACACACACACACACACTTACATTCATTCAAATTTCTGTGTCATTTTGTAAAAACAGACATTTCAAAATGCATCAAAAACTACAAAAAAAAATTCTACTATTTGAAATAATATTTATTTTTAATGACCTTTCTAATGTTTATAAACATAAACTCACAAAATGTATCAAAGTACTGATGTTGAGCAGTTGGCCACATTCAGTGAAATGAATGGGTCTCTATGGGCCTCTGCTTGTCGAAATGATTTATTTCCTAAACTGTAATTTTTTTATGTTTTTTTTTCTAAACATCAAATGGCCGAATTCATCACATGACATCTAGATCAAAATTTATGTGAATTTCTCTTAAAAATTTGATATTTTACCGGTAAGCTAATTATGTACTTGAGGAATTGAGTGGTAAACGGGTACAAAATTACTCAATCTCCCAAAACACAGCATTAATGTATAGATGGGAAGTAAACAAAAAAAAGATATATTATTTGTATCATTAAAAATGTATATATTTTTTGTAATCACACTTTTAATTTCTGGGGTCATTTTTACCCCCAAGGAACTATAATGTATACAGGCAAATAGGAGCTTATGAGGGTTAAATTTGGCTGTTTTTAACAGCATTTTTTTACAGTGTACAAATAAGATGTAAAATGCAATTTTAGGTTTCAGACAGAGATGTTGAGAGAGAGGATAACAGAGCTTTTAATTCTGCTTCAGTGTTACTTTTTAACACTCTGTAAGATTGGGGCAATATCAGGCATGTGATTGGCTAAGGACAAAAAAGCAGGAAAATATATTGAGACCCCCCCACGTGCACACACACACACACACACACACACACACACACACACGCCAATCACACTGGTGGCGGATCTATGCGGATAGTAAAGCAGGACCCATAACAACTGCTTTTTTTTAACTTATTTCCTTGCCTTTATTCGGAACCAATATTGTTGCATCGTCCCTCTCTCAGGAAACACGTCCTTGTTGATAGCCTACTTGGAAAGGAAGGAAAATGCATCTCTTTGTCATCTGACGTGCCACCCGGTGTGGCCCTGTTGCGCCTGGGCGGGGATTGTGGTTCCGTCCCGGGTTACCATGGTGACAGCTGTGAGATCCCACCTCCCCCTTATTTTTTACATATCTGCATGATTCACATAGGTCACATTTTCAGGTCGGAAAATCCGGAATTCCGGATTAATCCGGAAAAATTACATCCCTGCAATATATACATCCAGCAGTGTTTATTTAACTCTGGGGATTTTTAGCCAATGAGCAAACATGCCCTTGGGCTAGCCCTTAGTGGGCCCATAATGGGCCATAGTAGGCTTGCTTGCAGGGAAGCCCTTTTCTATAGAAAGTAGGTTGTTGTTGTTGTTGTTGTTGTTGTTATAAAGCAGTGGTCTTCACCATTTTTTCATGAGGGCCACACTTATAGGTCAGGGTCAATAGGAGAGCCACCTTTACCGCATATGTTAGGTATCAAAAGTTACATCCAGTCATAAATAGCATGTCTGCTTGTCAATCTGTCAATCTGTTGCAATGCAATAAATACAAGGGCAAATCATTCTTTATCATTTACCAGTCAAATTTGTAACTGAGACAATATGATTTCCCTTAATGACATAAAGGATTTTAATGCTAAAGCCGGGTACACACCAAAAGATAATCGAGCTGATTTTGGGCCGATTTCCCCCCTTCCGACAATCCTAGCTATGTCCTGAGTATCGCGAAGGTTTCACAGATTATCTTATCAGATTGTCCCTTCATGTGAGGTGTGTTAAGAGTGTCCGAACCTGCTCGGAAGAACGCCGGAGCCGCGCCGATCGCGAATCGTAAATATTCAACATGTTGAATATTTACGATCATAAATCCTGATGTGTGTGGGGAATCCCGAGGACAAACGCGAGCACGCTATTGAGATTATCACGTGAAACGAAACCATATCCAATCAGAAAGCGAGATGAGGGAAGACGGAAGCAGTCATGGTGCAGCACAAAGGCCGCTTCTTAATCCGTAGGTCGCATTTCCAGGCTGTATATCAAGACTGTCTTATTTCAGAATATATAAAATTGGCTATTATTCGTTGTTCATCGTACAACCCCAAAACAGAAAAAGTTGGGACACTGTAGAAATTGTGAGTAAAAAAGGAATGGACTAATTTACAAATCTCATAAACTTATATTTTATTCACAGTAGAATATATATAACATATCAAATGTTGAAAGTAAGATATTTTGAAATGTCATGCCAAATATTGGCTCATTTTGGATTTCATGAGAGCTACACATTCCAAAAAAAGTTGGGACAGGTAGCAATAAGAGCCCAGAAAATTTAAATGTACATATAAGGAACAGCTGAAAGACCAATTTGCAACTTATTAGGTCAATTGGCAACATGATTGGGTATAAAAAGAGCCTCTCAGAGTGGCAGTGTCTGTCAGAGGTCAAGATGGGCAGAGAATCACCAATTCCCCCAACGCTGCAGCGAAAAATAGTTTTCTGAGTTTCTCCGATAAAAATTGCAATGAGATTGAAGTTATCATCATCTGCAGTGCATAATACCATTCAAAGGTTTAGAGAATCTAGAACAATCTCTGTGCGTAAGGGTCAAGACCGGAAAACCATACCGGATGCCCGTGATCTTCGGGCTCTTAGACAGCACTGCATCACATAAAGGAATGCTACTGTAATGGAAATCACAACATGGACTCACGAATACTTCCAGAAAACATTGTCAGTGAACACAATCCACCGTGTCATTCGCTGTTGCCAGCTAAAACTCTGTAGGTCAAAAAAGAAGCCATATCTAAACATGATCCAGAAGCACAGGTATTTTCCCTGGGCAAGGCTCATTTAAAATGGACTTTGGCAAAGTGGAAAACTGTTCTGTGCTCCAACGAATCAAAATTTGAAGTTCTTTTTGAAAAACTGGGATGCCATTTCATCCGGACTAAAGAGGACAATGACAACCCAAGTTGTTATTAGCCTCAGTTCAGAAGCCTGCATCTCTGATGGTTTGGGGTTGCATGAGTACGTGTGGCATGGGCAGCTTACACATCTGGAAACGCACCATCAATGCTGAAAGGTTTATCCAAGTTCTAGATACAAATGATCCCATTCAGACGTCGTCTCTTTCAGGGAAGACCTTGCATTTTCCAACATGACAATGCCAGACCACATACTGCATCAATTACAACATCAAGACTGCATAGAAGAAGGATCTGAGTACTGAAATGGCCAGCCTGCAGTCCCGATCTTTCACCCATAGAAAAGATTTGGTGCATCATAAAGAGGAAGATGCGACAAAGAAGACCTAAGACAGTTGAGCAACTAGATGCCTGTTTTAGACAAGAATGGGACAACATTCCTATTCCTAAACATTGGTCCTCTTCCACCTGTTCCTTGTATGTACATTTAACTTTTATGGCTTCTTATTGCTACCTGTCCCAACTTTTTTTGGAATGTGTAGCTCTCATCAAATCATAAATGAGCCAATATTTGGCATGACATTTCAAAATATCTCACTTTCAACATTTGATATGTTATCTATATACTACTGTGAATAAAATATAAGTTTATGAGATTTGTAAATTATTCCATTCATTTTTTACTCACAATTTCTACTGTGTCCCAACTTTTTCTGTTTTGGGGTTGTATATTGTTTTAATAAACTTATGACTTGTGAATGTAATGCTCAGTTAACTTGAATAAACCAGGTTTCATGACGTATGCAGCCTGCATATGCGACCTCAGCAGGCTACAGCCTTCAGATTGAGAAACGGCCAAAGTGAAGTTGATGTGGACAGTAGAGATGGAGGATCAGCTTGTTGATTTGTGGCAACAGCACGAATGTTTATACGTGTCTTGTAAAAATTATTCCAAGCACTATCATTGAAATGTCTTCCTCCATATTGTCCGCCATGCTTGTTTTGAAGTCTTGCGAGATTTTGTGGGATTTCCTGTGTTCACAGTCGAGACTCTGATTAAAAATCTGTTTGTGTGTGGTGTGCTGTCTTTAACACATAATGGCACACCACACACTATAGGAGCAAAACGGATAAATCTAGGATTTTTTATCCTCAAGTTTGTGGTCCATCACATTTTTAAAATCTCATAAGATGTAAAAAATCTTCTGGTGTGTACCCAGCATAAGCATTCTTATAATATGCTTATGCAGTGCCCCCCAAACCACCAGGGGGACACCTTTCTCGTAATTTCATGCGGCGCAGAACGGTTGGCGAGTGACATTACTGTGCAGGGAGAGCAATTTAAAAGCATAACAAGCAGTCTGATCTCACGCTACTTTGATGTCATATGGCGTTCGCTCTGTGCAAGCACTGCATGCGATTGAACACGCTTCTCGGCGTGCATCTTGATCTAATAGGTATGGTTTTCTAACAAAGTTAGCTCCGGAGCAGAAATGACAGAAAAAGCGCATGTCACCAGTCACAAATTAAAACTTGCCAAGCCGCGCAATGAAGAACACTGTTATAAAGTAAAGTTCTTGTGGAACTGACTGTTAGTATTCAGTTGTCAGTATTTCTCTAGCAGATCTTGATGCTTCTGATACTCTGGATCATAGCTCAAAAGTCATGCATAGTGCATAATGCATAATTTAAAACACTGTTATCTTGTTATTTCTCTCTCAGTCTAAGTGTCTGCAATTTGATAGCAAAAAGTTGCTCATCATTGGCCATAATTCTCAGCTCAAACTCCTCAAGTCTGAGAGACCTGGACATGCGTAACAATAACCTGCAGGATTCAGGAGTGAAGCTGCTCTCTGATGGACTGAAGAATACAAACTGTAAACTGGAGATATTAAAGTAAGAAAATCCTTAAACTAATAAGGTTAAATGTGTATGTTTGTATCATGTAAATTCATCAAAATCATCCTTGCATAATGTTGTTCATTGAAGTGTAAGAGACTGTCAGTCAATGACTGTTTTTTTAGATTCAAGATCTGCTTATATTTTTCTGTGGGAAATAATTGTGTAGCAGTTTTTCCAAACAAATCTGATGTAAATTCAGCATTACCATGATACTGATCATTTTAATAATTTAAATATAGCCTATTAAAGGGATAGTTCGGCCAAAAACGACACCAAACCCATGATTCACTCACCCCCAAGCCGTCCGAGCCGCACACGTCCACCGCCCCTCAGACAAACACACTCTCGGATACCCTAGAAAATATTCTAGATCTTTCTGTTGATTAAATGCAATGTTACGGGGCCCAGCAACAGTCCACGACCCTCAAGTCCAAAAAAGTGCGTCCATCCCCCACAAACCAAATCCAAACGGCTCCAGGACGACAAACAAAGGTCTTCTGTGGGTAATCCGTGCGGTGTTGTTGTAGAAATATCCATATTTAAAATGTTATTAACGTTATAAACTACCTTCCGGTAGCGCCGCCATCTTAGACTCAGGAGAGAGTATTAGCGTAGTGTACGCACTTTTCTTAGTGACATATGACAAATTCGGAGGGCGGGGGGACAGAGCAGCAGCAGAGAAACTCTGTACGCTGCGTAAGCTCTCATCCTGAATGTGCATCACTCCAAAATGGCGGCGCTACCGGAAGGTATTTGATTACGTTAATAACATTTTAAATATGGATATTTCTACAACAACACCGCACGGATTACCCACAGAAGACCTTTGTTTATCATCCTGGAGCCGTTTGGATTTAATTTGTGAAGGATGGATGCTCTTTTTTGGACTTGAAGGTCGTGGACTATTGCTGGACCCCGTAACATTACATTTAATGAACAGAAAGATCTAAAATATTTTCTAAAATATCCGAAAATGTGTTTGTCTGAAAAACGATGGACATATGCGACTCAGACAGCTTGGGGGTGAGTAAATCATGGGTTTAATATCGTTTTTGGCCGAACTATCCCTTTAAGCTGTTCTTGCGATTATAAAAAATGACATTCATTTTTCATTTATTTTTTTGGTCCCTGCAGGTTGTCTAGCTGCAGTATTGGAGCTGAAGGTTGTGCTGCTTTGGCTTCAGCTCTGAGATCAAATCCATCACATCTGAAGGAACTGGATCTGAACAATAAAAACCCAGGAGATTCAGAAGTGAAGCTGCTTTCTGATCTACTGAAGGATCCACACTGTAAACTAGAGAAACTACTGTAAGTAATTTGTTTTTCAGTTTTGATTTTGTAAAAGATTTGGGGAAAATCTTTTTTTTTTTTCAAATTAACTATTAGGGTCAGTTCTTGTCAGTATTTCTCTAATGGTCCAGATGCTGCTGTAGCCCTTATACAGTTAATTCTTATTGTACAGTTGAACTTGATTATATCTTAGTATGTCACATTAAATTCAAGTTTAAACCGTTATCTTGTTATTTCTCTTTCAGTCTGAGTCGCTGTAATTTGACAGTGAAAAGTTGTACTTCATTGGCCTCAGTTCTCAGCTCAAACTCTACAAGTCTGAGAGAACTCAACTTGAGTCACAATAAACTGCAGGATTCAGCAGTAACGACGATCTCGGATGGACTGTTAACAGTGGTGTAAGAAAATCTCTAAATCAATGAGCATAAAGGGTGTGTTTGTATCATGTAAACTTAATATAGCTGCTTGTAAAAATTCATCAGTCATCTTCAATTAAGTTAAATTTTATTTATATAGCGCTTTTCACAATTGTTTAATTTCTGACTTCAACAATATTAGCAGTAGTCTACATTAACTAAAAGTCCTGCATCTGCTGAGTCTGCGCAGAAAAGTGTAGCAAAGAAGTTAAAGATATGTGAAAACGTGCAAAAAAGTTATTGGCATTTTTGTCACAGGAAAGGGACAGGGCAACATCTTTGTAGACAGAGTTTTTAAGATAGAACAGATAGAAATTACAGTAACACTTTATTTTACGACCCGCAAAGTACCACGTAATTAACCCAAATTTACAGCGTACCTATTTGTAACAACAGAGTAACCATTTGTAACCTCTACAGTACGTACTTGTAGTTATAAGGGAACAATATTTTAAGTTTAGGGTAATAAGGGGGTAAGAATATATGGAAAATTATTCTCTAAGTATTTCATAACTACAGGGTACCTATTGTAATATTACGTGGTATGTATGACTTAAGTCTATGGGTAATATGGTCTATGTGTAATATGTTTTTTTTTCATATATGCTACTTACCTGATGAAGTGTATTGCATAGCCTACAGTTGATGTCTACAAGCCACGTCGGCAAATAAAATATAACACACAATAAAAATAATAGCAACTTGTACCTCTTTGATCTGTATATGTTTTCAGGAGTTACCAGGTTACTCTTATATTTGCGGGCTGTAAATTAAAGTGGGGCTTATTCCCCGCTTGTTCTATGTATGTACTAGGTAACTCTCACATTTGCGGGCTGCAAACTAAAGTGGTGCTTTGTTCACCTCTTGTTATAAATGTTATAGGGTAAATACCATAAACATACAGAATATTGTTATTTTTATTTTAAAACAACTTATTTCAAAACATCTTTAAAACACTATAATTAAGCCAACACTTAACACTTAATTTTTATTATCAAATAACTTTTATTTCAAATAAAAAGTCATGACACTTTTTCGTAGTTTTGCGGCTGGCTTCCTCTGTTGGTGTTCTTGTCCACTCGGATGTTGAGTTAATGTCGTCTCACAAATGCTGTTCTGCATTACACATAAAAAACATAAATGAAAGCCTTCAGTAAATGTTTCTTCACTGTGCCTTGACAGAAACAGAGTTTTTTGAGCCAGTTAATAACTTTAGGCTAACTTATGTGCTAGCTAACCTGCTGCTACCGTTAGCTGGCAACTTTCTTGAAAAAACATAGCTACGTTTACATGGACACATTTTGCCTCCATCGGATTATTTTTGTGTCATATTGTGTCATTTGAAATAAAAGTAAATAAATTGCAAAGCACCACTTCAAATATGTCCGCAAATGTAAGAGTTCCCTTTCAGTCGGTCACTACGACGTCACGTCGTGACCGACGAATTGGGAACTCGCTTAGAGAGACCAATCTGCTTCGAATACTACAAAAAACGCCAATGAACTTGGCATTGAGATATTTGCATAATGCTGGCGCCGCCCCGCCAGGTGCGTATATAAGGCGCACGTGCAAATAAGGAAATCAGCTTTTTTCGCTTCGAAAGCCGGCTTTATCTGACTGAGAAGCTACTCTCTGCTCTTCTGGGAACGGTTGCTGAAGTTGATTGACAAGCAGTACTAACACAGCGGACGCTCGCAGTATTCCACTGCTCTGCATATTTTTTGTTTTGAGTTTAGTGTGTGCGTTGCCTTTCCCTGTGCGCATCATCAGCTGAGCACCTAAAGAGTGAGTTCCCTAAAGAGTGATACGTGAGAGCTCTGTGTCTTTTTAAAGACAGCCACTCTCTCGTATATTCGGAGATCGGCGTCCTTTTCAGGATTGCTTTTCGTCCGTGCGATCTTGGATGTGAGAGGTATAAGGGTTCCAGTTTCGGTCACGAGCGCTGTCTTCATGCTTGGGCATCAAGCACTCTGAGGCTGCGCTCGTGGGGAGTTTTGTTCTCTCTGTGAGATCATAACCCTCTTGGATTGCGGAGACGACTGACGTTTCTACGGGAATGCTGTCTGCGCCTTTGCAGTGCTGACACCGCCATGGTGCGGCTGTCAAGCGCTCGCATGACGCTCTTCGCATCACTACGCTGAGTAGGACGGAGGATACGTCCTCCACCTACCGGCCTTTCATCCTCAGCCGGTTGAGGCTCCGGTGGAGACGGCAGAGTCGTGTTCTACGATTTCTGCCGATCCATTGGACCTCCTTCTGGTCCCGTTCACTTCTGCAGCATCAGAGGGGTGTCCAATTTCCTCCGAAGTGGAGTCGTTCCGGAGATGGCGGCCGTGCCCGCTCGAGCGGCGGAAACGGTAGAGTTGGAGAGGTTAACCCCTCTCCGCCCGAACCGTACTGCCCACGTGATTGGTATTTCGGAGCTGCTCGGGCCTATCAGTCCTCTGCTCCTGTGCCTTTCTTCCCGACGGCACGAAGAGCTGACGTGATTTCGGCCATCCGGTCGTTCAGCTTCAGCTTTCACCCCTCATCTCCCTCACCAGGGGAGCCGCTAAGGGCGGGGACCCCTTCAGTGGAGCGGGGGTTGCGATGCAGCTGCGTTCCTGGAGGGACCACCCAACCCTTCCCTCCCGTGTTTGTAGACAGTCGTCCGGTTACGGGCGCTGTCTGTCAGGCATGCGGAGAGGCGGCTTCAGCCCTGCACGCAATAACGTTGCTACAGGTTCACCAAGGATTTACGAGGGAAGCCGCGACCTTCAGTCGTGCGATGTTCACCACAGTGGTTCAAGATCGCCACCTTTGGCTGTGTCTGGCTGACGGACGCAGGCGAGAACAATTTCTTGAATGCTCCTGTCTCACAGACCGGCCTCTTCGGCGAGGCCGTGGAGTCGTACAGCTCCACTGCGCAGACTGAGGCGATCTCTTAGGTCATGCCCCGGCGAAGGAGAGCTGCCCTTGGTAAAAACCACCACGCCGGCTCCTCAGTCTGCCTCTCGCCGTCGGCGTGCTGCGGCGACCACCTTCGTTCCCTCCTCTGACCCCCTCTCGGCAGCGCGGTGGAACCGGTCGTCAGCAGCTCGCCCCGCCCGCTTAGCCGCTTCCCGTGAAATCGGGAGTTTAAGTGGCCAGTAAGCGGGCGACCCGGATTGGCAGAGGATCACTCTTCAGGAGACGGTGATTCGCTCCTTCCCCCGATAGAGGGTCGGGTGGAAAATTCTTGGTTTGCATATGTTCCACCGGCTGTTTAGCCGGTACCCACTTAACCACACATAGAGTGCATTCCTCTTCCCTCTCCAGGTCTCCAGAGGATCGAGAGAGTCGTGAGCGGGCACACACCAGCTCACCCTACCTCTCCTCTATCGCCAGCGGGTGTTCTGAGGAGTCCGAGCCCTCCACTGAAGAGACCGGACAACCATCACCCTCATCGGAGTCTGTGCTCTCCGCAGAGGAGACCAGACGACCGTCACCTTCAGCGGGCTCAGGTCAGTGTGTCACACACACACACACACATACTTAGATGCTTATGCTGTCACAGCAGACGCACCGGCAGTCTCACCTGTCTCGCTTCGCTGCCCCACCGCGGGTACTTCGGTAGTGTCGTTAATTCTCCTCGTACGGTGCCTGGGTGCTTGGCTTCAGTTCCCAGCCCGTTCGTTGGGTTTTACGCACGATCCGCCTCGGTTACGAAGTACAATTACCGGCACAACCCCAAAATTCTCGGGCTTTCGTTTTCACTGTAGTGAAAGTGTCCGATGCACATGTACTGCGTGCATAAGTCGATGTCCTGCTGGCGAAGGATTATCGAGCCGGTCCCTCTTACCGAGATGATGATATGATGATAGGGTTTTTCCAGCCTTTATCTCATAGTACCCAAAATACGCGGTGGGTTACGATCGATTTGATTTACGCACCGGCTCCACAAAGGTGGTCTTTTTTGGATGATAACGCCGAGGCTCGTATTTCAATATTCAGATCGGTGTGCAGCTTTAGACCTGTAAGACGTGTACTTTTTGTGTCCATCTCCCTCGCCTTAGACCGTTTTCGCTCTGCGTCGTGGGGTGGGCATATTAATATTAAGTACATCATTCGAGCTGTCTCTCTCTCTCCGTGTCTCCATGAAAGTGCTAGTCACGACATTAAAATATCAGAGAGAGAGCGTTGTTTGCATTCTGCTTTTATTTACGTTGACTTATAATAGCCCGTTCTTGGCAGACGTGCGCGAACACAGAGAGTTAATGCTTCGGCATCTCGCTCGTTTAAGTCATCAGGTCGACTGGGTAAGAGCAACTTTGCCCCGTGCAGAGGATCCTTTTTCTCAGTTGGAATTAGACTCGATCAACTAATTGGCGTGTTTTACAAGAGCGCGCAACTAGTCAGTTCTGACTTGCCTCGGTTTAATTCGAGGGAAGTACGCGGTCCCTCTGAAACAATTTCAGAAGCCCTGGACATATGACAGCATGCTGCAGCTGTGACGCTGCTCGAGCTGCGTCATATGAGACCGCTTCAGCGTTGGCTTTACGATCGAGTCTCGAGGAGAGCGTGGCGCACCGGCATGCATTGTGTAAACACTGCACCTGCGTGTCATTTAAATTTCCCCGTAGTAGACCCAGCATTTCTGATAGCAAGATATGCCTTTGAGGGGTCTCCTGGCATTCTGTAGCATACGATGCCCTAAGCACGGGATGTTCAGCCACGTATGACGGGCTTGCAGTCTGGGGTGTGCATAGCACCCCAACTGCCGCGAGCGGTGCGCTGTATATCTGGGACTTGTACGCTCCGCTTGGAGATGCGAGGGAAGGATGTATTTGTCGACACCGATAACTTTGCGACTGTTGCGTTATTTACCGTTAAGGCGGTTTTGCGCTCTCGTCACCTGTCGCATCTCGCTCGTCATCTCCTCCTTTGGAGTCAGAAGCATCTGAGGTCCCTTCGTGCCATTTACATCCCGGGATCGCTCAATACAGCGGTACGCGCTTCCCGAGCTGCGCCCCCGGCGAATGGCGACTCCACCCCCAGACGGTCCAGCTAATTTGGAAGAAGTTCGGTTGTGCGTAGATAGATCTGTTTGCGTCGCCGGACGATACCCACTGTCGCCTATTTTACTCACTAACGAGGGCAGCCTCGGCGTGGATGCGTTGGCACACAGCTGGCCGCGGGGGGTGCGTAAATACGCATTCCTTCCAGTGAGCGTTATTGCGCAGACACTGTGCAAAGTCAGGCAGGACGAGGAGAGCCTTTATTAATCGTCCGTACTGGACGACCAAGAATTGGTTTTCATAGTTACTGCTCCTCGCGACAGCCCTCCCTGGCGGATTCCCCTGAGGAAGGACTTTCTTTCTTAGGAAGGGGCACATTTGGCACTCGCGCCCCGACCTGTCCATGTATGGTCGTTGAGCGCGCGCAAGGTTTAGGTGATTTATCGCAAGCAGTATCTAACACCATCGACGCGGTTCGAGCACCGTCCACAGGACGGGCTTACGCGCTTAATGAAACCTTTTCGTCACCCGGTGCTCTTCGCAACGCGAGGACCCAGAGAATGCCCTTTAACATTATGCTTTTATATCTTTAACATGGGTTAGATGGTAGGCTGTCCCTCCGCCATTAAAGTTGATATCGCCGCTATTTCTGCTCATCACTCACTTATCTACGGCAGATCAGTTGGCCAGCATGATTTAATTATTACATTTTAAAGAGGCGCTCGCAGGCTAAACCCCTCGCGCCCTCCCTCTTTTTTCCTGAGACCTGTCCATGGTGCTGAAGCCTTCAGGTCTCCGATTTAGCCTTTGCAGTTTGCGAGTCTGAAGTTTTTATCAATGAAAACTCTGACCCTGCTAGCATTGGCCTCCATGAAGAGAGTAGGAGATTTAAATGCATTCTCTGTTGAAGATTCGTGCCTTTAGTTTGGTCCTGCTGTCTCACTGAAGACCCAGACCAGGCTACGTGCCCAAAGTTCCCACCACTCCCTTCAGAGATAAGGTGGTGAGCTTGCAAGCGTTGCCTTTGGAGCAGGCAAACCCAACCGAGGCTTTGTTGTGCCCCGTACGCGCACTGCGATTCTACGTGGTCCGCACGCAAAGCTTCAGGACCTCAGACCAGCTCTTTGTTTGTTATGGTGGCCAGCAGAAAGGGAAAGCTGTCACTAAGCAGAGGATGTCTCATTGGATAGTTCATACTATCGCCCTAGCTTACAATTTGCAGGGCATTCCTTGCCCTTTAATTTGAGAGCGCATTCCACACGGAGTGTTGCCTCATCTTGGGCTTTAGCTCGTGGTTCCTCGCTAACAGACATCTGTAGAGCTGCTGGTTGGGCGACACCTAATACGTTCATTAGATTTTACAATGTTCGTATCGAGCCTGTATCCTCTCGTGTTCTTTCCTCACCAGGGAGGGCACGGAGAGCAGACTCGCAAGTCGGCTTGCAGCCTCCGACTGAGGCTCCAAATTGAGTTTTCAGTATGGAAGGCTAACAGAGCAAAAATGCGTAATGGTTTGATTTGCTCCCTCCACTGCCTTGACAGCCTTTGTTGCGGAGCATTGGCTGTCAGCCTTTCACTAGTTGTATTCTTACGAACCTACGTGTTTGGCCAGGGCCCCACATTGCGTCCCAACGGGTTCCTTTGTGAGTATTATTCCGTGGGGTTAATCCTACTAGCCCACGTTTCCCTTAGCAGAGCACTGCTTTGCTTACACAGCCACGGCTGTCATTTATTCCTCAACTACGGTTGACTTTCGCCCACCAATAGCCCTTAACGGGGCGGTGGCTTCCGCAGCGTTCCTATACCGCTCTGGTAGGGCGCTTCCCAGTCGCTGGCACTACTGTGGGGTTAAAGGAACATCTAGTGCCCGGCCTTCTGCCTTAAAACCTAATTCTCCTTATCCTTAAGTGGAACCGGAGGGCTTTACGCAGACACTGGAAGAGGTCAGCCCCTAGTGGCGTTTTGGTAGGGATTCCCAATTCGTCGGTCACGACGTGACGTCGTAGTGACCGACTGAAAGGGAACGTCTCGGTTACGGATGTAACCCTCGTTCCCTGAAGGAGGGAACGGAGACGTCACGTCCCGTCGCCACAGGTGCTGCCACCTGCTGTTTAGGCCGGTCACCTTCCGGCTTTCTCAGCGAACGGAAGCTGATTTCCTTGTTTGCACGTGTGCCTTATATACGCACCTGGCGGGGCGGCGCCAGCATTATGCAAATATCTCAATGCCAAGTTCATTGGCGTTTTTTGTAGTATTCGAAGCAGATTGGTCTCTCTAAGCGAGTTCCCAATTCGTCGGTCACGACGTGACGTCTCCGTTCCCTCCTTCAGGGAACGAGGGTTACATCCGTAACCGAGACGTTTCCTGGTAAATAGGGAATACGTTGCTATTTTTATTGTACTTACCTTAAAAAAAAGATAACCACATTAAATCAGCTGGACTTTTGTTATTAAAAGCAAGTATAGGCTACTAAAATGAAAGTGATGCGCTGTTATATTTATTTGCCGATGTGGCTCGTAGACATCGACCGTATACAACATTCAGTAGTCAATATGAAATAATTCACACAAAAAAAACATAATTTCCCCATAGACTTGACTAAGTCATACATACCACGTAATATTACAGTAAGTACCCTGTTGTTATAAAATACTTAGAGTATAGATAATTTATAATTCTTCATATTCTTACCCCCTTATTACCCCAAACTTAAAATTGTATTCCCTTATACCTACAAGTACGTACTGTAGAGGTACCCTGTTGTTACAAATAGGTATGCTGTAAATTCGGTTTAATTACGCGGTACTTTGCGGGTCATAAAATAAAGTGTTACCGAAATTACTAAGCAAACGCTTCATGCATGACTTTGTAAGCCTACTTGACAATTTAAAGACAAAGCTAAAATCGGAAATTAGTTTATTCAAAGGAAACTTATTTCACACTGAGTAGGATTTTTATTATACATAATATCTATTACTGCTGGGTATGATTTGATTGCTGTTTTTATTAAGAAATGTGATCAGCATGTTTGTCTTCATTTAAGAATAATAATCAAAACATCTGTTACACAAAAACAAGTCGCACAAGTACAGAAAAAATATATTTGTTTTATTATATATTTTTAAATAACATCGCTAAAAGATTTAATCTAATCTTTTTTATTACGTGTTGAATTTGAAAAGCTCATCATTGTGCATCTTACGCAGATTGTGCTCATATAATCTAGAATACAGGACTGCGTCAGACTTTCCGTATCACCTCCACTTAAAAAGATGTGATCTAATCCTGTTAACATGAAATAAGCCTGCTCCCGAGCAGGTTTAATCTTGAAATGTGAATTTGCTTAAATTGCCCTCAAGAAATTATCAGAGAGAGACGCTAGGTCTGGAAGTGTGTGTTATCAGGAGATTAGGATTTCTGATGAAAGCGTTAAGACCTTGTTGGTGGCTTGATCTAAGGTCACAGCGTGAAAACTGATTACGACCCAGACGAAAAGATCTCCATTTGACATCCGGCCAGATGTTACACTCAACACGGCGGACCCAGTACCACGATCAAAATGACTTAATATAAAATATTCCTTTAATTTACAGTGGTCTGTCATGGACCCAGTACCCCATATGAAAGACACCCCTGCAAACAAGCCTACAATGGGCCTTTATGGGCATAGCCTTAGGGCCCCATGCAGGTTTGCTCACTGGTGAAACCAGTGGGCAGCCCTCTGGCAGTGTCAGAAGTTTTGAGATGCTGTCCTGGGGTGTGACTATGAAGTAAACCTCAAACGAATCTTGTGCAAGTATGTTTTTTATGTTATAAGTCCGTAATAAGTTTTTGTTGTACAGTGACAGCTGAGATCAAACAGTATGACATGCTTTTTAGCTGAGATCATGTTCATACAGTGACGAGCAGCAAATATCGCAAATGACTATTTAATATCACATAGTGTGCAGCTGGTTTGACTTTACTAAGTGGTTTAAATGTCGTACAAAATGGTGAATGGCGTCGGTCACATATAATTTTTTGTGTTATGATCAGGCGCGGAGCTATGGGTGGGCCTGGGCCCGCCCAGATTGACAGCTGGCCCGCCCAATCAGAAATGTAAAAAATACTACTCTGTATAGTTAGACATGTATACTACTTTATGTGGTGTAATTTATCTATTGCATGTTATGTTAAAAACAGTAAAATTATAAGTAAGCCTGATAACTATTTAAAAACTATTAAAGCAGTTGAATGTTGCGTTATAATGAAATATTCCCGAGCAGCTTTCAGCCATGATCACTTTGAGAACTTTTTTTTGCAAGCAAGTAGAAAACGTATTTTGAATAACAACACGTTATAAATATGTGCTGCGCGCTTTCCTCTCAATAACATAAACACACAACAAATATGACAGCGGGGTAAAAAATAGAAAGAAAACATCTGATCATAGTGATGTTGTTTGATATAGCGATATAGCAGCACTATAAGTCATGCCACGTTTATTGCTACACTTTATACAATATAGCCTATTGCTTTTAAGCAACAAATAGCCTATCATAACAACCTATAAGCCTACTGTGTAATTGAGACATTAATTTAAGAAATGCATTAAAAGCAGAAAGACGTGTAGGCTGCGGAATTATAGTGGGTTCACTTCAATCCACACCACAGACGTTCTTGGTTTGCTTCTTATTTATTAAATCGAGGCAATTGTTTGATCAAACATTGATTAATATTAAGATACAATTTATTCAAAACGAAATTCACTTTAAAGAAAGTCTTTCTACAAAACAAACCTAGCAAAATCGCTTGCCCGACGTCCATTACGGGCTATGGCGAATTCCTGTCGGGCTAAAAAAAATGATGCGCCTTGGCCGTCGGGCGGAGGAAAAAATATTGTAATGTGTTTGCATTCTCTCAGATTTAGTTAGGTAATTATGTTGTATGTAATTCGGCGTCATCTTGTTAGCCATTACTATCCTCACTAACAAGTGAAACTGTCAGGAAATGAAGTGAAAGCATTAAATCCATTATTCCTTTCGTTCACGTCTGATATGCGCGCTCCTCGTCTCCGCTCTTCACGAGGCTTGCTCTTGTGCTCATCAAAAAGTATATTAAATGTTTATTTATTTGTCATTTCGTTTAACCCCAGAGTCTAACATTATTCTAGCAATTCCCTTTTCTTTCTTTATTTAGTAAGTTAACTTAAATATGTGAGAACGAAAATATATTTTAAGTGATTTGCATGAAGAGAATATGATGTTAGAAGCTTCATTTTAAGCATTTAGTAGCCGTATTTATTTAAACACTTTAATAGGTTATTTAAAAAAGGATAAGGTTTTTTTGGGTTCATTTATATTTCCTGTCACTGTGTGCAGGTTCTTTTTTGTAGGCTATGAGAGCCCAATATTTTTTTTACCAAAAAGGCTTAATAAATGTCACGTTGCATTACAATTTAAAGTATCAATAATGTCAAAAATGTGACGTGCAGTTCGGGTGTGTGTGTATGCTGTTAGTGTTCTGAAGTTTTGACAAATTTTATAGACTTGTTATAGTTTCTTATTCAAAAGTGACACCCATAGATTCAGGCCCACCCGGACTTAATCCATGCCCACCCATATGTCACGTTCTGCATCCGCCACTGGTTATGATTGGTCAGGTCATATGTCAATCAAACTTCTGCAAAGGGTCAATTACACCATGCCACCTCCCATTAAAGGGCTGGTACCCCTGGTTGAGAAACACTGGTGTAATGCTGCTTTCACACCAGCCATGGTAGAGGCGTCAAGCGCGAGTAATTTCAATGTTAAGTCACTGTAAGGACGCATTTACGCCAGCTGGAGGTCTCGCGTCGCGAATAATGCATTTAGCGCGGTGCTGTAGAAGTGATTTTGTCTCATTCATCGGATTGGGCATTGCTGCGGGAAACGCACAAATTAAAAAAATCATGTGCAAATGAAGCGAGTAAACTCAAAATGTTTAAGTACCAACTACGCGTGAATAGCACGTTTTTGCTGCCTTTACCGCGTCTGGTGTGAACCAAGATTCAACAAAGACTATCTGTTGATTTAGATTCATGACACCAACAGTCAAGATCTGATCATTTCTTTCTGTAAAAAAACTTTTAACAAGCACACATTTGATGTAAATACACCATTATTATAATACTGTGGTAATTTTAATAGCAAACTCATGTATATTAAAATATTGCAGTTATTATTGAAAAATTACAACAATTAATATTCTTTTTTCTGTAGGCTGCCTTTCTGCTGTTTTAGAGAAGGTTGTGCTGCTTTGTCTTCAGCTCTGAGATCAAACCCATCACTGAGAGAACTGAATCTGAAGTATAAAAATCCAGAAGATTCCGGACTGAATCTACAGAGAGCTCCACAATGTAAACTGGAGATACTAGAGTGAGTTATTAATTTACTGATTCTTCTGCTGTAGTGTTTTACTGTGGTATTTATGTAAATTCTATGTGTTAGCTGTACATGTATTGTGTTTTTTCTTGGATTAACAGCTGTTAAAGCTTCACATAGAGTTCTCAGTCAGGGCATGCTGCATTTTCATTTTTAACCACAGATTTACATTTGAAAAAAATGTGGGATGCCCCACTTAGTTTGATCATTACAATACTGTAGCCTACCAAGCCATGCGCTCAATTTCCACACATATATATTAATTTCACCTTACAACTTAATAGTCTTAAACAGTGGTCAGCAACAAGTGGCCCGCAGGTCAAAAGTGAATTGTCAGTGCCAGTGCCCAAAGCCAGATTATTTTTATAGAGGCTGGTTCTGATTAGATCTGTCATGGAAATCAGGCAGGAGCAAGAGACAAGAGCACGCAGAAAACTAAGTGCATGGAAAAGCGCCCTTGTAATCGCCCCTCTGCTCAGCTCATACAAATGCAGTCACGCAAGCAAAGGCTGGGATAAGTTCTCGCTCAACTCTCTGTGCTCTCTCAGTTGATCAACACTGCTCCGTTCATTTTGGGGCTGGACAATGACTGGTGTCTTCGCACCTGTGATTAGTTGTTTGATTTAATCAGTGACACGCATAATCTTAGGCTATGTTTACATGAATGCGTTTATCCTTTAAAACGCGTTACTTTTGATTTGATTTGATTTGTTTATTTGCACATTTAAAACATAACTTTAATAAATCCATAAAAGGAAACAACAGAAAAAAAGCAAAAAAAAAATACTGTGGGGGAGAGAGTGAGAAGACCCTAAGGTCTTATAAAACCACCTCCCCGAAATCTCATTAAATGAAACATACAGTATTGTTCAAAATAATAGCAGTACAATGTGACTAACCAGAATAATCAAGGTTTTTAGTATATTTTTTATTGCTACGTGGCAAACAAGTTACCAGTAGGTTCAGTAGATTCTCAGAAAACAAATGAGACCCAGCATTCATGATATGCACGCTCTTAAGGCTGTGCAATTGGGCAATTAGTTGAATTAGTTGAAAGGGGTGTGTTCAAAAAAATAGCAGTGTGGCATTCAATCACTGAGGTCATCAATTTTGTGAAGAAACAGGTGTGAATAAGGTGGCCCCTATTTAAGGATGAAGCCAACACTTGTTGAACATGCATTTGAAAGCTGAGGAAAATGGGTCGTTCAAGACATTGTTCAGAAGAACAGCGTACTTTGATTAAAAAGTTGATTGGAGAGGGGAAAACCTATAAAGAGGTGCAAAAAATGATAGGCTGTTCAGCTAAAATGATCTCCAATGCCTTAAAATGGAGAGCAAAACCAGAGAGACGTGGAAGAAAACGGAAGACAACCATCAAAATGGATAGAAGAATAACCAGAATTGCAAAGGCTCAGCCAATGATCACCTCCAGGATGATCAAAGACAGTCTGGAGTTACCTGTAAGTACTGTGACAGTTAGAATAGAGGTCTGCGCGGGACACAATTTTCAGTCCCGCTCCCGCCCGCACCCGCAATGTTCAGTCCCACTCCCGCCCGCTCCCGCAAAGATTTTTAATTTTTAGTCCCGCTCCCGCCCGCATCTGTGATATTTTGTCCCGCTCCCGCCCGCAAATGCCCGCAGGCAGGATGTATGGGTGTTTACTTTCGGTCTCAGGAAAGGTCTTAAAAAAACGTGCGCGCACATATAATTCCTTACCAATACATGGTAACAGGCCCAGATGGCTAATCGGACAAGGAGAATTCCTGATGGGCCGGTCTGTATTTTGGCAACGAGGCCGGTTGTTGTCATGCCACCAGGTTGAAGGTTGCTGTCGTGTAGGCTGCCTGCAGTCACAGCAGCCCCACCACTTTATGCCCAAATTGATTGTGTCCTGAGTCCCGACCACTTATTGGAAGAATTTTTGCATTCGAGTCCATTAACTTAACATCTAAAGTGAATGGAAAACGCAGGGCGCACTGAATTTCTTCTTCTTTTCAAAGCGTTCGCCTGTAAATACGGGTTTTGTTTCAGACGCGTCTATATTTGAGTGCGCTTGCCGCGCATCAAGATTTAAAATAAACTTCGAAACTTGATGCGAACGGTCTCTAAAAAGAAAATGATATACAAATCGTAATTTTTTAAGTCATAGATGTAACAATGAATTGTCTGTGAATCGTCATAAATCTTCTATTGCAAGAGTATCAAAAATCTATTTGGTGCAAAACTCATCAGTTAATTGGAAAATAAAGTAAGTTTTTGGACACAAAGTATGCGTATCTTACGACGTTATTTACTTATATACATGAATAACATGATTTAATTACTAATAAAAAAATTAAAAGATTTGATAAAGCTTTGATCAATCTTGCTTATGTATTATAGGGGTTTGCAAACTTTTTCAACCCAACAGGTAATCTCAAGACCCACCATTTAAAAAAATAGAAACAAACACATTTATTTCCTTTCAGTAGTTTTTGAATAAGTTTAATTGAATAAAATTTTAAAAAGTTCTGAATTTATATATAAATTTCATAGTGTGGCCAATTAAAATACACTTGGCGAATAGAGCAATAAAATACAGCGTCTTTTAAAAATAAGCTGCTGTCAGAGCAAGTGTAATTGCAGCATTTACACGCTCCTCTGCTCTGATCTCTTTTTCCAAATTGTTCTTTAAAGTCAGAATGTAAAAATAACATGGACACTTAACTTACGTTCTTACAAAGATGTGTTGGATTTAGGGATATGCAGGTGAGGATTTTTTTCACCTTCTAAATGTATTAAACACACCGCATATTTTAAACGAAAATATATTTGGCAAAGACGTTTAAAATCCTACCCAGTAGGCTACATTTGATATTTATCGTTAGATTATTAAATATTTCCATTTCTTAATAAAATAAATTTGTTAAATGTTTGTTCATTATTCATTATATATATCAGGGGCGGAGTAGGACCAAAAAATCTACCGGGAAATTTCGTATACCACCGGCCCTCCGTGGAAAAAAAAGGTCTTGTATTTGTAATAAAACGGTAATACAAATCGCAATCAATCTGCAAAAAAAAAAAAAAAAACATTTTCATAATAATAATAAAATCATCAAATCATGGATAATTTCCCTAAATGAGTAACTTTACAAAATGATACCTGTTTAAAAGACGGAGATGCGCACCTGTCAATCAGCTATTACATAACAGAGCGAGACCAGAGATGAACGTGCTCATAAATTGGAGTAATATGGAATACTCTCTTTACATCTTTGAAAAACTGTAAGAATATAATTTTTGTCATATAAAGTTTTGAGAGATAATAATGTTTTTTTCCACTGTGATTGCTCATTTATTTTAACGCGTTTACCTCGCGCATTTACCTCAGAGTTTATTTCAGTTATTTTGCTGTTTTTCCGGTAATAATAATACAATTTACATGCCAATCCTACCTCCTTGTCTTTTATTCATTTCATTGTGCTGTTATATTAAGTTATGTGGATATTTATTGCCATATAAGACGTTAATTGCCGTTATATACTCTCGACTAATATTCAAATCATATGCGGAATAATGTGTGCATCTTTGAATAACTGTAAGAATACAGTTAATCCTGAAAAATAATTTTTGTCAAAGTTTTGAGAAATAATAATGTTG
This sequence comes from Misgurnus anguillicaudatus, assembly GCF_027580225.2. Classification (NCBI taxonomy): domain Eukaryota; kingdom Metazoa; phylum Chordata; class Actinopteri; order Cypriniformes; family Cobitidae; genus Misgurnus; species Misgurnus anguillicaudatus. The sequence goes on from NC_073338.2 coordinate 15,900,423, forward strand.
TGAGGATATTGTCATATTGCAGTTGAATACTCTCGTTTATAATATGAATTATATTCACATCAAGCCGCCAGACGGGGTTGCTATAACTCGCAATGTATAACTATTATCAGAGCGACCCTTGCAGCCTCAAAATCAACACCAATAAAATAGTAGGCTTACAATGACAAACTCACTTATATTAAACAGTTTGTTTTATTAATAAAACGAATTCAACGGATGCTATCTGCGTTATAACGAATAAATGAAAGACATAATTTTCCATTACTACGTATGCTTAGTATTTTTTTTTTTTTTTTAAACAGAACAACAATAAATTAGTAAAATGACTCGCTTATATTAAACAGAACGTTTAACAAAAACTAATAGACAGAAAACATTTACCCGTCTTTTAACATAAATAAATCTAAAGATTTGTAATATTAACTAATATTTAATTTGCGGGAGTGCAGCGTATTATCCCTCCCGCCCGCACCGCAAGTGGATCTCTATCATCCCGCCCGCTCCCGCAATGACCATTCAAAATTTGTCCCGCGCCGCACTGTTTTGCATCGGGACCCGCGGGTCCTGCGGGACTCCCGCGGGAGTGCAGGCCTCTAGTTAGAAGACGTCTGTGTGAAGCTAAGAGAAGAGGTTACAATTTGCCAAAGAACACATCAACTGGCCTAAAGAGAAATGGAGGAATATTTTGTGGACTGATGAGAGTAAAATTGTTCTTTTTGGGTCCAAGGGCCACAGGCAGTTTGTGAGACGACCCCCAAACTCTGAATTCAAGCCACAGTAAGACAGTAAAGCATGGAGATGCAAGCATCATGATATGGGCATGTTTCTCCTACTATGGTGTTGGGCCTATTTATCGCATACCAGGGATCATGGATCAGTTTGCATATGTTAAAATACTTGAAGAGGTCATGTTGCCCTATGCTGAAGAGGACATGCCCTTGAAATGGTTGTTTCAACAAGACAATGCCCCAAAACACCCTAGTAAACGGGCAAAGTCTTGGTGCAAACCAACAAAATTAATGTTATGGAGTGGCCAGCCCAATCTCCAGACCTTAATCCAATTGAGAACTTGTGGGGTGATATCAAAAATGCTGTTTCTGAAGCAAAACCAAGAAATGTGAATGAATTGTGGAATGTTGTTAAAGAATCATGGAGTGGAATAACAGCTGAGAGGTGCCACAAGTTGGCTGACTCCATGCCACACAGATGTCAAGCAGTTTTAAAAAACTGTGGTCATACAACTAAATATTAGTTTAGTGATTCACAGGATTGCTAAATCCCAGAAAAAAAAATGTTTGTACAAAATAGTTTTGAGTTTTTACAGTCAAAGGTAGACACTGCTATTTTTTTGAACACACCCCTTTCAACTAATTGCCCAATTGCACAGCCTTAAGAGCGTGCATATCATGAATGCTGGGTCTTGTTTGTTTTCTGAGAATCTACTGAACCTACTGGTAACTTGTTTGCCACGTAGCAATAAAAAATATACTAAAAACCTTGATTATTCTGGTTAGTCACATTGTACTGCTATTATTTTGAACAATACTGTAATATTACATGATCAAACAAGACAATACAATCAAAACATAAATCATTTTAATATAACAAATTTACAAAATAAACTTATTTGTTTATTAACATTTTTTTCAATTCTCTTTTAAAAGAGGTTAGAGTGATTTTAGTCTTTAATGCAGAATCTAAATGATTCCAGAGGGAAGGCCCTCTGTATTTTAGTGTAGATTGATTAGCTAGTTCTACAAAAAGGAAGATAAAAATCTTTGCAGCGCCTTGTAGAATAGGCATGAACATCCGAAGAATACATGAAAAAGTTTTTAAAAGCTCTGGGCATAATTTTATCATATCCACATACTTATACATAAAGATGTTTATGCAATAGATGTTAACATTAAATATTGTCAAGATATTATATTTTATGAAAAGCGGAGCAGATGATGACAATCTATTTGAGTTACTCATTATTCTTAGGAAATTCTTTTGTACTAATAAAATCTTATTTAAATATGTTTGGCATGTTGCACCCCAAACAATATTACACTACAAAATATGAGGATAAATTAAGCCGTAGTATAGTGTTTTCATACATGAAATATCAATTAAAGATGATCAATATACAAACAGATTTCATTATTTTTCTGCAAACATATTGAATATGATATTTCCAGGTTAGTTTTTGATCAACAATAACACCTAGAAATTTTATTTGATTCACTTGGCTAATTTTTAAACCATCAATTGATACCTCTATATCTTGATAATCTCCTTTGTTTTTTGTACTAAAAATCATAAAATTAGTTTTTTTGTATATTAAGAGAGAGTTGATTAACTTTAAACCATTTAGAAATATTTTGTAATTCTTCATTTGCTTCTCTTATCAATGTATCAATGTTAGAATGAGATAATAGAAGACATGTATCATCTGCAAACATAAGTGGCATAACATTTTTACAGACAACTCCTAAGTCATTGATATAAATTAGGAATAATAGAGGTCCCAAAATGGACCCCTGCGGTACCCCACATTAAAGTTTTCCTCTACTTGAGCTGAGATTATTAACATAAACAAATTGCTCTCTCTCTTCCAAATAGTTTTGTACCCAAGTTAAAACTGTATTTTTAATACTATAATTTTCTAATTTTGCTAAAAGAATATTATGATTTACTGTGTCGAATGCTTTCGACAAGTCTAAAAATATACCAATAGAATTATTTTTCTCATGCAGATTTTTTGTAATTTTGTCAACAAACTGCAAAAGAGCCATTTCTGTAGACATATTCTCTCTGAAACCATACTGGTGATCATATAAGATCAAATTTTCTATAAAGTGTTTTAATATCCTTTTATAAACTAATTTTTCAAGTATTTAAAAAAAAGTGAAACAGGTCGATAATTATTGAATAAATGTGAGTTTCCAGACTTAAACAAAGGAATTACTTTAGCTAATTTAAGATCTCTTGGTACAACACCTGTTTTGAGTGACAAAGAGAGAACATAAGTTACAGGCTCAATAATAGAGGAAACTACTTTCTTTATGAGACTAGCTCTAATTTCATCATGCCCTGGAGCTGTATCTTTCATCTTTAATATAATTTCAAGCACTTCATTAGGAGTTGGAGGATCAAATTCATTTAAGCAAGGAATAGACAAATCTGTGAAGTAAATTTTCCTGTATTCACAATGTTTTCTGCCAGTGAAGGACCAACATTCACAAAAAAAATCATTGAAACCGTTTGCTATATCGATGGGATTTTGATAATTCTCGATACCATCGGATAACTGAACTGGAATTTCTTGAGTTGTTTGTTTTTTATTCAATAATTCATTTATAATATTCCAGGGGCCATATTCACAAAGAACTCCATCTTACCACTAGGAGCACTCCCAAATCGCACCAAAAGATTTTAGCTAGGAGTTTTCTCTTAAAAGTTATTCACAACGCCTTTCAGACCTACTTTTAGTAAGGAAAAATGATAACTCCTAAACTAAGGCTGCGTCCGAAACCGCATACTGTATAGTAGGTACTGAATTAGATGAAGTACCTACTTACTTGGCATTAAAACAGTAGGTACTGTATAGTATGAATCCCGGTAGTATGAATGAGATTCGGACGTACTACATCCGCCATGTTGCTACATCACGTGACATACGTCGTCATCACGTCATGTCATTTCAGCGCGAAAACAACCGCATGCCTCGTCTTCTTCGTTGGATAACTCCTCTCCCGGGGCATCATGGGATAGTGAAGCGTCCATCGTATGCACACTGCAAAATCTAACCGGAAGTAGTAGGTCATCCGGGTACTTTTTGCATACTGTTTTTCGAATACTATGTATTCGGACATACTACTCGCCTCGCCTACTGCTTTTCGCGTACTATATAGTATGTAGTAGGCGGTTTCGGACGCAGCACAAGAGTGAGTCTCCGTTGCTACGGATGACGTCAATTCTCATGCACGAGCTGACTTGCAATGACCACGGCGATTGGCTGCCAGATGACAAGGCTGCCATGCGGAACACAACACAGACGCACCAAATCAGGGAACCACATCGAAACATGTCCGTGTCCTACACAAAACAATAATAGCAATGCCATCGAAATGCACATACAAAAGAAAAGTCGTGAATGAAATTAAATTAAATCAAGGTAGCTAATACCCAAATGAAAACCGCCAATTGCCTAATAATAAAAAATGACATTGCATTAACACTTGCTTGATTAATTTACATCCTATTATTACATATTAGCATAAAAAAACTACTTAAAGCAAGGAAATGTTGCCCATATTGAAGAAGCCTAATGTAATAAATAAATGACGGTGGATTATGAACTCGCCAAAAGCCCATAGACGCTGGATCGTACATGATATATACCCGACCCGCTCCCTGGCCCGCATTTTTTTTAAAGTAGTAATTGTTTAAAATAGTTTACTGGCATTTTTATTTCAAAGACCCGACCGACCGCGACCCGAATATCATAAAAAATATTTTTGGGTGACTCGTAATCGCAGGCACACGCTCATTTCGGATCAACCCGCGCATGGGGAGAGGATTTGTTTGCAGATCAATGCCGCTTATGTCGCGGACTCGGACGACTGCGAGAGGCGGTGGTATGCATTACAATCGCAGTCAAGGGTTGAGATTGCAGCCTTTAAACGGGCAAGCATGGCGTTGGTGTACTATATTAAATATATAATATCATAATATCATTATTGTTTCATGTAATTCTAAAAACTTCCTGCTTGTCATGACTGTAATGAATTGTAAAAAACAAATGTCATAAACAATATGCTTACATTAAAGTGTGCGTTTAAGTCTAGGCAAAGCTTTTGAGTTGGTGAAACTGTCCGTGTTAAGGAGGATCAGACAGCACCTAAGCCTTTAGGATTCTTTGTGAATAGGTCTTAGTGAGTTAGGAGTCTTGACTTCTTTTAAGCTGTCCCAGACTTAGGTGCTACTTTTAGGGCTAAAATGCTTCGTGAATTACTTTTAGTGAAAAAAATTAGGAGTCCTACAGTTAGGAGTGACACGCCCATTATTTTTAGGAGTTGCTCCTAAATTTGCCAGTTAGGAGCTACTTTTAGCCTTAAAATTCTTTGTGAATACGGCCCCAGGGCCCGTATGTATAAAACATCTCAGAAATGCTCTTAAGAATAGTCTTAAGCTATGACTTAAGTGTCAAAAAATTCTTAGTAAGGAGTAGGACCAGTCTGAGAATAGAAGACGTTTATAAAGAAGCTGAAAGCAACTTTCAGTAAAGTGTAAGACTCATTCTTAAGTGCTGACTTAAGTGCCGCAAACTGAGAACTACAATGATTTCAACACAAAATGGCCGCCCTTAACCTCTGAATCAGCCAATAGAAAGCCGGCAATGTTAAACAGTCACAGCAGCATGTGACACCATACATTCATGAATCATGAAGACATTCAAATTATATTAGTATTTAAATATTTTAATTTTAATTTGCTTAAAGAAATGTTAAACAATATGACAAATAAGTACATGCATTTATTTTACACGATTTTGAACAATTTTGATTAAGATTCAACATGTTAATGAAATAGACAAACGTAATACTATTTTAAAAAAAATGAAGATGATGAATAATATCATTTTGATTTTACTCACAAGCTGATTATAAAAAAGACTAAAGTTTGCAAACACTTAGATAAAAAAAATACTTTGATGATCAAGCCTGAACAAAATGATCAAGTTAAGTTGGACTTCTCCACTTAAACAAAGTTTTAATTTTTGCCATCTTTGTCGCTTTCTTTGGCTTGCTCACTGCTAACATTGCTAACATCATGTTTTGGGTCAGGGTTTTATACTCTATTAATATCACTTTACATAATGATGTCACTGCAACCTTGTATATACTTCGCAATTTTTGAGGTTGATAATGCTATTGTAGATTTTATTTACATTTTTATGGTATTTTATTTACCTATCATAAACTTTAAAATGTAAAAGCGTCTCTACTTAAAAACTTACTTCAATTGGTAACACCTAATATTTAAACATTTTAAACTTTATTTCACTTAAACTGAAAGATTTAAGTTGAAAAAACATGACATTTTTAGGCATTATCAATAATTTGATTCAACTTTAACTTTTTACAGTGTATTTTATTCAAATTTATATACCATTTAAGTATATACAATTGCTCTCTTAATAATCCCATAAAAATTCTTGGTACTGTGCTAGCACTTAAATATGTTTTTTTTTACTAATATACATCTTATACTGTAATTATATTTTGTAATATAATATACATTGTATAAAAACCTTATACTCTTTATATTTCATGTTATATTAATTTCTATCTACTGTCTATATACTACTACTAACATGTATATATTGTACATTTTCTGCTCTGCAACAATGCAACAATATTTTTTTTCAAAAGTACTATAGAAATACATTTGAATTAAAGTAATTCTAACACATTCTTTGTTGTAAAGTGCATGATCTTCCGCCTCTCTGCTGCCCTCTTGTTACTCTTAACTAGGTTAAGAGACCTCTCCAGCTCTCTTAAATAATTTAGGAGCTGAGACCTAGTCTTAACACTTAGGATGCTTTATAAATCAAATGTATTCTTAAGTCTAGGAATAAGAGTAAAATGACGTCATTCTTAGAATTTTGACACAGTTAAGACTAAAATTTTACTCTGAGCGGCTTTATACATACGGGCCCTGGTCTTTTTTATGTTTTCACATGAATTTTCCAACTTTACAGAAAAGTTTTTTTTCTTAGCCTCTTTTAAAACTTTGCTGAATTTGTTTTTATATTTTTATAATACGCAATATTTAAAGGTGTGGGACTAATGAGAGATTTTTTTATACAACTTATTTTTATTAATAGAAGATTTTCTTAATGCAGGTGTAAACCATGGCTTAGATATATCCCTGTTTTTACTTCTGCTTTGTACCAATGAAAAACGTTTATTAAACAAAGATGAAAATATATTTATAAATGTCTGATACGCTTTTTTGGCATCCTGATGTCCGAAGACATGATTCCATGATATCTCAGCAGTTACGGGATTGGTCATGTTTCATGCGTTTATGGTCGTGTATAGTGTGGATGAAAATTCTTTTTAAAATGCCAGTATAAACGAGGATCGTTTTCTTTTTAAAAATGCCGTTTTAAAACGCAAATGCTCTAATGTAAACAGGGCCTTAAATTCCCCAATCCGTGTCCAGTCAATCTAGGTCAGTGTTCTTCAATTCCAACCATAGAGAGCCAGTACCCTGCAGAGTTTAGCTCCAAGTTTAATTAAACACACCCACCTGTGATTAGTGATCATGAAGACATTGATTAGCTTGCTCAAGTGTGTTTAATTAAGGTTGGAGCTAAACTCTGCAGGGCACCGGCTCTCTAGGGTTGGGAGTGAAGAACACTGATCTGGGTAAAGAAGACACGTTTTAATCAGCCCAGCGTGACGTCGTAGTGACCGACTGAAAGGGAACAGTAGGTAAATTGCTTTAAAATTTTTATGGAGGTCGTCAAAGAAAAACACAGACATGGCCGATTCGGATGGTATTAAAAACACAGAGGACCTCTGAGAAGCACAGTTTTATCAGTGGTCCCCCTGTAAACTATTCCCGTCCGATGAGGGCTTTAAGGCCGGGATACACTGCACGATAATTGGCTGTCCCAGACGAAAGATTGCCATCGTGAAACTATCGTCGCGATTTCTGTGATCGTGGCTTTCCATCGGTGGTCCTATGTCGTACAGTGAGAAAGGTTCAAAAACGGCCGTTTTCCCGGTCTTGCGTCCAAAGATAGCCTACGATAGTTTTCTGGCAGTGTCAGAAATTCGGCATGATCACCGCACAGTGTGTTTGCTGCTACGACCTGCGCGCCGGTATTTGTTTACCACGAGCGCATGCTGGTGACGTTGCGCAACGTGTGACGCAGCCGCCGAAGCTTCCGTGTCATCATCGTACAGTCTACACGCCTCTCGTACCCGAGTTTAAACGATACATGTCGCACAGTGTGATAAGGTAATGATCTTATAAGAGGACAAAAATCGTGCAGTGTATTCCGGGCTTAAGACACATTTACAAGTTCACAATTTAGGTTTGATTTAGTTTTGTTTTCTAAAGAATCCATATTTTGGTGGGACATTGCCACGGATGGTACATATATTATACATAAATAGTGTAAGCACTAAAGCGCAACATTCAAAAAACCTAATGAAGAAAAATAAATTGCTGAGATGAGGGGGACATGAGGGGGACATAAAAAAGAGATTGTAACCTTGGTGAGGTTTGAGACTTCTGTCTCTGCACAGTGGGGTTGTTGCTTTGATGTGAATTCTTTGAGGAACATTTCAGATGTTTATTAAACAGGACTTAAATGTTTTTGGTTTCCTCTGGATTTAGCCATTTTGATGCTGTTTACAGCTACATTTTGTCAGGATTTGGCACCTCCCTACAATTACCATGAATTTACCAGAATGACTTTATCAGTAAATATAAAAATGTTCCTTCTTTTTACCAGTAAGATATCATTCACACATCAGTACCAAAATATCAGTCAACTTGTGAGAAAGCAGAAGTAACCTATAAAAGGTCACACGGCAAGCTCAGTGTTGTATTTGTTAACAATGGTGGGTTATGATTTCATATCCACGGTCCGTATTTTGTTGTGTTCACTTCTGTGGCAAACGCTGACAATTGCTCATGACCAAACAACATTGCGTTAGGTGATTTCAAACGGAACTGAACTGGGGAAGGGTCACAAACGTGCATCTTAAACAGCAGTAGGCTACTGTTTACACATTAGATTTCATAGAGGTGTGCTAAGGATATTGGCAATTCAGGAAATAGATGGTAAGCTTTTTTTAAACAACTTTGGTGAAGAGATGGAAATGTCTGTAAGCAGTGATGTGCGGGGGTAAGCGCGTCATGTATCAAAATGTTATGAGTGGCCGGAAGCTGTCAGCACGGTAATCTCTGTTCACACATAGCGCTTGCCAGTAAATTACAGGTAATATTACAACCTCTTTTATTTGCAGCACTGATTTACCAGAAAGGTTCTGTTCACACATGATCTGTTAACTGCATTTTACCAGTAAAGACTGTATGTGTAAAAGGTACTATTGTTTTATCAGATTTAATTTTCTTCTTTTTGCAGTCTGTCTGACTGCAGAATTGGAGCTGAAGGTTGTGCTGCTTTGGCTTCAGCTCTAAAATCAAACCCATCACACCTGAGAGAACTGAATCTGAGCAGAAATAACCTAAAAGATTCAGGAGTGAAGCTGCTCTCTGATCTACTGAAGGATCCACACTGTAAAATAGAGAAACTAAAGTGAGTTATTAATTTGCTGATTAAATATATTTTTAATTACAAGTGATTGTTACATAAATGTTTTGCTCTTACATCTTCTGTAGTGTTTTACTCCTGTATTTATGCATTCTGTGTGGTAACTGTACTTGTGTTCTATTGTTGTTGAGCTTACTGCTTGTGTTGTTGTTTTTTTTTCAATTCCTTACACACATTTTTATAACATTCAAACTTTACACACAAATCCAAGAATTGCACACCCAAAATGCCTCACATCTCTTGCAAAATGAAGCAGTGCATTCAAGATATTACCAACACATTTATCTTACGTTGCAATCTTCTTTCCCACTGAGCAAGGCATCTTACAAAGACATAATTTCCACGTCCCATGAAGAGCCAGAATGAAAGTTTTTATGACGTTTTTTATGACCTGTTCTGAACATCCAATATTGATGTCAAGGGGACCCCCACGCAAAGTAAAACTATTTAAAATGTGGCCATTTTAGACATCAGATGTATATATATATATATATATAATCTTTATATATAAATAAATGTAAAAAAAATATTGCTTATAGATAATTCCCAAATATACAAGTTCCGCCTTAACTGTCTGCGTCTGCAATCTTTTTAAAACCTAAAATATTCAGCAGGCAATTTTCAGTCCATTAAAATTTGCGTCCAAAAATTCGGTCGTACAGATTTCAAAATTTAACATCCGGGAACTGCAGGAAAAGCATTAGAGTACCGAGCATAATATTCATCTGTTGTTAGTCGATCTCACCAGCAGGCAGTGCAAGCACCTCTTTACCAAGTCTTTGAGTTTTGTAATACGTCCCCTCAGTTTATAAGCCATACTCAGAGTATTAAACTGTTCAATTTACAAGTCGTGTGCGCGGATTAATAAACAGAGGCGCAACCTTGTCAACAGGCAAGGCAGGCAACTGCTTGGAGCCCTGAGCCACTAGGGGGCCCCTGAGTTTGTTTCTCGGATGGCCAGCTACACCTGTTAGATGAACATAGATACTCAACACAACTGCATATAAAAATTCAAATTGGATGGAATGTTGATTGACATTGGCTTAGCCCAGTCAAAATCCAACCAAGGTGGATATCTTGCCAATTTCAAAAATGAACATAGCGAATGGGTGACATTGTATCGTTCAGTAGTGCTGTCGCAGTTGATCCATACGGATTACGACCCATGGTTCGGCTCGCATGTGATTCCCAGATTAATATGCAAATTTAAATAGCAAAACTTTATCATTTGCACGTGTTCCAAAGGCTTGCAAGTGTTAACCCTCAAGTGAATTAAAACAATTTAACCACAAAAAGGCACTAAAGTAAGCAGCTTTCTGTACGCACATGTGGTTTAATGTGTCCGGTCCAGCTCCAGTCAGATGTGATTAATTATCCCTATATGCCCTTAAATGATCAGAACTCTTGATGTGTAAACTTTAGAGTGTTGCGTCACTGTGTCTCATAGTGTAATCGATTAAAACACATTTGGTGAATAGAGCAATGAAAAACAACTTAACGTTTTTATGTGGGATGACTTTATACTGCGCCGTTTGGAATTCGCCCTCCGTCTATATGTGTGCGCGGGAGGGGCGTCGTTGGCCCCCTTTTACTGGGGCACGTGCCCCAGTGTAAATCTTTTGTGCCCCGGTGTAAATCTCAAGTTTAAATTTTTGCAGTTAACTAGTACAATCCTTTACAACTATGCAATGTAGTTACCCAATTTACATTTGTAAAAGCGACAAAGCACTTGCATTGACGCGTGCACGCACGTATCCATGTCTGCACGCGTCTTTGCGTTCATACGCGCACAAACGCATTCAAAAGGTGATGCCACGCAAGTGAGTTAGCTTATGAAAACATGACGAGACTAATGTAAGTTTCTAAATAATAATGCTAATCTTATTTTGACTCGATCATTATTGGCTTCTGTAGATGTACAATGTTTTGTGCAAAACAGGGAAAGGGAATCAGAAAGGAGAGATGATGAGTTTAAGGGAGGTAAGCCAACTACATCCTCACCCTGTCAGTTCTCAAACATTAGAGGAAAAATCTCAGGAAAACCTCTTGTAAAGTCTATAGGATTGCATTGTTCCTGAGAAAATCAACAGATGTATGTGTTATATTGTTCTGTTTTTTGCAGATATGAAATTAATATTTAGTTTACTAAAATTTAACTCTAGGACACTACATAAACAGTTAGCAGTAACTATGACTGAGATTATTTAGTATAGCAGTCATAAAATGACTGGTTTCTTAAAATATTCTTGTAAAAATAAGTTATTAATCATTGCTATCATTGTATAATGTAGAAATATTTCTCTGCTGTCATTATTTCCAAACATGTTATGCCATTTATGCCTCCAAAGATGTTAATAATATTAGGGATGATGAATATTACACTTGTATATATGTATCTTTCACAGTTACTGTTGCACTGTAGAATAGTGGGTTAAGCAAAGGACATTGTATAGAAGTGTTGCACACTGCTTGCACACATAAGGCTTTCAAAAAAAGTCAGCAAAAAATGGGAGGCCTGTGACCCAGTAGAGCTTTATGTCTAGCAACGCCCCTGGTGCGCGCGTTTAAGTGTTTTTTAGTAAACTCAATAGTGATTAAATAGTGTTAAACATTTATTTATGTTAGATATTTAGAGCTTGCTATTTTTTAGTTTTTTGCTTACAATTGTTCCTTTGTAGACTTAAGTTTGGGTTTACTGAATTTTTTTTTACTCTGAACTTGTCGGGTTTTACAGTGTGCCTTGTTGATCCCTGCTTGGTGTGCTGCCCCCAGGAACTCCAGGGTAAAGGTGGTGCAGTGGACATTCCAGGATGAGTCCATAGCTGTCTGTTTGTTCTAGTTTTCAGATTTGTTCTGTCACGTGTGGGGAAGGACAGAACCCAATTGTAGACAGCTTTTAAAGGTGCTCTAAGCGAATTCACGCGTTTTAGACCATAAAACATTTTTTGTTACATACAGCAAACATCTCCTCGCTATCTGCTTGCTGTCTGTCCGCTGATCAAACTGTAAAAAACACAATCTCTGTAGACAGCCCAGGCTCCACAAACTGCAATAAAAACAAAGTGGCCAAACCTACCACCAGAAACTATAACAAAGTGTTCCAACCAATAAACGACAAGAAGAATTTAGGTGTGGGGGTTGGGCGCGTTCATGAAAGCACGGAAGGGAGGGGGAGGAGTTAGCTACGCTCTGTTTGTTTGAAAACAATTCAAACATCAACAACGAGTAACGTCACACAGATTTGCCTTTAACAAAATACTTGATTAAATAACAGAAAATACCCTCAAGGGGGGGTACCCTCAACATAACATATGACACTTCTTAGCCTGACTACGTCAGACTTCGTACTTCCGCTAAATTTCATTACGCTTCTGTACTCAGTGTGAGATACCTCCCATTCAAACCGTTTTCCTCCGGCATCGAGACGACCGACAAATCAACGAACAGAGGGCGGGCTGAGAGCCGTGACGTAGACGCTAAGCGCCGAATCACGGTTGTAGTTTGTAGTGGACATGGAGACACAGAAAGCTATTTGCTCTGTTGTGGAGAACCGGCACTTGCCAACTTAAACCCGAAGAAAAGTGTTTGTTAAACATTTTGAATGGAGATTATGTTGTTGCCTTACTCCCGACAAGTTTTTGGAAAAGTTTAATTTATCAACTTTACCGATCGTCAGCGAGAAACTGTGTGCAGCACAGCTTGACGTGCACAACGATCAAGAAATCATGGAAGGGAATTATATTGTTCACAGTTAAAGGTGGAGGACGCGTGGGCAAGCATTCTTTGGTGACATTCCTGATTAACCAGAAAATAAGGTAGGAAGATTTAATTTACATATGGTTATGGTTGTCTGGTGGAAGAGTTTGAGAGGAGAGAGGGGCGTTCCTCCCGTTAGACGTGAGTGGAAAGACACCGTAAGGATAGTGTTCAACTAGCTCTGGCCCGATTTACTTTACATAATCTGCAAAAGTCGTTCATAGCCATGTTAACTCTGGTATTTCGCTCGATGGGTTTGTTTTCACATCATAAGTGTATTTAACAGCAGAGACTCGATGCGGCTGAGCCGGCGCATAACGCACATCATATCCAAATGTTATGTGTGATTGGCTCACGTTTAGACCAATAATTTTAAACTTCAGACAAGCCCCTCCCACGAGAAGGAAAACGATTGTCAATGATGCCCAGCCAGACTCTGTCTATGAAGCGAAGCAAAATAGCAGAGGATGGTATTACCAGGCTAGACACTTCTGCCCTACAAAGGCAAAAGGCAGTAACTTCGTTTTTGGTCAAAAATTACTTATTGTTATTTTTGAGACATTCAAAACCTCCTTTATTATTTGCATTAGTATCATGAGTCAATTTTATGTTTTTTTTTCGAGAAAATAAAAATAAAGAAGAAATTAACTGACAACTGAAACTCAGTATAAGTCTAAATTTTAAAGTCATTTTCCTCAGTTTCACACTCTAGCGAGTTAAGGTCTTTTGCCTTTGTAGGGCAGACTTAATGGGGCAGGACAAGACAATTACACACAATGGCATCAAAAGATGCACAACGATCCAGCACAAGACAGCAGACACAATGCCATTAAATATGGGAGATTTAAACAAGGGAACAAAAACACGCAGGTGAAGACCATTAACTAATAATGAATAATTAACATGGGAACAAGAGGGCGGGGTCAAGACTAGAGACGAAGAGCACGAGTCAGGACCCTGTCACTAGAAACAAGACTAAACATACATGCCCAACAGGATCCTGCAATCTCTGTATTAAAAAAACTTATTAACTTTAAATTTACTACAAGTGCTACCTAAATACATTTTATTTCATATTCATGGCATCTCAAAATAGCACAGATAAGTTAGATGTTCTTATGATTATTGTAAGAAGTACTAAAGAAGAAGTTAAAGTACAAAACATACAAAATTAGTATGTGAAAATGGAGCACTTTAAGTACATTATGGAACTATACTTTATTTTCATCTGGGTTCATGAGACGATGTTGATTTATAGTGTGTGACCTGGGGCCTCATTTATAAAATGTTGCGTAGAAACCATCCTACATTTGATCTTACTATCATTAATCAAAAATGCATACGTGTGATTCATAGAACGAATGTACGCACAGAAACGTGCGTACCCCTTTCTTTCAGATGTGAAATTGATCAATCACAAATAATCTTGAACTTGTGCGCAGCTGAGCAGTTTAAGATCTCTGCCTTTAAATGCTGGCTAATTAATTTCATTGACATATAAAAGAGTGCTTGTCAATTTTTAAACCATTTTAAAGCTGCACATGGCGCTAAGCACTTTTCCATGTCAAAGACAGTTTTTATAAATATGGACTTTGCCATAGATTTTTGCATACGCACACATTATAATCAAATCTGTGCATACCCACCTTTTATAAATGAGGCCCTTGGAGTTTAAATATGCGTTAACGTTTTTTGGAAAGTCAAATGTTTTTTATCTTGTTGATGTGATGTGTGTGAATAATCCTTTACTTACATCATTGTACTTGTTTTGTTTTTATCTCAGTTTTAGTGTTGTAGTTTAACGTGCTGTTATCTTGTTATTTCTCTTTCAGTCTAAGTGGCTGTAATCTGACAGAGAAAAGTTGTTTTGCATTGGCTTCAGTTCTCAGCCCAAACTCCTCAAGTCTGACAGAACTGAACCTGAGTGAAAATAACCTGCAGGATTCAAGATGGAAGCGGTTTATATTAGCTACTGAAGTAACATTGGAGTAAGAAAAGCATTAAACCAGTAAAATTAAATGTGTGTGTTTGTATCATGCAAAATTTCTTTATAAAGGTTCATCAGAATCATCTTCAGAATCATCTTCATATAATGTTGTTCATCATAGTGTAAGAGACTCAACAGTGACTGTCAGTCAATGACTCTCTGAGTGCATTTACATGCACAGTCATACCCCGATTATGCTTAATAAGCTGATAACGTGTGGGGTCATGTAAACGCGTAAAACGCGGGGAAAGCCCAAACGGCGTAAGCATAAACTTATCGGCACAGGTAGTTTTTTGCTCATTACCCCGATTTCTCATGCCATGTAAACACCTTAACCGGCTTTTTCATGGTTTTGTCCATGTGTGCATGTCTCCGTGTGTGAAAGATAAACATCAGACAAGGAAGCGCAAAGTAACGCATAAAATTCTCTGCTTGACTAAAGCAGTTGGCAGAGAAACTGAGAAAATAAAAACTGATGTTATATTTACAGGTTCTGGAGACAAAAAAAGAGATAAAACAGTATAGCTTAAGACAGATATGCCGTCGGCTTTTTGATAGACTATTATGACTATTATATAATAGACATATTTCCAAGTCCCATGTAAATGCAGTTGTCTGCATAGCCGGTTTATTGATTTGCATCTAAACGCATGAAAACTTTTTTTATAATAAGCAGATTTTTGATAGTTTTCCGCTTGTTCTGTGCATGTAAACATACTCTCTGTTGATTCAGATTCATGACACCAGCAGTTCAAATCTGATCATTTCACTCTGTAAAAAATAACTGAGACACTTTTACCAAACATCTAATGTGCATACATTTTTATTATGATAGTGAGATCGTTTTTAATATTTTTTATTAAGATATTCTAGCTATTGTAA
The DNA here is from genome assembly GCF_027580225.2 of Misgurnus anguillicaudatus. Classification (NCBI taxonomy): domain Eukaryota; kingdom Metazoa; phylum Chordata; class Actinopteri; order Cypriniformes; family Cobitidae; genus Misgurnus; species Misgurnus anguillicaudatus. The sequence goes on from NC_073338.2 coordinate 15,916,394, forward strand.
AAGTGCCATTGTTTTATCTGATTTAATTTTCTTCTCTATGCAGTCTGTATTTCTGCAGTATTGGAGATGAAGATCCGAGCAGAAGTAATCCAAGAGATTCAGGAGTGAACCTGCTCTCTGATCTACTGAATGATCCAAACTGTAAATTAAGGAAACTACTGTAAGTTATTAATTTATTGATTAACTAAATATATCTTAATTTTTTACTAATTTCTAAATATAAGTGACTATCACATAGTTTTTTGCACTTACGCTTCTCTCTTGGATTTATAGGGGCGGTTTCCAGTACAGGTATTAGACTAGTCCTAGACTAAAATAAATGTAAGAGCTGTCCAAACTGAAAAAAAAACTTGCACTGAGATATCTTAAAATACATCAGTGCCCTTTGTTTTGCCTCAAAATGCAAACAAGGAATGTTTTTAGGCAAGGCAAGTTTATTTGTATAGCACATTTCATACATAGAGGTCATTCAAAGTGCTTTACATAGAAATGAGAAAACAATAAAAGAGAAAAAAGTGAGGCATATTTGTTTAAACTAGTTATATTTCCTAATTAAACTAAGGCCTAGTCCTGGCTTAAGCTAACCCCTGTCTGGGAAACCACCCAATAGACTTTGCTTGTTTTATAGATACACAGTAAAACTCCCAGTGTTGAATTAACACTGCTGGGAGTTTATATGTTCCCATTCTACAGAGTGTTTTAAGTGTCACTAAATTAGTGTTAAAGGTAATGAGATGAAGTGATAATGGTGAACACCTGCTGGTCATTCTGTGTCAAATCAACTTAATTTTTTTAATTTCCTATCTCTAATGTTTTTATTTTGATGTTTCTGACATGATGTCTGCTGATATTAACTGTGATATGTGTGTATATTAATGTCTGATCTTTGTCTTTCGTGTTTTACAGTATATAGCCTCAAAATGATCATCTCTGTGCCCTGTTCCCATCAAAGACTTTACCATACACTCAGCAGCATAACAAGCCAACACCAGGCCCATAAGCGGGCCCTCTACTACAGCACGTGATGCCGCAATGTCCACAAGCAGGCTACAAATAATAGGACAAGATAGGATCTTGGAGACACAGCATAAGAGATGAGATGACTGAAACAATCAGAAACACCCTTTTCAGGCACCACAACAAAAACAAAACACTGGTGACGACGCACCATAACATATGAAAAAACACTGCTGGTGACGGCACACTATAACACATTGTTACGCACTGAGATGACTACACACATATACGCCTAGGTCTAAATAAATAAAAAAAGATGCTCACTTACATTATAGGCTATAGCGCTACATTATAACCACATTATAAGTTATAGCAGCATTTTCCGGGCTTCAGTTCTGGATGGCATGGCAGCTCTTAACTTCAGACAAAAACACAGCTCAATCATTACATACACAGACAGATCGATCCATACCATTTAAAATCATTTGTTTACTTTCTGCTGCACTTTTGTGCTTTGCTTCAGGTGTCTGGTGTAGTGTTTCAGTTTTTTAAACATTATCATTTCTTGTTTGTGTTGAGAAACCAAAAGATACAAACTATAGTAAACATACAGAAACTCTGGGCTCTGATTGATTGGGCTCTGTCGCTAGCGGTGATTTCATTGGATAATGTAACCACACAGTTTGCACATTGCCAAGCATTGAAAACCCGTGAGAAAGCCCGGGAACAGCGTATAGTAATGAATACATGGATTAAAGTTCTCCGTCGTAGTGACGGATTTCCGTCGATTGCAGCGAGTCTACGACGGATTTCCGTCAGTTGCAAAATTATTAAAATATCTTTTCATAAAAACGCCGTGTATTCACCTTGTTAAGTGGAATGTGATCAAAGCCTGGAATGGAGCCAAATCACGTTCCTCTCTCCACTGTAAGCGTTCTAATCACTACACACCAGATCCACTCCGGGTTTTCTGGCTGTATCTCACGTTAAACTGAGGTAAAACTTTATTTCTACTAGCATGGACATACTTGTAATGCAGAAAGGACCCGATGTTTTGGACATTGATAAAGATGTATAAGACCAATGGAGATTAACTTGGCTTAGCGAAATGAGGAAGATTGGCAAGCTTTCAGTTTGTGGGCTAAGAAATTCAAACAGAGGTAATTTACGTGTCTTTGCACAGTAAGCCTAGGGTCCTGTATTTTTGGGGTAATTGATTTGTCTCGTACGTGATCGTTTTTTACTGCTACGCTGAGTAACCACTTGCTGATACAACGAGTTTGTTAAACTCATGGGTAAACTTCACGTGGCGCAAAGATGACATCAAAATCCCGTGAGAGCGAACCGAGAACTCATTAGACGAAACTGCTTCCGAAATGCTCTCGCAGTACTTTGATGTCATCCACCTGTCAGTTCTTGCAGTTGCATGTGCGCGTGGTCAGGAAATCTTGACGTTTGTATATCCGCATTTAAAAGCAAGTGATTTTAAATTGAAACAATAACAACAGTCTTAAATGTGCGCGCTGTTTCTGTATGAGGGGAATAAGCAAGTCTCGCATTCGCTTCTCTTTGAGCTTGTGAGTATTTTTGCCGCTTTATTGGCCTTAAATACACATAAGGTTATGCGTCAAAAATCCCCTCTTTGCAAGTACCCTCAAACACGACCATTTAGGATTTAGGAGAAAGTAAACAGCAGAAAAAAGGGTAAGTTACCTTTTTTGCTTATATCTGTCACTAATGTTAATCAAACAATTAATATTTCACTGACTAAATCAATTTATACCTTTACTAAGATACATTATTGTTTATTATCTTTATTTCATCACTGACTGTTTATCCTTAGTGAGCTTGAATTTTGTTCTTGTGTAATATACGCACGTTGCGCAAAATGCGTTGTTTTAAGTGCATAACATTGCGAAAATAGCACCTCAGCCCTGCCTCTATTGTAAAATAATAATTTGTTGATAAAGGGTACAGTTATTTAATGTACAACTGTCACTATGATTACAGGCGTTCTGTGTGAATTGTACACGAGTTTTATTCGAGTTGCTCGTTTAGGGTTTATATTCATACATAACGTTACTGTATTAGAGCTGTGACTGTAAGCTGTTGTGTGAGCAGAACAGATCCTGGATCATTCGTTTATGTGTACTGAATAATATGATATAAACATTTCTGTACCACTTTTAAAAAAGTTGTATTCACATTATTAAATGCATTATATAACATGAACAAACTATGAAAAATATAGAGTATATAAGCATTTATTAATTCATGTTTATGTCATTAAAGTAATTGATGTTAGTTCATGGTGCATTAACTAATGTTAACAGTTCCAACCTTGATTTAAAAAAGTAAATGCCAAAATTAATAAGATTTACAATTAATAAATAATTAAGATTCATTAAAGGTTGTGATATTCATATTTATTTTTATATAGTGAGTTATTTAGCGGTTTCACCTTAATCTGAAATGCCCTGCAAACTACATCTTACAGAATCAATTTTTTTAGTTTGTCACAAGTAGATTAACATGACGGGATAACGTTTTTAACTGTTAGTGCAGGAGTCACAAGTGTTTTGTTTTAGACAGATATTAAAGGTAATGGTTCAATTAAAGGACTGTGTTAAAAGTAAAGCTGTAAATTAACAAACTATTAATAAACCTATCATATGTTGTAATTAAGTGTTAACACTGTTTATTCACAAAAAAACATACTCACACTGCTGCTGTATTTCATAGTGACAGTTGGCAACCCTATAAATGCCACAGTAGACTTCAATATGGCATTAATGGCAAAAAAACATCTCCCCTTAGAATGCTATTGGTGTCGCCTATTTACAAGGAATATGACGTGGCCTGAAAAAAATTTCAGTCAGAAGAATTTTTTTCACTTTAATCCATGTGAATATGTGATAGGGGCCCCTGATTGTCAATCAAAATCTTCCAGTCAGACGGGCCCCTGATTGGTCTGGCCCTGTAAGCACTGCTTACCCTGCCTACTGATAGTTACACCCCTGCATCCACTTGAAAAGCTTTCTGTATGTGTGCTAGAAGGTGCAGGCCTTTAATAAGTAATGGTCATTTGGAAATGTTTTAATAAAATGTGTTATTTCCTTTCATTCTGACCTCTTCTTCTCTATATTCCTATTGTTAAGCCCTGGTGTGTGTGTGTGTGTGTGTGTGTGTGTGTGTGTGTGTGTGTGTGTGTGTGTGTGTGCGTGCGTGCGTGCGTGTGTGTGTGTGTGTGTGTGTGTGTGTGTGTGTGTGTGTGTGTGTGTGTGTGTGTGAAATATAGGTAAAATCGAACATTACCTATATTGCAGTGTATCATGTAGCTGTCCATCAATAAACAGTAAACAATGTGCAAAGTAGTTTAACCAAAAAGTGCATGATTAATAAAGTTATTGGCTTCTAAAGTAGGGAGTCGACTCTGAATCACTGAGTGCGTTTACATGCACAGTCTTATGCCGATTATGCTTAATAAACTGTTAACACGTGGGGTCATGTAAACGCTTAAAACAGTTTTCCTTTATTGGGGAAAGGCCATAAACGGCGTAAGCCTTAACTGGCTTTCTCGCGGGTTTTGTCCATGTGCGCATGTCTCCGCGTATGAAAGATAAATGTCACACGTGGAAGGAAGCACAAAGTACCACATAAAAGTCTCTGCTCGACTAAAGCAGTTGGTTGAGAAACTGTTAAAATAGAAGCTCATGTTACATTTACAGGTTCTGCAGACACGAGAAGAGATACAACAGTACAGCTTAAGACAGATGCCGTTGACTTTTTGAACGACTATTATGTACTATAGGTGGTGACGTCACTGCCTGCGAGAAAACGGATAATTCCTCAAGTCCTATGTAAACGCAGTGTCTGCATAGCTGGCTTATTGATTTGCATGTAAACAGTTTTTTATAATAAGCCGATTTTAGATAGTTATCCGCTTATTCTGTGCATGTAAGCGTGCTCAGTGAAATGAGTCGTCATATGTATTGAATCTCCTGCCTGTCTCTATCTACGTAGATATGAACACTTGCATAATAATCTCTTACCTTAGATCCATACGTGCAGAATGTTTTTATAATTGTGTTTTTTTTAGTTTAGTATATTTTTTATAATTTATATACATAATCATTAGTTATCCATATGATTGTTTATTTGTTTATTCAATATCTTTTTTATCAATTTCATTATTATCATTTTTATCATTATTTTATGTTCATTTATTCATTATATTTCTATGTTTTATATGTGTTATTAATTTCATTGTTCCTCAGTCTCATATTTGTGAAGTCTCATGGGCTGTCCTGTCTGTACAAACAGAGATAGATAAAGAGAATGTTTATGGAAGCCCAAGGTTTGTGGGATGTTACTTTTTATCAGTTTTGGTATAAACACTACATGTTGAATTCAGACTGGCAGACGAAGTTTGAACATTGAGACATATGCACCTGAGATTGATTCAATAAAACCTTGTTCCTATTTTACCATCATATAAACTTCATCTCAAAGTTGGTTTGTGTCCTCTCTAGCTTTAATTGATCAACCTCTTGACTGGCAGAAGACTGTTAAGCACTAATTTTGGTATTAACAACTCCGCTGAGAAATTATAATTTTTGATGGGATTTGGGGCCTCATTTATAAAATGCTGCTGTAAGCTCATACAGGTTGATTGAACTTAAAACATTTATGGAAACTTGCCCTAAAAAAGTTAATTTTGCCTGGTTGAAAAAATTAATTTTAAGTTTAATGTACTTAATGTTTTAATTTCTTCCAATATTCCTGCACTCTTAACCCGGATTAGTTGACATTACTTGAATGAGGAAACCCGTTGCATATAACTTAAGTTTTTATCACTTAATATTTACTTTTGATGTTATAAATGGTATTATAACACGAAATTAATGACTGACTTTAAGTCAATCATTGAATAAACGTGATTCTCCACAGAAACACACAAAACTGTGTTTTTGATATTGTCAGTACTGTGGAGAGAAATACAATAACATTTTTTGAACGGGGTTCATGTACTGAAACAGTGATCACCTGAATGGTGACTTTTAGAAAATTATAATTTACAACAAAACAACATCAATAATATAAGAGCTTGAACCTATATGACATTTTATTAACAAATATTTGAGTAGAGAAAGTTCTTATCAGTTTTTATTCTGTGAAAAAGCAGAAAATAATTAAAATATTCAGGTGCAAATGATTATGGGTATTCCTCACAACATGAACTAATCATTTTAAGTTCATTTTGACTTACTTGACTTGACTTAATCCTCTTCGCCCCTTCGGGAGCATAGGGCCTCTGTGAAGTGTCTCCACCGTTTCCGGTCATGTGTGGTCTTCTTCACCTCCTGCCATTAGGTGTTGGCTCTAGTCAGGTCTTTGATGACCCCTCTCCTCCAGCCGCGGTCTTCCCCTCCTTCTCTTCCCTTGAGGGTTCCACTCCAGAGCGGCTCTCGTAATGGATGCAGGCGGCTTCCTTAAAGTGTGGCCTATCCATCGCCACTTTCTTCTTCTGATGGTGATTTCCACTGGTTCCTGGCCTACTTTCTCCAGTAGGTCTTGGTTACTAATCTTCCTGGGCCACCAGATTCCAAGGATAAAGCGTAGTCTTGAGTTAATGAAAGTTTGGAGTTTCTTGCTATTAAGTTGTGTCAGGCCCCATGTTTCACATCCGTATAGCAGGCTGGATTTCACACTTGATTAAAGTATCCGCAGCTTGGTTTTGAGGGAGATGCTCCTGGCCCTCCAGACTGGTTTTAGCTGGGCAAAGGCAGCCTTTGCTTTTCCTATTCGAGCCTCGACGTCCTTGGTTGCCCCTCCATCATTGCTAATAACCCTCCCCAGGTACGTAAATTCCTTCACTGTCTCCAGCTCTATTCCTCTGCAGCACACAGGTTTGGCCTTCCCAGTTGTTTTGACCCTCATCTCTTTTGTTTTTGTTGTATTTACCCACTTGACTCAAGATGCGCTCTAATTTCTGCATTTTCTCTTTCATCTGGCTGATGCTATGGCTCAGGAGGGCAAGATCGTCTGCAAAATCTAGGTCATCTAACATGTCCCTCAATGTCCACTGTATCCCTGTCCCTGTCCTGTTTAAGTTCATTTTACTTGAATGTTTTAGTTTAATGGATTTGGAAGCTTAAAAGTTAAATTAACTAAACTTTTTAAGCTTTGGCTTCAAAACAGAAAATATTAAAGGTATAGCAGAAGATTTTCCCGAATTATTTAAAAGAACCGCCCCTCGATATTTTTTAAAAAATGCACACGCAACACTCCCGAGAGTGAACGCCTGTTAAACGCGTGCACGAGACAGAGAGAGAGCATGCAGGAGCTCAGTTCTTCTCTTCGCTCTGTTTACAAGTTTCTGTCGGCATGTTTACCGTGTCTGTGCGGTTCGTGACTTGTGCCAGGGCTAGCATCGCTAATCATAACTTACATCAACTTTTACTAGCAGTGATTTTAAATGGATTTCTCCAAATAGCATGACAAAATGTACCTTTCCAGTAGAAACTTCGTGTGGGAAGCCCAACCTGTCCTTTTAGCTCACGCCAGCGTGTGAAATAGTCTCCCATAAACATTCTGGTCTTGTTTCTTTCTTCATAGTCCTTTCTCTTCTTGTCATACAATTCGTAGACACTTTTTCTTTTGCGACCCTCAGACATTTTGAAAAAAAACACAGCGAGAACGCGAGCTTCAATGAATGGTTGAAACCGTAGCACAACACACATACACGTGAAAGTGCGCATGTGCAGCAAGCCAACCTAGAGGCGAGCACGTACGACGGTTATACGTCAACATATAATGAGAATGATTGACATCTGGGATGACCATTAGTCTTGACGATCCACCCGGAAAACGAAAATCTTCCGCTATACCTTTAAGTGATGTTTACTTGATAAACTAAAGAAAATTTCTGGGTTAACAGTGTAGAAACCATCCTACATTTGATCTTACGATCATTTAACAAAAATGCGTTAATGTGATTCATAGAACTAATGTACGCAGAGCAAATCTGCATGCTCCTTTCTTTCAGATGGAAAATCTATAAATCGCAAATGATCAGATCTCTGCCTTTAAACGCTGGCTAATTATTGTCATTGACATATAAAAGAGTACCTGGCAACCTTTAAACCTTTTGGCCCCATTCAGGTGTACCAAAGATGGGGCATTGAAGAGACGACGAGTTCTAAAATCAAATCAGACTGCATGTGGTTTTACCCTCCAGACACCCGAGGCTACATCAGTGGATGTTTGCCAATCTTTTTTTACGGGGTTGAATTTTTATGTGGCGGCTTGTTGGCTTTTGGAAATACTCTTTGAAGTGTCCTTGAGGAGAACAATGTGGGGGGCAAGGAACAAAAGTGTACCTTAACAAATCAGGATACCATACCAAGGTATTACATGTTGTTAATTAGACTAATTACCATTACAGCTGCAATACAACAATTTAATGATTTGTTATTATGTAAATACTAGGGCCGGGACTCGAATAAAAAAATTAATCTAATTAATTAGAGGCTTTGTAATTAATTAATCTAAATGAATCGCATTTTAATCACATATAAATATTTGACCTGAGAACATTAAGAAGTAATTTTTTTAATTTTACATGGATTTTTGGTATACACTCTTAGATAGGATGTGTTAAACAAAGAGCAAATAATATAACAGATATGATTTGATCAGTATAAAACATTTTAAATAAAAATGCATTATTTTTTAAATTTAATTAACATTGATATGTGGGCCCCACGTGGGTCCCATATGGGCAACATGGGTTTCATGTGGCCATGGGCTTAACATGGGCAATATATATGGGTCCCATGTGGGTTTCCCTATGTGGGCCCCATATAGGTTTGCCCATGTGGGATAATAATGTGGGGGCCTCATGGCACCTATGTGGGCAAAAAATGTTATGCTTGAAATACATCTTTATACATTTACAATCTTAAAAGAATAACTTTTGGTTGATTGTCACTTTTATACAAAGAGCAAATAATATAACAGATATGATTTGATCACTATAAAACATTTTAAATAAAAAATGCATTCTTTTTTACATTTAATTAATATTGATATGTGGGCCTCACATGGGTCCCATATGGGCAACATGGGTTTTATGTGGGCTTAACATGGGCAATATATATGAGTCCCATGTGGGTTGACAATGTGGGTCCCATATAGGTATGCCCATGTTGGATGATAATATGGGACCTATGTGGGCAAAATATTTTCATGCTTAAAATACATTTTATATACATTTAGGGGCAGTTTCCCGGACAGGGATTAGACTAGTCCTAGACTTAAACACTTTTAAGAGCTCTCCAAACTGAAAATAACTTTCACTTACAGATCTTAAATTACATCAGGGCCCTTTGTTTTACTTCAAGATGCACACAGGTAATGTTTTTAGTAAGGCATGTTGTTTAAAACTTGTTATATTTCCTAATTAAACTAAGGCCTAGTCCTGGATTAAGCTAATCCTGGTCCGGGAAACCGCCCCATAAACTCTTAAAATTATTACTTTTGGTGGATAGTCACTTTTATAGAAAGAGCAAATAATATCACAGATAGGATCTGATCAGTATAAAACATTTTAAATAAAAATGCATTATTGTTTACATTTAATTGTTATATTTATAATGTTTACCTGCCAATTATTAATTTTAATTTGCACAGTTGAGCATTAGTGAAAATAAAAAATGTCAGAAAGTTCATCAATTTGTTAGTGTGTTAAATAAAGAAATCTTTCAAACATTCTGAAAGGAGTCTGATTAGTGGAGTCAGGTGTTTCATAGAAACTCGCGCTCTCAGGCAAGAGTGCAGAATAGCTGAGCGAAAATGGAAACGAGATAAGCTTCAAGTCTCTTTTGGCATCCTAAAAGAATGTTTGACAACTTATCAGAAAGCTGTTAAGGATGCAAAAGCCAACTATTTTTCTACACTGATCTCTGAAAATGCTAATAGACCGAAAGTTTTGTTTAAGACAATTAATTCGGTTTTAAATCCAACAGAAAACATTGTTCTGGAAGCTTCTGAAGAGAACTGTCAATTATTTCTACACTCTTTTACTCATAAAATTGAGCAAATAAAATGTGGGATTATACCCGTTCCATTTGATCAACCTCAAACTACTCCAGTTACCAGTTCTCTGACTAATTTCGAACTAGTTACATCAGAACAAATAGCAGACATAGTCGCTAAGTTGAAGTGTTCAAGCTATAAGCTGGATTCACTTCCTACACGTCTTTTTAAAGAAGTTTTTATGACACTTAATGTCAGTGTGACAGCTATAGTCAACAGCTCATTAGCAAGTGGCATTGTGCCCAGTAGCTTTAAGCATGATATTATACATCCCCTTTTGAAGAAAGCTTATCTGGATCCTTCGAAACATGATAATTACAGACCGATCTCCAAATTGCCTTTTATGTCAAAGATTTTGGAGAGAGTCGTCTACTCTCAGCTCTACTCCTACTTAAACGCATTTAATATTTTGGATACATTTCAGTCCGGTTTCAGATGTTTGCACAGCACTGAATCTGCATTACTTAGGGTCACAAACGATATCTTATTATCTATGGATTTAGGTTCGCCATGGTCCTAGTTTTGTTAGATCTCAGCGCTGCCTTTGACACAATTGATCATGATATTCTTCTGAAACGTTTAGAATGCATGGTGGGCATCCATGGGACAACCCTTCAGTGGTTCTCTTCCTATTTAAAAAAAAGGACTTTCTCTGTGAACATGGCCAACTTCTCTTCTGCTTCATCCCAGTTAAAATGTGGTGTTCCTCAGGGATCAATTTTGGGACCCCTGTTATTTTCATTGTACATGCTTCCTCTGAGTTCCATCTTTCAGAAGTATAGTATATCCTATCACTGCTACGCCGACGACTCCCAATTTTATTTTCCTGTGAGTATAGACAAGAACTGTGCATCTAACAATGCATTAAATTGTTTTAAAGATATAAAACAGTGGCTGGCAAACAACTAACAACAAATCTCGTTTACAACTTGTTCAGAATGCTGCAGCCAGACTGTTACTTGGTTTAAGGAAAAGGGATCACATTACCCCAGCTCTGAGAAACTTACACTGGCTCCCGGTCAAATACAGAGTGGATTTCAAAATTTTGATGTTTGTTTATAAGGCATTAGCAGGGCTCGCTCCCAAGTACATCAGTGATCTTTGACATCTTTACTCTCCGACTAGAGCACTAAGGTCCTCTGACCAACTGTTACTGACGGTTCCTCGCTGCCGGTATAAATCCAAGGGTGACCACGCTTTTTCGGTGAGGGGTCCAAAATTGTGGAATAGTCTTCCTCTCTATGTGAGGTCATCTTCATCTTTAGCCATTTTTAAGTCGTCCTTGAAGACATATCTGTTCTCTGTAGCCTTTGAATAGATAACAAATTATGTGTTGAGGTTGATAAATTATGTGTTGTTGTTTTTTTAACTCTTTTTAATATTTTTATTCATTTGTAAAGCACTTTGGCTCAACCTTTGTTGTTTTTAAATGTGCTATAAAAATAAAGGTTGACTTGACTTGACTTGACTTGATATAAGGAGATCACTGCTACGACACATTACGCTTGACAAAGTAGTCCTGCTTCAAATGTTTTAAATTGTGATTTTTTTTCACACAATATAATATCATATTTTAAACAATCTTTGCTTAAATAGGCGAACTTTTAAAATTACAACTATAAAGATGATAAACATTTAAACTACAAGATTTTCCGCTCAGGCGCAAGGATACAGTTTCTACCGGAGCAGCAATAGTCTCTCACAACTGTTACACTTGTAATTTATTCTGAGTTGTGTTTTTAGAAAATGTAATACTACGGTACAAGTTCACGGACTGCACAGGGATGAATCAAAGCAAACGTGCAAGGACATTTAATGAGTTTGGCTGTGGATGCTTTGGAAGTTCTTCATAAAATGTTTGAGCAAAGATTAATTGATGATCAGAATTAATTAAGACCATCTCCAGAACAGTGAGCAATATTTGTGTGTTTTTTTTTTTTTTTTTGGAGTCTCAAGTATTTTAAGAGTTTGACTTCTTTCAATTGTTATTTAAATGTTAAATTGTTAGTCATTTCCTTCATTAGCAGTTTTGAAATGTTGATGATTATTTTAGCATCCAACGTGTTATAAATTGACAATAAAGTATTTTGATATATTGAACCTTTACAGTTTTTTATTTCATTTTTCATATTGCACCTCCTTCATGTTTTGTGATGTTATCGATGAATGAACTGTTGAATATTTATGCTGAAAACTGATATTTACCGAACTGAAATTATTTTGCTTTTATTGGTTTTCAATTTAAAACAAATATATTATTTAAGTAAATTACAATTAAGCATTAAAAGTATAATTATTACATAATAAGGGACCAGTCTAGTACCCATTAAAAACCCATACTGGGGCCTGGTAAATAATGTGGGCTTCAGTAAGTGGGGCCAATATGGGCCCCATGTGTGTTGCCCACCTGGGCCCCACATAAGCCCCACTCAGTTTCTATATCAAATTCATGTGGGCAACCCATGTGGGGCCATAGTGGAACCCATGGACAAACCCATATAGGGCCCACATAGGAAGCCCATATGGGCCCCACCTTGCAATGTTGGCTGGGTCTTACCATTGAAACTTAAAATAAGAGGTGATATATAGCTTTAGCCTACATAAATGCTTATTGCTTTAATGTTGCGAGTTTCTCTTCAGCTTTTCTTGCTGTTATGTTTATAATAGTTCATTTTTCAGAGTTCATATTGATGATCTTATAGTCCATTTAAAAATGTTCTTACAAACTGACTCTATTCGTCAGAAAAAAACCCTTTAACTGTTTTCCTTTACCTGCCGCCGCTGTTCTCTGTGCGTGTCCTCCGTCAAAGTAGCCTATTAAAATTAATATGAAGTTGATTTTTAAAGTCTTAAGCACACCGCAAATCAAATGTGCTGCTACATTATGCTCTAAATGCGCGTGTAAATTTAATTTCTGGGCACTGCCAGGCTGATTTTTTGAAAAGTAAGTGATATAGGCTATTCACTGCATGTTTTGGCATTCGGTAGCATATGCATCAATTGTTATGACTTTGGTTTTATTGACTTCTTTATTTTTTGGTTTCTCTGTGTTGGTGTTTTGTGTTTAGAGTTTCATGTGCGCGTTTCAATCACGGGTGTAATTAGTGTTATCTGTTTCACCTGCGCCACTCACCTGCAGTGTATTTCATGGCCAATTGTTTCAGTATTTAAACTCTGTGTGTTTTAGTGTTCTTTGCAAGTCCGTCTTAGTATGTGCTCGCGTGCTTCTAGCGCTGCTAGATTCTTGTCTTGTCCTGTCTAGTTTCCCAGTTACTCTTGTCAGTTTTATTTGCCCCGTTAAGTCTGTGCTATCTGCTACCCGTAGATTTTGGATACCAGTTTTGTTCATCTGCTGATCTCCGCTTTCTCTTCCGCTGCTTCAAGACTGCCTTTCCTTTAGCGAACTAAGGATTCTCACCGTTGCTCTGCCGCTGTCCAGCTGGGCGGTCCCACGCCTGGGGAGCTGTCCAGCTTCTCCTGTCAACTCGCAGCACCACTAACGCTCTCTCTCTCTCTGCCCGCCTCAGGATCATCTCGCTCGCCTGTCGAGTTGGCGTTGTGCCCTAGTGAGCTGTGGATCTCTCCTGCTGTGTCGTGTGATCTCCTCTCTCTCTCCCACCGTTCGCCTGAGTGTGGCAGTAGCCCGGACGTGTGTGGTCTATCTCAGAAGCCCAGTGTGTGTGTGGTTTCCTTTTTGCCGTCTGCCTCGGAGTGGCCTTTGCGCCCAGACGTGCTACTGACTTTATTGCTTATTATTTAATAAATATTTTGTCATCTGCTCTGGGATCTCTCTGTCTGTTTCTCAGCCTCACATCAATGAGATGCACGGTGTTGCTTTTAATGTTCTTTTTAATTTATATTCACAACAAAACATTGTTTATAATTACGAGACAAATTATTTGAAACGAAATTAGTTTTAAAGTAGCAACAAAACTTAAATTAAACTCGTAATAAGCTAATTAAATTGAAACAAAACAACATTACAACAATATTTAAACCCAACAATACTCAAACATTAACATATAACAGACATTAGGATACATGTTAAAATAATCTGTAGTTTGTTGGTAGATGTTTATTGGGCAAAACCTCCGTTGCAAACCTCCATTTACCAGAATAAATCATTTTTACTTTGAAATTGAAGCGTTGTCACGTTAAAATCAGCTGTTCGTTTAGGTTCCGTCTACTTTTACTTACACTGCAGCACAACCCCGTTCTCGAACTAAAACAGGGTCTGCAGCATTTACGAATGACTCCGTTAATAAGTGCGATTAAAATGTTTATGTAATTAATTAATCTTAATTAACGTGTTAAAGTCCCGGCCCTAGTAAATACACCTACACGTCACATAAAACAATATTGCTTTTTATGTTGGAGATTCTTCACATTTGTGACACATCCAGTTAGAGATCCTGACCTGCGGACCATGTACAAAAGCAGCCAAGGGTGGCGGCAATGGCAAGTTGGGCAGGTGGTTGGCATGGGATTTTGCCATTCTTTGTCAACTAATTGAGGCTTGTTTACCCCACTTGTAAGTTGCTTTGGATAAAAGCGTCTGCTAAATTACTAAATGTAAACCAAGCCATGTTTCCTGCTATTCTGACAGACAAGTGAGTGAGAAGATTGGTGTACATTTAATTAACATGCCTAGAATAACGTAGTTGAAAAACATTTTTTACAGGCGTGGTGTGGACAAAAATGTGGTGTGGCTTTGAGGGACTGGACGGGACTGAAGAGAAGACCATGGTCAAAGTGTGGCGACAAATTCAGGAGAATCATGTTGAGGAGTATCTCCACAGGAAAGATCTTTACACCACACTCCTCATGACTCTTCTGAAGCCTGGGGGAATTGTGCTGCGCGTCCCTATCAGGTATACCTGATTAGTGGAATTGCTCGATGGAACTCAGACCGCAGCTCTGATGCTGTGTTTGGTGGCAGAGGCAGAAATTTTAGATCCTACTCTGCGCCGCTAATCGAGCGCTTCAACACCCGCTGCCAGCAGCTGTTTAGACTGAGAAACCGTGGAGCAGAATTTCCATGCCCCTGCTGCTGTGACCTCGAATGAGCTGCTTGGTTTGGAGTACCTCTTCAGCCAAAGCACAGGTGAATCTGACAGACCCAGTCCAGTCCAGAGGAGGAGGTGGTTCAGCCTGACAAGCCTGACCCCGATGAGGATGATGAGGCCTACCAGAGCGACCCAGAGGCAGAGCAGGAAAGGGTGACAAGTGACCCGGCATACATGTCCCTTACCACGGAAGAAACTACCACTGCTCACCCTCCAGCCTTTGTGAGTGATTTTCTGTTCACCTAAATGCATCACTAGCTTTTTCAAAAAGCCAATTGATGCAAATATCTTAGCATGTTTTACTTTTTAACAAGATGATGCCTGTAGCCCCAACCCGCTGCCTGGATTCCAGCAGCTAGAAAAAGTATGTTCTCTGCTGGTTGAGATTGGCCAGACTGAGAATAAGCTGAGCCTGATGACGGAGCAGAGGAACAGGCTCATCGCCTCATGGCATGCTGTAGAGGAACATGACAAGCAACCACAGATGTTTTTTCAGCTTTAAGGCAAGGCAAGGCAAGTTCATTTGTATAGCACATTTCATACACAGAGGTCATTCAAAGTGCTTTACATAGAAATTAGAAAAAATATATAAAAGAGAAAAAAGAAAATGTAAAAATAAGAGATACACGATAAAATCACAATAAAAACAAAGATACACGAGAATTTATAATAACGACTAAAGAAAATAAATTTGATTTGAATAAAAACAGTTTAAAATGTTAAAAAGAATAAAACAGGAGTAAAAGTGACTTGAGTTAAAAGTGCAGTCAGTGTGAAGCAGCACAGTGCTAATTCAGTAAATGCAGAGGTAAATGGATGTGTTTTAATCTAGATTTAAAAGTGTTTACTGTTGAAGCACATCTGATCTCTTCTGGAAGCTGATTCCAGCTAGAGGTGGCATAATAACTAAATGCTGACGCACCTTGTTTTGAGTGAACCCTTGGTATTTCTAACTGACCGGATCCTAATGATCTGAGTAATCTTTTAGGTTTATATTCAGTTAGCATATCTGTCATGTATTTGGGTCCTAAGCCATGAAGTGATTTATAAACGAGTAACAATACTTTAAATTAAAGCTGCAAGCAGCGATGGAAGGGCCCTCGCACGCATGTGCACCGCTACCCTATGCTATTAGTAAAGCAGTTAACCAGGGGGATCTTAATTATAGTGGGCAAATATAGGTGGATATTCAAAGGGAAACTGATGTGCCACACCGCCTGTGTGCAGCAGGTGGCGCTGTGACTGTAACTGATTGTTGTTATATTAATGTGTTCAGGCCGGGACCCTTATCAAAAGTGTGAAGTATAGAGCAGATCGGATAATGTATGCCTGAATTGCAACAGATTCCTGTTTCATGGCGAAACATCACTCTTTGCCAGGCCGCCACGGACACGCCCTTCAACGAAAAGTCAAGATCTTCGTAATTTTTCATCGCAAAGGGCTTAAGATCAGTCTCACCTGATATGATAATGATTTGATTAAATCTCTGAGAACAGTAAATCACAGTGTAAAACAAGGCATTTCCTGCTACCTTTAGGTGGCGCTAGGACTGAAGCTGAATATTGGCATTGAAATGTGTTCAGGCCAAAACCCTTATCAAACATGTGAAGTGTGTGGCAGATTGGACATTGTATGCCTTAGTTATAAAAACGTCCTGTTTCATGGCGAAAACGCTGATATTTGGCCGGTCGCCACGGACACACCCTCCAAGGAAAAGTCAAAAGCTCCGCAATTTAACATCGCAAAGGCCTTTAGATGAGATTGACCAAATATGATGACGATCTATTAAAATCTCTAGGAGGAGTTTGTTAAAGTACGAAGCCTGGAAATGACAAAATTTGCACATAAATTACAGCAAAAATTCAAAATGGACGACTTCCTGTGGGGTTTAGAGCTTCGCTCCAAGAGACTTTTTGGTAGGTCTTGGGGTGATAGATGACCCTACCAAATTTCGTATCTGTAGGTTTTTCGTAGTGGGGGGCTGTTCTCTTGAAATTTTGCAGGTGGCGCTATTGAGCCATTTCTACACGCCCACTTCTGGCGCCTATGCCACGTGTAAATTTTTGCCACTTCTGACGTGTGTGCAACGTTTTATGACTTTTTGAGCTTGTTTAGCCTGTCAAAAATGCAATTCATTTAGCGATACTTTGCGAGGCTGCCACGGACACGCCCTTTAATGAAAAGTCAAGGCCGTTGCTCTTTATCATCACATAAGGTCTTGAGATTACACTGGTGAAATATGATGTTGATATGTTTAAATCTCTAAGAGCAGTAAGACACAGCGTAAAACATGGTATTTCCTGCTGCCTCTAGGTGGCGCTATGAGTGTTACTGAATTATGCCATGTTGATGTGTTCAGGCCTGGACCCTTATCAAACGTGTGAAGTCAGGGGCAGATCGGTCAATGTATGCCTGAATTACATCAGCTTCCTGTTTCATGGCGAAACATTAAACTTTCCCAGGCCGCCAAGGACACGCCCTCCAACGAAAAGTCAAAAGCTCCGCAATTTAGCATCGCAAAGGCCTTTAGATGATACTGACCAAATATGATGATGATCAGAGTAAATCTCTAGGAGGAGTTTGTTAAGGTACGACGCTTGGAAATGTCCAAAAATGACAGAGAAAATTCAAAATGGCCGACTTCCTGTGGGGTTTAGAGGTTCGCTCCAAGAGACTTTTTTGTAGGTCTTGGAGTGATAGATGATCCTACCAAATTTCGTTTCTGTACGGTTTTCGTAGTGGGGGGGCTGTTCTCTTGAAATTTTGCAGGTGGCGCTATCGAGCCATTTTTACACGCCCACTTCTGACGCCTATACTACATGTAAATTTTCGCCACTTCTGACGCGTGTGCAAATTTTCATGAGTTTTCGGGTATGTTTAGGCCCTCAAAAATGCGATCCATTTCGGAGAAGAAGAAGAAGAAGAAGAAGAAGAAGAAGAAGAAGAAGAAGAAGAAAAATAATAATTTGTTATTATTTGTGCTCGGGCCCTAATTAAAACTGCAAGCAGTGATGGAAGGGCCCTCGCACGCATGTGCACCGCCACTCTATGGCCTTAGTAAAGCAATGAAACAGGGGGATTGAAATTTCAGTGGGTAAATATAGGTGGATATTCAAAGGAACTTTGAAGTGCCACACCTCCTTTGTGCAGCAGGTGGCGCTACGATTGTAATTGATTGTTGTAACATTGATGTGTTGAGGCCAGGACCCTTGTCAAACGTATGATGTCTGTGACAGGTCGGACATTGCATGTCTGAGTTACAACAGCTTTCTCATGGCGAAAAATCCAACGTTGACAGGCCACCACGGACACGCCCCTTTAACGAAATGTCAATATCTGCACAATTTAACATTGTGAAGACCCGAAGTTCACACTCACAAAATATGATGAAGATCTGAATACATTTCAATGAGCAGTACAACACAGTGTAAAACATGTCATTTCCTGCTTCCAGCAGGTGGCGCTATAACTTTTACTGAATTTTGCCATGATGATGTGTTCATGACAGGACAATTATCAATCTTTTGAAGAGTTGGTCAGATTGGACTTTTTAAACCTGAGTTAGAACATCGTCCTGTTTCATTGAGAAAGTCAGAAATTTGGCAAGACTCCACATACACACCCTCCATTGAAATGTCAAGATCTCCGCAATTTAGCATTGCAAAGCCCTTTAGATGACACTCACCAAATATGATGATTATCTGATTAAATTTATAGGCGGAGTTTGTTAAAATACCAAGGCCAGAAATGGCAAAATTTGCACTCAAATTACAGAGAAAATTCAAAATGGCTGACTTCCTGTGGGGTTTAGAGCTTTGCTCCAAGAGACTTTTTTGTAGGTCTTGGGGTGATACATGATCCTACCGCATTTCGTATCTGTGCGATTAACGTAGCGGGGGGGCTGCTCTATTGAATTTTTGTAGGTGGCGCTATAGAGCCATTTTAACACCCCAAGTTCTGAAGCCTATATCACATGAAAATATTCGCCACTTTTGACACGTGTGCAACGTTTCATGACTTTTTGAGCTCGTTTAGGCTGTCAAAAATGGGATTCATTTAGCGATACTTTGCGAGGCCGTAACGGACACGCCCTTTAATGAAAAATCAAGGTCGTTGCTATTGATCATCACACAAGGTCTTGAGATTAGACTGATGAAATATGATGTTGATATGGTTAAATCTCTAAGAGCAGTAAGTCACAGCATAAAAGGTGGTATTTCCTGCTGCCTCTAGGTGGCGCTATGACTGATACTGAATTATGCCATGTTGATGTGTTCAGGCCAGGACCCTTATCAAATGTGTGAAGTCAGGGGCAGATCGGACAATGTATGTCTGAATTACAACAGCTTCCTGTTTCATGGTGAAACATAACACTTTGCCAGGCCGCCACGGACACGCCCTTCAACGAAAAGTCAAGATCTTTGCAATTTATCACCGCAACGGGCTTAACATCAGTCAGACCAAATATGATGATGATTTGATTAAATCTCTAAGAGCAGTAAATCACAGCGTAAAACATGGTATTTCCTCCTACCCCTAGATGGCGCTATTAGTGAAGTTGAATATTGGCATTGAAATGTGTTCAGGCCAAGACCCTTATCAAACGTATGAAGCGTGGGGCAGATTGGACATTGTATGCCTGAGTTAGAGCCACTTCCTGTTTCATGGCGAAAATGCCAAAATTTGTCAGGCCGCCACGGACACACCCTCTGACGAAAAGTCAAGATCTCCGCAATTTAACATCGCAAAGGCCTTTAGATGAGATTTACCAAATATGACGATGATCGGATTTAATCTGTAGGAGGAGTTCGTTAAAGTATGAAGCCTGGAAATGACCAAATTTGCACAAAAATCAAGGCAAAAATTCAAAATGGCCGACTTCCTGTTGGATTTAGAGCTTCGCTCCAAGAGACTTTTTTGTAGGTCTTGGGGTGATAGATGATCCTACCAAATTTCGTATCTGTACGTTTTTCGTAGCGGGGGGGGCTGTTCTCCTGAAATTTTGCAGGTGGCGCTATCGAGTAATTTCTACACGCCCACTTCTGGCGCCTATGCCACATGTAAATTTTCGCCACTTCTGACATGTGTGCAAAATTTCATGAATTTTCGAGCATGTTTCGCCTCTCAAAAATGCGATTCACTTTGGAGAAGAAGAAGAATAAATAATAAATATAGCTGCAAGCAGCGATGGCGGGCCCTCGCACGTTTGTTTACCGCTACACGGTGCCTCCGAGAAAACGATGCACGGTGGGCAAGTGCATCAAGTGGGTAAATATCATGCTGCTACTGACCCATTTAGGTACTGTAGGTAAAAGAAACCCCACATTTTAGACAAACGGGGGCGCTAGTGAGCCACTAAATAGACACGCCTTTATCTGACGTTTTTGTCAACACTTAACAGCCGACAAATCTGATGTGTGTGCCAAATTTAAAGTTAATCTAAGCACACCAAGAGCCTTAAATATGCCTGACATAAAAGTAAAGTTTGACACGTTGCCATGGGAACAGCGTTAGAGATGTCAAAAATTCCTTCGCAATTTAGCGTCTACAATGTCTCAGCATCATGTTGACAACTTCTGGTGTGAATTGCATTATTTCCCTAGAAGGAGTATTAAAAAGAACATTGCATGCGACTGTCAGGCTTAAATAAGCCTTTAAAATGAAAGTAAAAAGTTTAACGCGTTGCCATGGGAACAGCGTTTGAGATATCAAAAATCCCTTCACTATTTATCATCTCCAATGTCTCGGCATCATGTTGACCACGTTTGGTGTCAATCGCATGAATATCCTAGAAGGAGTATTGAAAAGTTCACTGCATGCAGCTGAAGGGCTTAAATATGCCTTTAAAATGAAAGTAAAGTTTGACGCGTTGTCATGGGAACAACGTTTGAGATATCAAAAATCCCTTCGCAATTTATCATCTACTATGTCTTGGCATCATGTTGACCACTTTTGGTGTCAATCGCATAAACATTCTAGGACGAGTATTTAAAAGAACATCACATGGAAATGTAAAAAAAATCAACCTTTGTGACTGCAACACTTCCTGGCGCCTGGTGGTGGCGCTATACCCGAGACTTACAATAGGCACATCGATGCGATCGGAATCTTCAGACGAACAAACACCCCGCGTGTCATCACTATAAGACATTTTTTGCCTTAGATATTAGACACTTCCTGTTTCTCTGATTTCGCCATGACTTTGCCACTTCGCCATGGCAACACCGTTCGAGATATCAAAAATCCCTTCGCAATTTAGCAAGTCCAATGTCTTGACATCATGATCACCACATTTGGTGTCATTTGCATGAATCCCCTAGGAGGAGTATTCAAAAGTTCACCGCATGCATTTTTTAAACAATCCAAAATGGCCGACTTCCTGTTGGGCGGAGCTAATATATTAGAGTACGAAAGTTGTTCGGGTCGATGAGATCTATATGCGTACCAACTTTCGTACATGTGCGTACATGTTTGTCCGATCTGTGCACCAATGTTTTTTTTTTCATTACAGGGGGCGCTACAGAGCCCCCCTGCCACGCCCGTGTTCCAGCCTTTGGTTTTCTGCGATGACGGACGACTCTGACGTCTGTGCCAAATTTCAAGAGTTTTCGAGTATGTTAAGGCACTCAAAATTCCCAAAAGTGTTGAAAAAAAAAATAAAAAAAAAAATAATAATAATAATAATAAAAATTAAAGCTGCAAGCAGCGATGGAAGGGCCCTCGCACGCATGTGCACCGCTACCCTATGGCATTAGTAAAGCAGTGAACCAGGGGGATAATAATTAAAGTGGGTAAATATAGGTGGATATTCAAAGGAAATTTGATGTGCCACAACGCCTGTGTGCAGTAGGTGGCGCTGTGACTGTACCTGATTATTGTTATATTGACGTGTTCAGGCCGGGACCCTCATGAAACGTGTGAAGTCAGGGGCAGATCGGACCATGTATGTATGAATTACAACAGCTTCCTGTTTCATGGCGAAACATCACACTTTGCCAGGCTGCCACGGACACGCCCTTCAACGAAAAGTCAAGATCTTCGCTAATTATCATCGCAAAGGGCTTAAGATCAGTCTGACCAGATATGATGATGATTTTATTAAATCTCTAAGAGCAGTAAATCACAGCGTAAAACAAGGCATTTCCTGCTACCTCTAGGTGGCGCTAGGACTGAAGCTGAATATTGGCATTGAAATGTGTTCAGGCCAAGACTCTTATCAAACATGTGAAGTGTGGGGCACATTGGACATTTTAAACCTGAGTTAAAACAACTTCCTGTTTCATTGAGAAACACAGAAATTTGGCAACCCACCACGGACACACCCTCCATTAAAATGTCAAGATCTCCACAATTTAGCATTTAGCAAAGCCTTTTAGATGACACAGACCAAATATGATGATTATCTGATTAAATTTCTAGGAGGAGTTCGTTAAAATACGAAGGCCAGAAATGGCAAAATCTGCACTCAAATTACAGAGAAAATTCAAAATGGCTGACTTCCTGTGGGGTTTAGAGCTTTGCTCCAAGAGACTTTTTTGTAGGTCTTGGGGTGATACATGATCCTACCGCATTTCGTATCTGTGCGATTAACATAGCGGGGGGGCTGCTCTATTGAATTTTTGTAGGTGGCGCTATAGAGCCATTTTAACACCCCAAGTGCTGAAGCCTATATCACATGAAAATATTCGCCACTTTTGACACGTGTGCAACGTTTCATGACTTTTTGAGCTCGTTTAGGCTGTCAAAAATGGGATTCATTTAGCGATACTTTGCGAGGCCGTAACGGACACGCCCTTTAACGAAAAGTCAAGGTCGTTGCTATTTATCATCACACAAGGTCTTGAGATTAGACTGATGAAATATGATGTTGATATGGTTAAATCTCTAAGAGCAGTAAGTCACAGCATAAAAGGTGGTATTTCCTGCTGCCTCTAGGTGGCGCTATGACTGATACTGAATTATGCCATGTTGATGTGTTCAGGCCGGGACCCTTATGAAACGTGTGAAGTTGGGGGCAGATCGGACAATGTATGCCTGAATTACAACAGCTTCCTGTTTCATGGCGAAACATCACACTTTGCCAGGCCGCCACGGACACGTTCTTCAATGAAAAGTCAAAAGCTCCGCAATTTAGCATCGCAAAGGCCTTTAGATGATACTGACCAAATATGATGATGATCGGATTAAATCTCTAGGAGGAGTTCGTTAAAGTACGACGCTTGGAAATGTCAAAAAATGACAGATAAAATACAAAATGGCCGACTTCCTGTGGGGTTTAGAGGTTCGCTCCAAGAGACTTTTTTGTAGGTCTTGGAGTGATAGATGATCCTACCAAATTTCGTATCTGTAAGTTTTTCGTAGTGGGGGGGCTGTTCTCTTGAAATTTTGCAGGTGGCGCTATCGAGCCATTTTTACACGCCCACTTCTGACGCCTATACTACATGTAAATTTTCGCCACTTCTGACGCGTGTGCAAATTTTCATGAGTTTTCGGGTATGTTTAGGCCCTCAAAAATGCGATCCATTTCGGAGAAGAAGAAGAAGAAGAAGAAGAAGAAGAAGAAAAATTAAAGCTGCAAGCAGCGATGGAAGGGCCCTCGCACGCATGTGCACCGCCACCCTATGGCATTAGTAAAGCAGTAAACCAGGGGGGTATGAATTAAAGTGGGTAAATACAGGTGGATATGCAAAGGGAAACTGATGTTCCACACCGCCTGTGTGCAGCAGGCGGCGCTAAGACGGTACCTGATTATTGTTATATTGACGTGTTCAGGCCGGGACCCTTATCAAACGTGTGAAGTCTGGAGCAGATCAAACAATGTATGCCTGAATTACAACAGCTTCCTGTTTCATGGTGGAACATCACACTTTGCCAGGCTGCCACAGACACGCCCTTCAACGAAAAGTTAAGATCTTCGCAATTTATCATCGCAAAGGGCTTAAGATCAGTCTGACCAAATATGATGATGATTTTATTAAATCTCTAAGAGCAGTAAATTACAGCGTAAAACATGGCATTTCCTGCTACCTCTAGGTGGCGCTATGACTGAAGCTGAATATTGGCATTGAAATGTGTTCAGGCCAAGACTCGCATCAAACGTGTGAAGTGTGTGGCAGATTGAACATTGTATGCCTTAGTTATAACAACTTCCTGTTTCATGGCGAAAACGCTGAACTTTGTCAGGCCGCCACGGACACACCCTCCGACAAAAAGTCAAAAGCTCCGCAATTTAACATCGCAAAGGCCTTTAGATGAGATTGACCAAATATGATGACGATCTGATAAAATCTCTAGGAGGAGTTCGTTAAAGTACGAAGGCTGGAAATGACCAAATTTGCACAGAAATCACAGTGAAAAATCAAAATGGCCGACTTCCTGTGGGGTTTAGAGCTTCGCTCCAAGAGACTTTTTTGTAGGTCTTGGGGTGATACATGATCCTACCAAATTTCGTATCGGTATGTTTTTCGTAGTGGGGGGGCTGTTCTTTTGAAATTTTGCAGGTGGCGCTATTGAGCCATTTCTACACGCCCACTTCTGGCGCCTATGCCACGTGTAAATTTTTGCCACTTCTGACGTGTGTGCAACGTTTTATGACTTTTTGAGCTTGTTTAGCCTGTCAAAAATGCGATTCATTTAGCGATACTTTGCGAGGCTGCCACGGACACGCCCTTTAATGAAAAGTCAAGGCTGTTGCTCTTTATCATCACACAAGGTCTTGAGATTACACTGGTGAAATATGATGTTGATATGTTTAAATCTCTAAGAGCAGTAAGACACAGCGTAAAACATGGTATTTCCTGCTGCCTCTAGGTGGCGCTATGAGTGGTACTGAATTATGCCATGTTGATGTGTTCAGGCCTGGACCCTTATCAAACGTGTGAAGTCAGGGGCAGATCGGACAGCGTATGCCTGAATTACATCAGCTTCCTGTTTCATGGCGAAACATCAAACTTTCCCAGGCCGCCAAGGACACGCCCTCCAACGAAAAGTCAAAAGCTCCGCAATTTAGCATCGCAAAGGCCTTTAGATGATACTGACCAAATATGATGATGATCAGAGTAAATCTCTAGGAGGAGTTCGTTAAAGTACGACGCTTGGAAATGTCCAAAAATGACAGAGAAAATTCAAAATGGCCGACTTCCTGTGGGGTTTAGAGGTTCGCTCCAAGAGACTTTTTTGTAGGTCTTGGAGTGATAGATGATCCTACCAAATTTCGTATCTGTACGTTTTTCGTAGTGGGGGGGCTGTTCTCTTGAAATTTTGCAGGTGGCGCTATCGAGCCATTTTTACACGCCCACTTCTGACGCCTATACTACATGTAAATTTTCGCCACTTCTGACGCGTGTGCAAATTTTCATGAGTTTTCGGGTATGTTTAGGCCCTCAAAAATGCGATCCATTTCGGAGAAGAAGAAGAAGAAGAAGAAGAAGAAGAAGAAGAAGAAGAAAAATAATAATAATAATAAACGGAGCAAAAACAATAGGGTCCTCACACCCTGGTGTGCTCGGGCCCTAATAATAATAAACGGAGCAAAAACAATAGGGCTTTGCACCCACGGTGCAGGCCATTCTGGCCTGCTCCTCGGTGCTCGGGCCCTAATAATAATCCGAGCAAAATCAATAGGGCTTCGCACCTTTCGGTGCAGGCCATTCTGGCCTGCTCCTCGGTGCTCGGGCCCTAATTAAAACTGCAAGCAGTGATGGAAGGGCCCTCGCACGCATGTGCACTGCCACTCTATGGCCTTAGTAAAGCAATAAACCAGGGGGATTGAAATTTCCGTGGATAAAAATAGGTGGATATTCAAAGGAACTTTGAAGTGCCACTACTCCTTTATGCAGCAGGTGGCGCTATGATTGTAATTGATTGTTGTAACATTGATGTGTTGAGGCCAGGACCCTTGTCAAACGTATGATGTCTGTGACAGGTCGGACATTGCATGTCTGAGTTACAACAGCTTTCTCATAGCGAAAAATCAAACTTTGACAGGCCACAATGGACACGGCCCTTTAACGAAATGTCAAGATCTTCACAATTTATCATTGTGAAGTCCCTAAGTTCAGACTGACCAAATATGATGATGATCTGAATACATTTCAATGAGCAGTAATCACAGTGTAAAACATGTCATTTCCTGCTTCCAGCAGGTGGCGCTATAACTTTTACTGAATATTGCCATGTTGATGTGTTCAGGAAAGGACAATTATCAAACTTGTGAAGCGTGGGTCAGATTGGACATTTTAAACCTGAGTTACAACAACTTCCTGTTTCATTGAGAAACACAGAAATTTGGCAAGCCGCCACATACACACCCTCCATTGAAATGTCAAGATCTCCGCAATTTAGCATTGCAAAGCCCTTTAGATGACACTCACCAAATATGATGATTATCTGATTAAATTTATAGGAGGAGTTTGTTAAAATACGAAGGCCAGAAATGGCAAAATTTGCACTCAAATTACAGAGAAAATTCAAAATGGCTGACTTCCTGTGGGGTTTAGAGCTTTGCTCCAAGAGACTTTTTTGTAGGTCTTGGGGTGATACATGATCCTACCGCATTTCGTATCTGTGCGATTAACGTAGCGGGGGGGCTGCTCTATTAAATTTTTGTAGGTGGCGCTATAGAGCCATTTTAACACCCCAAGTTCTGAAGCCTATATCACATGAAGATATTCGCCACTTTTGACACGTGTGCAACGTTTCATGACTTTTTGAGCTCATTTAGGCTGTCAAAAATGGGATTCATTTAGCGATACTTTGCCAGGCCGCAACGGACACGCCCTTTAACAAAAAGTCAAGGTCGTTGCTATTTATCATCACACAAGGTCTTGAGATTAGACTGATGAAATATGATGTTGATATGGTTAAATCTCTTAGAGCAGTAAGTCACAGCATAAAAGGTGGTATTTCCTGCTGCCTCTAGGTGGCGCTATGACTGATACTGAATTATGCCATGTTGATGTGTTCAGGCCGGGACCCTTATGAAACGTGTGAAGTTGGGGGCAGATCGGACTATGTATGTCTGAATTACAACAGCTTCCTGTTTCATGGTGAAACATCACACTTTGCCAGGCCGCCACGGACACGCCCTTCAACGAAAAGTCAAGATCTTTGCAATTTATCACCGCAACAGGCTTAACATCAGTCAGACCAAATATGATGATGATTTGATTAAATCTCCAAGAGCAGTAAATCACAGCGTAAAACATGGTATTTCCTCCTACCTCTAGGTGGCGCTATGAGTGAAGTTAAATATTGGCATTGCAATGTGTTCAGGCCAAGACCCTTATCAAACGTATGAAGCGTGGGGCAGATTGGACATTGTATGCCTGAGTTAGAGCCACTTCCTGTTTCATGGCGAAAATGCAGAAATTTGTCAGGCCGCCACGGACACGCCCTCCGACGAAAAGTCAAGATCTCCGCAATTTAACATCGCAAAGGCCTTTAGATGAGATTGACCAAATATGACGATGATCGGATTAAATCTGTAGGAGGAGTTCGTTAAAGTATGAAGCCTGGAAATGACCAAATTTGCACAAAAATCAAGGTAAAAATTCAAAATGGCGGACTTCCTGTGGGGTTTACAGCTTCGCTCCAAGAGACTTTTTTGTAGGTCTTGGGGTGATAGATGATCCTACCAAATTTCGTATCTGTACGTTTTTCGTAGCGGGGGGGCTGTTCTCTTGAAATGTTGCAGGTGGCGCTATCGAGCCATTTCTACACGCCCACTTCTGGCGCCTATACCACATGTAAATTTTCGCCACTTCTGACATGTGTGCAAAATTTCCTGAGTTTTCGAGCATGTTTCACCCCTCAAAAATGCGATTCACTTTGGAGAAGAAGAAGAATAAATAATAATAATAATAATAATAATAATAATAATAATAAACCGAGCAAAAACAATAGGGTCCTCGCACCCCGGTGTGCTCGGGCCCTAATTAAAGCTGCAAGCAGCGATGGAAGGGCCCTCGCACGAATGTGCACGGCTACCCTATGGCAATATTAAAGCAGTGAACCAGGGGGATATGAATTAAAGTGGGTAAATATAGGTGGATATTCAAAGGAAAATTTATGTGCCACACCGGCTGTGGGCAGCAGGTGGCGCAATGATTATACCTGATATTTGTTATATTGACGTGTTCAGGCAGGGACCCTCATCAAACGTGTGAAGTCTGGGGCAGATCGGATAATGTATGTCTGAATTACAACAGCTTCCTGTTTCATGGCGAAACATCACACTTTGCCAGGCTGGCACGGACACACCCTTCAACGAAAAGTCAAGATCTTCGCAATTTATCATTGCAAAGGGCTTAAGAACATTCTGACCAAATATGATGATGATTGGATTAAATCTCTACGAGCAGTAAATCACAGCGTAAAACAAGGCATTTCCTGCTACCTCTAGGTGGCGCTATGGCTGAAGCTGAATATTGGCATTGAAATGTGTTCAGGCCAAGACTCTTATCAAACTTGTGAAGTGTGGGGCAGATTGGACATTGTATGCCTGAGTTAGAACAACTTCCTGTTTCATGGCGAAAACGCTGAAATTTGTCAGGCTGCCACGGACACACCCTCCAACGAAAAGTCAAAAGCTCCGCAATTTAACATCGCAAAGGCCTTTAGATGAGATTGACCAAATATGATGACGATCTGATAAAATCTGTAGGAGGAGTTCGTTAAAGTACGAAGCCTGGAAGTGACAAAATTTGCACAGAAATCACAGCAAAAATTCAAAATGGCTGACTTCCTGTGGGGTTTAGAGCTTAGCTTCAAGAGACTTTTTTGTAAGTTTTGGGGTGATAGATGATCCTACCAAATTTCGTATCTGTATGTTTTTCGTAGTGGGGGGGCTGTTCTCTTGAAATTTTGCAGGTGGCGCTATCGAGCCATTTTTAGACGCCCACTTCTGACGCCTATACTACATGTACATTTTCGCCACTTCTGACGCGTGTGCAAATTTTCATGAGTTTTCGAGTATGTTTAGCCCCTCAAAAATGCGATCCATTTCGGAGAAGAAGAATAAGAATAATTAAAGCTGCAAGCAGCGATGGAAGGGCCCTCGCACGCATGTGCACCGCTACCCTATGGCATTAGTAAAGCAGTGAACCAGGGGGATATGAATTAAAGTGGGTAAATACAGGTGGATATTCAAAGGGAAACTGATGTGCCACACCGCCTGTGTGCAGCAGGTGGCGCTGTGACTAACTGATTGTTGTTATATTGATGTGTTCAGGCCTGGACCCTTATCAAACGTGTGAAGTCAGGGGCAGATTGGACATTGTATGCCTGAGTTATAACAACTTCCTGTTTCATGGCGAAACATCACACTTTGCCAGGCCGCCACGGACACGCCCTTCAACGAAAAGTCAAGATCTTCGCAATTTATCAAGGAAAAGGGCTTAGCATCAGTCAGACCAAATATGATGATGATTTGATTAAATCTCTAAGAGCAGTAAATCACAGCGTAAAACATGGCATTTCCTGCTACCTCTAGGTGGCGCTATGAGTGAAGTTGAATATTGGCATTGAAATGTGTTCAGGTCAAGACTCTTATCAAACGTATGAAGCGTGGGGCAGATTGGACATTGTATGCCTGAGTTAGAGCCACTTCCTGTTTCATGGCGAAAATGCCGAAATTTGTCAGGCCGCCACGGACACACCCTCTGACGAAAAGTCAAGATCTCCGCAATTTAACATCGCAAAGGCCTTTAGATGAGATTGACCAAATATGACGATGATCGGATTAAATCTGTAGGAGGAGTTCGTTAAAGTACGACGCTTGGAAATGACCAAATTTGCAAAAAAATCAAGGCAAAAATTCAAAATGGCGGACTTCCTGTTGGGTTTAGAGCTTCGCTCCAAGAGACTTTTTTGTAGGTCTTGGGGTAATAGATGATCCTACCAAATTTCGTATCTGTACGTTTTTCGTAGTGGGGGGGCTGTTCTCTTGAAATTTTGCAGGTGGCGCTATCGAGCCATTTCTACACGCCCACTTCTGGCGCCTATGCCACATGTAAATTTTCGCCACTTCTGACATGTCTGCAAAATTTCCTGAGTTTTCGAGCATGTTTCGCACCTCAAAAATGCGATTCACTTTGGAGAAGAAGAAGAATAAATAATAATTAAAACTGCAAGCAGTGATGGAAGGGCCCTCGCACTCATGTGCACCGCCACTCTATGGCCTTAGTAAAGCAATAAACCAAGGGGATTGAAATTTCTGTGGATAAATATAGGTGGATATTCAAAGGAACTTTGAAGTGCCACTACTCCTTTATGCAGCAGGTGGCGCTATGATTGTAATTGATTGTTGTAACATTGATGTGTTGAGGCCAGGACCCTTGTCAAACGTATGATGTCTGATGAGGTCGGACATTGCATGTCTGAGTTACAACAGCTTTCTCATGGCGAAAAATCAAACTTTGACAAGCCACAACGGACACGCCCCTTTAACGAAATGTCAAGATCTTCACAATTTATCATTGTGAAGTCCCTAAGTTCAGACTGACCAAATATGATGATGATCTGAATACATTTCAATGAGCAGTAAATCACAGTGTAAAACATGTCATTTCCTGCTTCCAGCAGGTGGCGCTATAACTTTTACTGAATATTGCCATGTTGATGTGTTCAGGACAGGACAATTATCAAACTTGTGAAGCGTGGGTCAGATTGGACATTTTAAACCTGAGTTAGAACAACTTCCTGTTTCATTGAGAAACACAGAAATTTGGCAAGCCGCCACATACACACCCTCCATTGAAATGTCAAGATCTCCGCAATTTAGCATTGCAAAGCCCTTTAGATGACACTCACCAAATATGATGATTATCTGATTAAATTTATAGGAGGAGTTTGTTAAAATACGAAGGCCAGAAATGGCAAAATTTGCACTCAAATTACAGAGAAAATTCAAAATGGCTGACTTCCTGTGGGGTTTAGAGCTTTGCTCCAAGAGACTTTTTTGTAGGTCTTGGGGTGATACATGATCCTACCGCATTTCGTATCTGTGCGATTAACGTAGCGGGGGGGCTGCTCTATTGAATTTTTGTAGGTGGCGCTATAGAGCCATTTTAACACCCCAAGTTCTGAGGCCTATATCACATGAAAATATTCGCCACTTTTGACACGTGTGCAACGTTTCATGACTTTTTGAGCTCGTTTAGGCTGTCAAAAATGGGATTCATTTAGCGATACTTTGCGAGGCCGCAACGGACACGCCCTTTAACGAAAAGTCAAGGTTGTTTCTATTTATCATCACACAAGGTCTTGAGATTAGACTGATGAAATATGATGTTGATATGGTTAAATCTCTAAGAGCAGTAAGTCACAGCATAAAAGGTGGTATTTCCTGCTGCCTCTAGGTGGCGCTATGACTGATACTGAATTATGCCATGTTGATGTGTTCAGGCCGGGACCCTTATGAAACGTGTGAAGTTGGGGGCAGATCGGACTATGTATGTCTGAATTACAACAGCTTCCTGTTTCATGGCGAAACATCACACTTTGCCAGGCTGCCACGGACACGCCCTTCAACGAAAAGTCAAGATCTTCGCAATTTATCACGGCAAAGGGCTTAACATCAGTCTGACCAAATATGATGATGATTTGATTAAATCTCTAAGAGCAGTAAATCACAGCGTAAAACATGGCATTTCCTCCTACCTCTAGGTGGCGCTATGAGTGAAGTTGAATATTGGCATTGAAATGTGTTCAGGCCAAGACCCTTATCAAACATGTGAAGCGTGGGGCAGATTGGACATTGTATGCCTGAGTTAGAGCCACTTCCTGTTTCATGGCGAAAATGCAGAAATTTGTCAGGCCGCCACGGACACACCCTCTGACGAAAAGTCAAGATCTCCGCAATTTAACATCGCAAAGGCCTTTAGATGAGATTGACCAAATATGACAATGATCGGATTAAATCTGTAGGAGGAGTTCGTTAAAGTATGAAGCCTGGAAATGACCAAATTTGCACAAAAATCAAGGCAAAAATTCAAAATGGCGGACTTCCTGTTGGGTTTAGAGCTTCGCTCCAAGAGACTTTTTTGTAGGTCTTGGGGTGATAGATGATCCTACCAAATTTCGTATCTGTACGTTTTTCGTAGCGGGGGGGCTGTTCTCTTGAAATTTTGCAGGTGGCGCTATCGAGCCATTTCTACACGCCCACTTCTGGCGCCTATACCACATGTAAATTTTCGCCACTTCTGACATGTGTGCAAAATTTCATGAGTTTTCGAGCATGTTTCGCCCCTCAAAAATGCGATTCACTTTGGAGAAGAAGAAGAATAAATAATAATTAAAGCTGCAAGCAGCTATGGAAGGGCCCTCGCACGCATGTGCACCGCTACCCTATGGCATTAGTAAAGCAGTGAACCAGTGGGATATGAATTAAAGTATAAAAAATAGGTGGATATTCAAAGGGAAACTGATGTGCCACACCGCCTGTGTGCAGCAGGTGGCGCTATGACTGCACTTGATTATTGTTATATTGACGTGTTCAGGCCGGGACCATTATAAAACGTGTGAAGTCGGGGGCAGATCGGATAATGTATGCCTGAGATACAGCTTCCTGTTTCATGGCGAAACATCACACTTTGCCAGGCTGCCACGGACACGCCCTTCAACGAAAAGTCAAGATCTTCGCAATTTATCACCGCAAAGGTCTTAACATAAGTCTGACCAAATATGATGATGATTTGATTAAATCTCTAAGAGCAGTAAATCACAGCGTAAAACATGGCATTTCCTGCTACCTCTAGGTGGCGCTATGACTGAAGCTGAATATTGGCATTGAAATGTGTTCAGGCCAAGACTCTTATCAAACATGTGAAGCGTGGGGCAGATTGGACTTTGTATGCCTTAGTTATAACAACTTCCTGTTTCATGGCGAAAATGCCTAACTTTGTCAGGCCGCCACGGACACACCCTCCAGTGAAAACTCAAGATCTCCGCAATTTAGCATCGCAAAGGCCTTTAGATGAGACTGACCAACTATGATAATGATCGGATTAAATCTCTAGGAGGAGTTCGTTAAAGTACGACGCTTGGAAATGTCAAAAATTGACAGAGAAAATTCAAAATGGCCGACTTCCTGTGGGGTTTAGAGCTTAGCTCCAAGAGACTTTTTTGTAGGTCTTGGGGTGCTAGATGATCCTACCAAATTTCGTATCTGTACGTTTTTCGTAGCGGGGGGGCTGTTCTCTTGAAATTTTGCAGGTGGCGCTATCGAGCCATTTCTACACGCCCACTTCTGACGGCTATACCACATGTAAATTTTCGACACTTCTGACGCGTGTGCAAATTTTCATGAGTTTTCGGGTATGTTTAGGCCCTCAAAAATGCGATCCATTTCGGAGAAGAAGAAGAAGAAGAAGAAGAAGAAGAAGAAGAAGAAGAAAAATAATAATAATAATAAACGGAGCAAAAACAATAGGGTCCTCACACCCTGGTGTGCTCGGGCCCTAATAATAATAATAATAATAATAATAATAATAATAAACCGAGCAAAAACAATAGGGTCCTCACACCCTGGTGTGCTCGGGCCCTAATACAAATATAGCTGCACGCAGCAATGGCGGGCCCTCGCACGTTTTTTTACCGCTACATGGGAAAACGAGAAAACGATGCACGGTGGGCAAGGGCATCAAGTGGGTAAAATATCAGTGGGCTATTTAATGTTGTTTCTGAGCCATTTGGGGACTGTAGGTAAAAGAAACCCCACATTTTAGACAAACAGGTGCACTAGTGAGCCACTTAAGAGACACGCCTATGTCTGACCTTTTTGTCAACACTTAACAGCCGAAAACTCTGATGTGTGCAGAGATGTATAGTAACGAAGTAGAACTACTTCACTACTGTACTTAAGTACTAATAGGCAGTATCTGTACTCTACTGAAGTATTATTTTTTTCTCCTACTTCCACTTTTACTTCAGTACATATTTTCGATGAGTTTAATACTTTTACTCCAATACATTTTTTATGTGCTGCATAGTTACTCGTTACACTCAAATGTTACGAATCATTCCAAACCTACATTATCACTGCCGGAGCGGTGATACACATTAGAAACACACACAGATTGTGGTCTAAACCAATAGGAGATAGTGAAGAGCGGACCCCTCCCTCCCTCTCACTCACAAATATGAGCCGCGGTTGTGGACAAATGTGAAGTGAAGAGAGAACCAAAGTGCACGAGAGAGACCGATAGAGAGAGAGAATTCGCGAGTGTGCGCGAAAGAAGGAAACCTAAATACATTGAAACATCTTGTACCTTTACCTATTACCATTACATCGACTAATATTTTATTAATTCTGAATTTTCTATTGCCATATTAGTTAAATTAATCTGAACATTCCTGTCCTTGTACTCCTGCTACAGCCAAAGCAATTGTGAGTGTCCTTTAGCTTAAACATTTGAAATAATATAAACAATATTATATTCAAACTTTTGACTGTTTTCTTTAATAACTACATTACACAATACTTGTACTTTTACTTTCAGTACTTGAGTAGTATATTTTAAAATAAACTACTTGCAATACTTAAGTACAAAACATGTTTAATACTTCAGTACTTCCACTTAAGTGGTGTGCTCACTTTTTTGATAGAGCACTTGTACTTTTACTCAAGTCTGGGTCCCTAGTACTTTATACATCTCTGGATGTGTGTGCCAAATTTAAAGTTCAACTAAGCACGCCAAGAGCCTTAAACATGCCTGAAATTAAAGTAAAGTTTGACGCGTTGCCATGAGAACAGCGTTCGAGATGTCTAAAATTCCTTCGCAATTTATCATCTACAATGTCTCGGCATCATGTTGACCACTTCTGGTGTCAATCGCATGAAAATCCTAGAAGGAGTATTTAAAAGTTAACTGTATGAAAGGCTTAAATATGCCTTTAAAATGAAAGTAAAGTTTGATGCATTGCCATGGGAACAGCGTTTGAGATATCAAAAATCCCTTCGCAATTTATCATCTACAATGTCTCGGCATCATGTTGACCACTTCTCGTGTCAATCGCATGAAAATCCTAGAAGGAGTATTTAAAAGTTAAATGTATGGAACTGAAAGGCTTAAATATGCCTTTAAAATGAAAGTAAAGTTTGACGCGTTGCCATGGGAACAGCGTTTGAGATATCAAAAATCCCTTCGCAATTTATCATCTACAATGTCTCGGCATCATGTTGACCACTTCTCGTGTCAATCGCATGAAAATCCTAGAAGGAGTATTTAAAAGTTAACTGTATGAAAGGCTTAAATATGCCTTTAAAATGAAAGTAAAGTTTGACAGGTTGCCATGGGAACAGCGTTTGAGATATCAAAAATCCCTTCGCAATTTATCATCTACAATGTCTCGGCATCATGTTGACCACTTCTCGTGTAAATCGCATGAAAATCCTAGAAGGAGTATTTAAAAGTTAACTGTATGGAACTGAAAGGCTTAAATATGCCTTTAAAATGAAAGTAAAGTTTGACACGTTGCCATGGGAACAGCGTTTGAGATATCAAAAATCCCTTCGCAATTTATCATCTACAATGTCTCGGCATCATGGTGACCACTTTTGGTGTCAATCGCATGAAAATCCTAGAAGGAGTATTTAAAAGAACATTGCATGGAACTTTCAAAAAAATCCAGCTTTGTGACTGACACACTTCCTGGCGCCTGGTGGTGGCGCTATACCCGAGACTCACAATAGGCACATCGATGCGATCGGAATCTTCAGATGAACAAACACCCCGCGTGTCATTACAATAAGACATTTTTTGCTTTAGATATTAGACACTTCCTGTTTCTCTGATTTCGCCACAACTTTGTCGGCTCGCCATGGCAGAACCGTTCGAGATATCAAAAATCCCTTCGAAATTTAGCAAGTCCAATGTCTCGACATCATGTTCACCACTTTTGGTGTCAATCGCATGCATCCTCTAGGAGGAGTATTCAAAAGTTCAACGCATGCATTTTTTAAACAATCCAAAATAGCTGACTTCCTGTTGGGCGGAGCTTAAATGTTAGAGGGCGAAAGTTGTTCGGGTCGATGAGATCTATATGCGTACCAACTCTCGTACATGTGCGTACATGTTTGCACGATCTGTGCATCAATGTTTTATTTTGCATTACAGGGGGCGCTACAGAGCCCCCGTGCCACGCCCGTGTTCCAGCCTTTGCCCGTTTGCAATGACGGACGACTCTGACGTCTGTGCCAAATTTCAAGAGTTTTCGAGTATGTTAAGGCACCCAAAAAGTCCAAAAGTGTTAAAAAAATAATAATAAAAAAATAATAATAAATTCGAGCAAAACCAATAGGGCTTCGCACCTTTCGGTGCAGGCCATTCTGGCCTGCTCCTCGGTGCTCGGGCCCTAATAATAATAATAAACGGAGCAAAAACAATAGGGTCCTCACACCCTGGTGTGCTCGGGCCCTAATAATAATAATAATAATTAAAACTGCAAGCAGTGATGGAAGGGCCCTCGCACACCTGACACCGCCACGCCGTGGCATGAGAAGAATTAAAGGGAACAGTAGTAAATAGGCATTTAAGCATGTAAACATAGGTGAACCATTTAAAAGTGTAGTATAATGTGCCACATTTCCTGTTGCTAATTACAAATGACAGCGAGGTAGCATCGTGTAAGATAGCATGAGAGAGAGAGTATTATCATTGTAAACATGTTACTTCCTGTTACCAGCTGGTGGCGCTATGACCGTAACTGACTATTGGCATCATAAGTGACTATCAGTGATGGGAGTAACGCGTTACTGTAACTCCACTATTTTTTTAAATCAAGTAACGCAATTACAATTACTGAAATTTAAATGAGTTCGTTACTCGCGTTACTCTATTTTGTAAAAAATAGACAAGACATATCTGACGTCGCAGGACTGTAGTTGGCGGCGCAATGATTCATTACACTTCATCATAGCTGACAGTGCATATAGAATGAACATGAAAAATCGAAACGGGACAACATACCTTTGTTTAAAAATTGTGCGCAAGTCATAATCCATCCGGTCTCATGTTTGTAAATTATCTTCACCAAGCAATCGCAGTATGACATCAACTTGCATTTGTAATCCACAAAGGTAATAAATCTAAGAAATGTTCATATATTCTTAGATGTTTACATCGGCTTCATGGAAGAGAACGATCCGCGATTGTTGTTTCCACTAAAATATTCACACTGCGGTGTACACCCGTGTTAAAACTCCATAGTATGTGTGAGCTCGCTTTTAGTTTTAGTTTCAGTCTCTCCGTATCCGAACAAAAAATCCACTCGCTCTGTGTCCGTCTGACAAAACAATCCACTCGCTCTGTGTCCGTCCGAAAAAAACAATCCACGTAGCCTACTCCGTTTTCTGAATAAATATCTTCCTTTAATCCTGTGTATCATTTAAATCCAACAGAAAACAAACAATATATGACCAAAGAGCGCAGTCCCTGCGGCAAGCTTCACAAGCTGTGTTCCAATTCAAGGGCTGCACCCTACTAAGCATGCAATAAAAGGTGAGCACTCGGCCATTCAAGGCGCTAACCTTCGGAGGACCCATAATTTGCCTCATCTGCTGCACGCGCATCGTGCCTGTCAGCAGGACACAGCGGAGACGTTTCTAACTTATTAAAATAAATATGAAATCAGAAAAATTATAATTTATTTTAGAAAATTTGACATGTTGACACAATTGTCTCCAAATTTTTAAAGAGACACTACACAATTTAACACATTTTATATTTTTGTAAACATGCAGAATATTTGTCTAAATGTTCTAAATGATATACATAAATAAACTAAGTTTAAATATTAAGATAATTTCTAACAAAAATATTCAAAGGTTGAATCTAAAGCAAAATAGGCTCCTACAGTATGTGATATATTAGAGTCTTACGTGTAAAATAGCCCATCCATATCATTTTACTGTTTGACTGTTCAGTACTGTTCATATTTACATTTAAAAAGCAGACATAAAATACTTTTCTAAGTAACTAATTACTTTTGATATACAGTAACCGGTAAAGTAATTCAGTTACTTTTAAAAGAAGTAATTAGTAACTGTAACTAATTACTAATTTTTTAGTAACTTGCCCAACACTGGTGACTATTGACATGTAGATGTGTTCAGTCCAGGACTCTTATTAATCATGTGAAGTTAGGGAAAGATCGGTCATTGCATAATCAGTGTAAACATGTCACTTCCTGTTGTCAGCTGGTGGCGCTATAACCATAAGTGCCTATTGACATGTAGATGTGTTCAGTCCAGGACTCTTATTAATCATGTGAAGTTAGGGAAAGATCGGACATTGCATAATCAGTGTAAACATGTCACTTCCTGTTGTCAGCTGGTGGCGCTATAACCATAAGTGACTATTGACATGTAGATGTGTTCAGTCCAGGACTCTTATTAATCATGTGAAGTTTGGGACAGATCAGACATTGCATAATCAGTGTAAACATGTCACTTCCTGTTGTCATCTGGTGGCGCTATAACCATAAGTGACTATTGACATGTAGATGTGTTCAGTCCAGGACTCTTATTAATCATGTGAAGTTAGGGAAAGATCGGACATTGCATAATCAGTGTAAACATGTCACTTCCTGTTGCCAGCTGGTGGCGCTATAACCATAAGTGACTATTGACATGTAGATGTGTTCAGTCCAGGACTCTTATTAATCATGTGAAGTTAGGGAAAGATCGGATATTGCATAATCAGTGTAAACATGTCACTTCCTGTTGCCAGCTGGTGGCGCTATAACCATAAGTGACTATTGACATGTATATGTGTTCAGTCCAGGACTCTTATTAATCATGTGAAGTTTGGGACAGATCAGACATTGGACAATCATTGTAAACATGTCACTTCCTGTTGCCAGCTGGTGGCGCTATAACCATAAGTGACTAATGACATGTAAATGTGTTCACTCCAGGACTCTTATTAATCATGTGAAGTTTGGGACAGATCAGACATTGGATAATCATTGTAAACATGTCACTTCCTGTTGCCAGCTGGTGGCGCTATAACCATAAGTGACTATTGACATGTAGATGTGTTCAGTCCAGGACTCTTATTAATCATGTGAAGTTTGGGACAGATCAGACATTGGATAATCATTGTAAACATGTCACTTCCTGTTGCCAGCTGGTGGCGCTATAACCATAAGTGACTATTGACATGTATATGTGTTCAGACCAGGACTCTTATTAATCATGTGAAGTTTGGGACAGATCAGACATTGGACAATCATTGTAAACATGTCACTTCCTGTTGCCAGCTGGTGGCGCTATAACCATAAGTGACTAATGACATGTAGATGTGTTCACTCCAGGACTCTTATTAATCATGTGAAGTTTGGGACAGATCAGACATTGGATAATCATTGTAAACATGTCACTTCCTGTTGCCAGCTGGTGGCGCTATAACCATAAGTGACTATTGACATGTAGATGTGTTCAGGTCATGACTCTTAGCAATCATGTGAAGTTTGGGACGGATCGGACACTGTATGCCTGAGTTCCAGCAACCTGTTTCATAGCGAAACATCAAACTTTGGCTGGCCGAAATAGACACAAATTTTAATATAGAATCAAATCCTTCGCAATTTAGCATCACAAAGGCCTTAAGATGACACTCGCCAAATATGATGATGATCCGACAAAAACTGTAGGAGGAGTTAGTTAAAGTATGACTGCTGGAAATGAGAAAAACTGAGCCAAAATCTGAGAAATAATTCAAAATAGCTGACTTCCTGTTTGGTTTAGGGCGTTGCTCCAAGATACTTTTTTGTAGGGCTTGTAATAATACATGAGCATACCGAAATTCGTACATGTAAGTTAAACACAGTCCAAGGCTTGCTTCATTCAATATTTGAAAGTGGCGCTAAAACATGTTCCTTCAGGTTGCCAGCTGGTGGCGCTATGGCTATAAATGAAAATTGTTATGTAGATGTGTTCAGGTCAGGACTCTTAGCAATCATGTGAAATTTGGGACAGATCGGACATTGTATGCATGAGTTCCAGCAACTTCCTGTTTCATTGGAAAACATCAAACTTTGTCGGGCCAGAACCGACACAAATTTTTACGTAGAGTCAAATCCTTCGCACCAAATATGAAGATGATCCGACGAAAACTGTAGGAGGAGTTAGTTAAAGTATGACGCCTGGAAATGACAAAAACTGCGCCCAAATCACAAAAATAACTCCGAATAGCTGACTTCCTGTTTGGTTTACGGCTTCGCTCCAATAGACTTTTTTGTAGGTCTTGTCATGCTACAGACGCGTACCGAATTTCGTAATTGTACGTCAAACACAGTCCGAGGGCTGCTTCGTTGAAAATTTGTAGGTGGCGCTATAGAGCCATTTTCTCACGCCTAATTCTAAAGCATACATCACATGTAAATTTTCATCACTCTTGACATCTGTGCAAAATTTCATGAGTTTTCGAGTATGTTTAGGCCCTCTAAAGTCCCGCTGAAGTCGGAGAAAAAGAAAAAAAATAATAATAACTCCTTGAAGAACAATAGGGTCCTCACACCCCGGTGTGCTCGGGCCCTAAATATATTCTAAATGTAACGAAGTCAGTGTAAGGACCTGAGGACTGGACTGATATGCTCAGATGTTTTGGTTCTGGTCAGAATTCTGGCAGCAGTGTTTTGTATTAGCTGCAGCTGTCTAATGGTCTTTTTGGGGATCCCCGTAAGGAGTCCATTGCAGTAATCCACCCTGCTGGTGATGAAAGCATGAACAAGTTTCTCTAAGTCCTGTCTTGAGACAAAACGGCTAATTCTGGCAATATTTCTGAGATGGTAGTAAGCTGATTTGCTTATTGCTTTCACGTGACTACTGAAATTAACTACACGCTCTCCTAATATACGTGATCATCTTGTAAGGGCTGATGTCAGTTTATGCTGGGTACACACCAAAAGATAATCGGGCTGATTTTGGGCCGATTTCCCCCCTTCCGACAATCCTAGCTATGTCCCGAGTATCGCGAAGGTTTCACAGATTATCTTATGAGATTGTCCCTTCATGTGAGGTGTGTTAAAGGAATAGTCTACTCATTTTCAATATTAAAATATGTTATTACCTTAACTAAGAACTGTTGAATCATCCCTCTATCATCTGTGTGTGTGCACGTAAGCGCTGGAGCGCGCTGCGACGCTACGATAGCATTTAGCTTAGCCCCATTCATTCAATGGTACCATTTAGAGATAAAGTTAGAAGTGACCAAACACATCAACGTTTTTCCTATTTAAGACGAGTAGTTATACGAGCAAGTTTGGTGGTACAAAATAAAACGTAGCGCTTTTCTAAGCGGATTTAAAAGAGTAACTATATTTTATGGCATAATAGCACTTTTGGGAGTACTTCGACTCGCCTGAAAAGTCCGCTCCCCTTCTCACTCTCATAATGGGAGAGGGAGGGTGTTACTGCGCCGAGTCGAAGTACTCCCAAAAGTGCTATTACGCCATAAAATATAATTACTCTTTTAAATCCGCTTAGAAAAGCGCTATGTTTTATTTTGTACCACCAAACTTGCTCGTATAACTACTCGTCTTAAATAGGAAAAACGTTGATGTGTTTGGTCACTTCTAACTTTATCTCTAAATGGTACCATTGAATGAATGGGGCTAAGCTAAATGCTATCGTAGCGTCGCAACGCGCTCCAGCGCTTACGTGCACACACACAGATGATAGAGGGATGATTCAACAGTTCTTAGTTAAGGTAATAACATATTTTAATATTGAAAATAAGTAGACTATTCCTTTAAGAGTGTCTGAACCTGCTCGGAAGAACGTCGGAGTCGCACCGATCGCGAATCGTAAATATTCAACATGTTGAATATTTACAATCAGAAATCCCGATGTGTGTGGGGAATCCCAAGGACAAACGCGAGCACGCTATTGAGATTATCACGTGAAACGAAACCATATCCAATCAGAAAGCCAGATGAGGGAAGACGGAAGCAGTAATGGCACGGCTGAAAGGCCGCTTCTCATTTCCAGGCTGCATAAACGTCATCAAGACTGTCTCAGAATATTAACAGTTATAAAATTGACTATTATTCCTAGTTTATCGTATATTGTTGTAATATACTTATGACTTTCGAATGTAATGCTCAGTTAACTTGAATAAACAAGGTTTCATGACGTATGCAGCCTGCATATGCGACCTCCGCAGGCTACAGCCTTCGGATTGAGAAATGGCCAAAGTGAAGTTGATGTGGACAGCAGAGATAGAGGATCAGCTTCTTGATTTGTGGCAACAGCACAAATGTTTATACAACGTGTCTTGTAAAAATTATTCCAAGCACTATAATTGAAATGTCTTCCTGCATATCGTCCGCCATTCTGAAGTCTCGCGAGATTTTGTGGGATTTCCTGTGTTCACAGTCGAGACTCTGGTTAAAAATCTGTTTGTGTGTGGTGTGCTGTCTTTGACACATAATGGCACACCACACACCATAGGAGCAAAACGGTTAAATCTAGGATTTTTTATCCTCATGTTTGTGGTCTATCACATTTTTTTAAATCTAATAAGATGTAAAAAATCTTTTGGTGTGTACCCAGCATTACCTGAACGACCCACTCACTTTTTTATCTATCCCTTCGGGTAACTATAGCTGTGGTCGTTGTGCCCAGTGTAATTTTACCATGAAAACAAAGGTCTTCTCTCATCCCCATTCAGGAAGGGAGTTTAAAATTAAGGGTGTCATCACTTGTACCACTAAAAATGTTATTTATATGATTAAATGTCCATGCGGGTTGGCGAAAATAGGTAAGACACAACGAGCTTTAAAAACTAGAATTGCAGAACATCGAAGTAGTATACGCACAAATGATCAAAAAAACCCAGTAGCAGTACATTTTAATTCAAAAAGACATAACCTTTCCACACTTAGATATATTGGTATTGAACATGTTCAAGTGCCTAGGAGAGGTGGTGATGTTAACAATCTCTTATTAAAAAGAGAAGCTTACTACATTTACACACTCAATACTCTTTCTCCTAAGGGATTGAATTTAGAACTTGATTTTAATCCATGTTTCTAATTGATATCTTTTGTACTTAAGAGTGAGTTTTATTCAAGTGGTCTTGTTTTGTATTTGAAGTGTATTGTTTTTCATATGATTGTGTATTGATCAATCTTAGGATTTGAAAAGTGTATCAGGAAGATGAAAGGAGAATGTTTGGTGTTGTTATATGATGTTTTGAGGTGTTGCTTTAATGTGATTATAGGGCTTATTCGATCTACGTCATCAATGTTCGCGGCGGCCATATTGTTGACATAAAACTGTCAGTCTGTCAATTGACAAGCGAGGCAGCGTGGGTATTATACATGGTATTATCAGTGTAATTTTTTTTAAACCGCGCGATGGTGTGTGGTGTAATACACGGATGTTCTAACAACAGCAAAAAGAACCCCGGAATTAGTTTTTATGCGATACCGACTGTCAGAAAACATGAAAGGAGACAGAGGAGTTGAAGCAGCGAAGGAGAGACTCCCAACAGCAAAGTCTGTCCCCATCATTTTACCCCAGGTAACGTTAGGAATATATGCTCACAGCAAAGTCTGTCCCCATAATTTGATCACATATGGTTAGCTGTAAGCAGTGGCTGAAACTGCTCTTTCAAATAAGCTGCCATAAATTGAGACAGTTATTAAATTAGTATTAATAACTATATGAACATAATAATAGGTCTGGCAGTGATACTAGGTAGGGAATTAAGGGCCGTTGACATAGTTTTGAAAATCGTTTTATATTAAACAGAATAGCGGAGCTCACACCAAAACTATAACGATACAGATACAATGAACGACATCATTGGGATCACTTTCTGAGCAATTTTTTCCACCTGATTAAGGATAAACCATTGATAGCATTAAAATCTATTTGAACTTCAAGTGCACGGCCACTTAAAATGACAGTGAAGCTCATTGCTGAGGTCTATAACATTAGATTACCTCCAGTTGCTGTGAAAATTGACTACGTAATGCTTTTTAATCTATTACATTAACTAACTGTTGTGCCAAAAGGTAAGAGATTACACAAACTATTAGATTCACTGTTTAGAGTTACGCGAAACGCAGCGTGTTGAGGACATCTGCAAAAGTTTTTATTACAAGCAATATTAAAGGCAAGTGATTTGCGCGAGTGCCGTGAGCGAATTAGCATAAACGTATTGTTTGGTGATGTGGACGATGATATAGTAATCGTTATAGTTATAATGTGAACGGCCCTTCAGTGCTTGTATGATGAATGCGGATACTGTATGAACGATATAGTTATAAATATCCGGATAAGTTATGGCTGGCAATAAGGACGGATCTTTACTTAAGGCTATTGGGTCTATTTGATATTGTTCCACAATAATCAAGCTCATCTTCTCTTAATACAGACGAGATGAAGCCATTAGGCTACTGCTCCCCTCTACTCAAATCTACGTGCGACTAGGGGCAGGACAGATGTCATGTCAACAAGATGGCCGTGGCTAGCGACTTCCGGTGTTTGCGAATAAGCCCTGTACTTTTGTTGCTTACCTGATTGACCTTGATTGTTATCAGGTGTCATTAATTGAAACTGTTTGTACCTGTCAATTCTTGTTTAACAATGATCCTTGCTTGTGTGTTTGTGTGTTTGCCTGA
Source organism: Misgurnus anguillicaudatus (assembly GCF_027580225.2). NCBI lineage: Eukaryota > Metazoa > Chordata > Actinopteri > Cypriniformes > Cobitidae > Misgurnus > Misgurnus anguillicaudatus. The sequence goes on from NC_073338.2 coordinate 15,961,150, forward strand.
CAAAGGTCTTTGACCGAAACGTTGCTTTTTAAACTTTTTAAATAAAAGGGACTTTTTACAGTGTGCAGATCTTTTTCTGTTTTTTAGACTCTAAAATTACACCAAGATTTCTGACTTTATTTTGTGTCTTTAGACCCCTAGAGTCAAGGTATGTGTTAACCTTGAGAGTTTCATCTTTATTTCCAAATACAATGACTTCAGTTTTGTCTTTGTTTAACTGGAGAAAGGTTTGACGCATCCAACAGTTAATTTCATCAATGCATTTACATAGAGAGTCAATGGGGCTGTAGTCATTGGGTGACAGGGCTAAGAATATCTGGGTGTCATCTGCATAGCTGTGGTAAGCAATTTGGTTCTTTTTCATTATTTGACCAAGTGGGAGCATATACAAATTAAACAGAAGCGGTGCAAGAATTGAACCCTGTGGGACTCCACATGTCATGGGTGTCCACTCAGATTTATGGTTACCTATTTTCACATTGTAACCTCTTCCTTGTAGGTATGGTTTAAACCATTTGAGGACCATCCCAGAGAGCCCTACCCAGTTTTCCAGTCTATGTAAGAGTATGGTGTGATCTACTGTGTCAAAGGCAGCACTAAGATCTAGTAGCACCAGCACTGATATTTTACCTGAATCAGAGTTTAAGCGAATATCATTTATTATCTTTATGAGCACTGTCTCTGTGCTGTGATGCTGACGGAAACCAGATTGAAAATTGTGTCCAGATAGCCATTTGAATTTAAGAATTTGTTCAGCTGATTAAAAACAACCTTTTCAATGATCTTGCCTACAACCCCAAAACAGAAAAAGTTGGGACACAGTAGAAATTGTGAGTAAAAAAGGAATGGAATAATTTACAAATCTCATAAACTTATATTTTATTCACAGTAGAATATAGATAACAAATAAAATGTTGAAAGTGATACATTTTGAAATGTCATGCCAAATATTGGCTCATTTTGGATTTCATGAGAGCTACACATTCCAAAAAAAGTTGGGACAGGTAGCAATAAGAGGCCAGAAAAGTTAAATGTACATATAAGGAACAGCTGGAGGAGGACCAATGTTTAGGAATAGGAATGTTGTCCTATTCTTGTCTAATGCAGACTGCTAGTTGTTCAACTGTCTTAGGTCTTCTTGGTCGCATCTTTCTCTTTATGATGCACCAAATGTTTTCTATGGGTGACAGATCTGGACTGCAGGCTGGCCATTTCAGTACTCAGATACTTCTTCTACGCAGTCTTGATGTTGTAATTGATGCAGTATGTGGTCTGGCATTGTCATGTTGGAAAATGCAAGGTCTTCCCTGAAAGAGACGACGTCTGAATGGGATCATATGTATCTAGAACTTGGATAAACCTTTCAGCATTGATGGTGCCTTTCCAGATGTTTAAGCTGCCCATGCCACACGTACTCATGCAACCCCAAACCATCAGAGATGCAGGCTTCTGAACTGAGCGCTAATAATAACTTGGGTTGTCATTGTCCTCTTTAGTCCGGATGAAATGGCTTCCCAGTTTTTCAAAAAGAACTTCAAATTTTGATTCGTTGGACCACAGAACAGTTTTCCACTTTGCCAAAGTCCATTTTAAATGAGCCTTGCCCAGAGAAAACGCCTGTACTTCTGGATCATGTTTAGATATGGCTTCTTTTTTGACCTACAGAGTTTAGCTGGCAACAGCGAATGACACAGTGGATTGTGTTCACTGACCATGTTTTCTGGAAGTATTCCTGAGCCCATGTTGTGATTTCCATTACAGTAGCATTCCTGTATGTGATGCAGTGCCATCTAAGAGCCCGAAGATCACGGGCATCCGGTATGGTTTTCCGGTCTTGACCCTTACGCACAGAGATTGTTCCAGATTCTCTGAATCTTTGAATGGTATTATGCACTGTAGATGATGATAAGTTCATTGCAATTTTTCTCTGAGAAACTCAGAAAACTATTTTTCGCTGCAGCATTGGGGGAATTGGTGATTCTCTGCCCATCTTGACCTCTGAGAGACACTGCCACTCTGAGAGGCTCTTTTTATACCCAATCATGTTGCCAATTGACCTAATAAGTTGCAAATTGGTCTTTCAACTGTTCCTTGTATGTACATTTGGGTTTTCTGGCCTCTTGTTGCTGCCTGTCCCGGCTTTTTTTGGAATGTGTAGCTCTCATGAAGTCCAAAGTGGGCCAATATTTGGCATGACATTTCAAAATATCTTACTTTCAACATTTGATATGTTATCTATATTCTACTCTGAATAAAATATAAGTTTGTGAGATTTGTGGGTTGGTCCATTCCTTTTTTGCTCGCAATTTCTGCTGTGTCCCGGCTTTTTCTGTTTTGGGGTTGTATAAACCGAAGATTTGAGATGGGTCTGTAGTTGCTAAGTATGGTTTTTCTAGGTTACTCTTTTTTAGGAGAGGCTTAACAACTGCTGTTTTTAATGACTCTGGAAAGGTGCCTGTGATCAGAGAGGTATTTACTCACTGATTCTTGAGAGTCGGGACAAAACAGGTTTTAAAAAACTGTTTTTTAAAATACACACTATATCAATTAAAGTTATATGTTTCTGCAGAGAAAGGTCTTAGCTATTTAACCATGTAAAGGAACAGGTTCTTAATAAAAACACATTTTTAAAAAATAAACATGTTTCCCTTCAGAACTGGATTTGTGTCAACTCCGTCAGACACACTAAAAAGTATAAAATTAAAATTCTTTCAATCCAACCAGAATCTAAAGTTCTCAAGTATATTGTTACAGTGTTTAGTTACTCTGATATGTAAAAAAATACAATATATAAACTAGGTTGTGATTCCACACTATTCTGAAAACTCAGATTTCTAAATATTAGCATTTGCAAACATTGATTTTAACTTTAATATTGTAAAAACAATTTCCTTAAATAAATAAAACATAAGAGATGGTAGATCAGATGGTCCTTTATTACAAAAACAACATAAACTGAAGAAAAAAATATTTTTTCCCCAAAAGATTAACAAAAAATACATCCAACGCTGTTGGAAAATCTGACGGTGTTGACAGAAAATCTGATGGTGTTGACAAAAAATATGTGTGCATTGCTGATTATTGAACAGATGTGCTCTTCAAACACTACTACTAAAACTACTCATTGTTATTAGAGTATTGAACTTACTGTAAAGCAAACTATAATAAAGATATTGCACATACACCGTTTCCTACTATCAAACAAAGAACAATAAGGGAAACCAGGGGCCCTCCTCCGCCTCTGTTTTCATTTCACATGTGTGTGTTTGGGTGTGTTGGATGTATGATTGCCCTGCATCATATACATATATATACACTCACCGGTCACTTTATTAGGTACACCTGTCCAACTGCGCGTTAATGCAAATTTCTAATCAGCCAATCACATGGCAGCAACTGAATGCATTTAGGCATGTAGACATGGTCAAGACGATCTGCTAAAGTTCAAGCCGAGCTTCAGAATGGGGAAGAAAGTGATTTAAGTGACTTTGAAAGTGGCATGGTTGGTGGTGCCAGACAGGCTGGTCTGAGTATTTCAGAAACTGCTGATCTACTGGGAATTTCACACACATCCATCTCAAGGGTTTACAGAGAATGGTCCAAAAAAAAAAAAATATCCAGTGAGTGGCAGTTTTGTGGGCGCAAATGCGTTGTTAATGCCAAAGGTCAGAAAAGAATGTCCAGCCTGGTTCGAGCTGATAGAAAGGAAACAGTTACTCAAAAAACACTTTTTACAACCGAGGTATGCAGAAGAGCATCTCTGAACACACAACACGTCGAACCTTGAGGCGGATGGGCTGCAGCAGCAGAAGACCACACCGGGTGCCACTCCTGACAGCTAAGAACAGGAAACTAAGGCCAAAACTCACACAAGCTCACCAAAATTGGACAATAGACGATTGGAAAAACGTTGCCGGTCTGAAGAGACTTGATTTCTGCTGCAACATTCAGATGGTAGAGTCAGAATTTGACGTCAACAACATGAAATCATGGATCCATCCTGCCTTGTATCAATGGTTCAAGCTGGTGTTGGTGTAATGGTGTGGGGGATATTTTATTGCCACACTTTGGGCCCATTAGTACCAATTGAGCATCGTGTATTGTTTCTGACCATGTTCATCCCTTTATAACCACAGTGTACCCATCCTCTGATGGCTACTTCCAGCAGGATAACATGCCATGTCATAAAGTGCAAATCATCTAAGACTGGTTTCTTGAACATGACTAAGAGTTCACTGTACTCAGATCTCAACCCAATAGAGCTTTTTTGGGATGTGGTGGAACGGGAGCTTTGTGCCCTGGATGTGCAGCTGACAAATCTGCAACAACTGCGTAATGTTATCATGGCAATATGGACCAAAATCTCTGAGAAATGTTTCCAGTACCTTGTTGAATCTGTGCCACGAAGGATTAAGGCAGTTCTGAAAGCAAAAGGGGATCCAACCGAGTACTAGTAAGGTGTACATAATAAAGTGGCCAGTGAGTGTGTATATATATATATGTATATATATATAAAGTTACATGTTACACAATAACAAGCAGACCACTGCCTGCCTATTCTTTACAAGTCAGATGCGTATGGTTAAATAATGTAATGCATGCTATATGTGCATTTATGTGTAAATAAAACCCTGAAATAACGGTTTAATCCTTCACTATATTCACAAATAATATTATAATCACACATTAAGAGGTTATTGGTGGATTTGTCAACTCCATCAGCTTACAGGTCAACTCCGTCAGACATAGAACCTGACGGAGTTGACGTCTGACGGAGTTGACATAAGGGCATGTATTTTCCCTCCAAAACGTGTATTGTACACTGCAGCTGGGTAGTTTTTCCTCAGTTGCTAGCTGTCCCAATAACCTCACTAAAATGCTTAAATTCAATCCACTATGGTTTAAAAAAAGTATCTTAACAGAAAGATGGTGTTGACATGGTACAGCTGTGACCATAGGAATATTCAAATTGTTTGTCTAAAATATATAACAAATGTAAACATAACAGAGAATGTGTGGAAGTGCTGCATTCACCACAGGCAGGGAGATGAAAATGGGTCCTCAGGGATATAGCTGACCTGAATTTCCTGATTTAAATAGCTTTATAAAAAAAATCTGACGGAGTTGACAGAAACTGAGGACACAACTTTAATAGATAGATTTTTATGGAAAATATTGTTTGATGTTCACTTCATGCATTGTTTTATATATTTATACCCCTTATTTTTTATTGGATATATATGTTTTCACAATTGTAGAGCTTTTTTAAAGTTTTTTGGGATGATTAATTTTGTGACCTCTTGCTGAGGACAAGTGCAATAACATGGACCTTCTAACCACAGACCACACATTTTAAAAAAAATCCCCCCAAAAATAAAAAAGTTTATTCTAAAAATCAAATTGGTATATACAAATCCTATAGATTTAACTTTGTAATTATGTCAATCATGATGAATTTCTTAAATTTTGCTATAAATTAGACTTTCCTAAATGGGACATGTTTTGTCCCGACTCTCAAGAATCAGTGTACTATTTTTAAGAGGTCAGTTTATAAGCAGTTAAGTACCTTTTTGAGAAAAGATGTGGGGAGCGTGTCAAGGCTGCTAGTTGATGCTTTAAGATGTTGTACTGTTTCTTCCAAGGTTTTTATATCAATTATGTCAAATTCTGAAAGAATGACTAATTTCTGAGGTTGTATCTGACTGACCACGGTACAATATAAGGTCGTATTGATCGTCATTTTGATATTAATGATCTTCTCAGAGAAAAAGGTTGCAAACTCATTGCATTTGTTGTCAGAGAGCATTTCACTAGGAACTTGATTTGGGGGGTTTGTTAGTCTCTCTACAGTAGCAAAAAAAGTGCGAGTGTTGTTTATGTTGTTGTTTATAATGTTTGAAAAGAAGGTCTGTCTAGCTGTGCCTAGTTCTACATTGAAAACACGAAGACTGTCCTTATAGATGCTATAATGTACTTCAAGTTTTGTTTTCCGCCACATACGTTCAGCTTTTCTGCATGTTCTTTTCATGTGCTGTACTGCTGTTGTGTTTCTCCAGGGTGCTTTACGTCTGCCAGTGATCACCCTGACCTTTACTGGAGCTATACCACCAATGGCATCTTTAACTTTTATGTTAAAGTTTTCAAGGAGAACATCAACAAAGTCTGCTGATATGTTTGGCAACATTGATATAGCATTCATAAATACCTCACTGGTGTTCTCATTTATGAATCTTTTTTTAACATCTAGCATCAGTGGCAGGACAGATCAATAAATCAAAGTAAACACAGAAATGGTCAGATAGCGCTTCATCCTTGATTACAGTGGATGAAATGTTTAGACCCTTGCTAATGAGCAGATCAAGAGTAGAGCCCTGCAAGCCTGTCGGGGCCCGACGGGGCATGACAGGCTAAGCCCATTTGGGCCGGGCTCGGGCCGTTTTTTTTTAGAGACCGGGCTCAGGTCGGGCTCTGGCTTATTTTAGCGTCTCTCCTCATTGTGTGTGTGTTTGTGTGTGTAGCAGATACAGCGCGCATCTGAGGCTATGTTTACATTAATGGGTTTATCCTTTAAAACGCGTTATTTCTGCTACATTTACGCCTTTCATTTACACACCACCGTTTTCGACCCTCATAAACGGATTCGTTCGCAAAAGCTGCAGACCCTGTTTTAGTTTGAGAACTCAAGACGTTGCGCTGCAGTGTAAATGAACGTAGATGGAGTCTTATGTAAACGAACAGCTCATGTTAATGTGACAGCGCATCATTTTCAAAGTAAAAATTATTTTTATTCAGGTTAATGGGCAACGGAGGTTTTGCCAAAAATAGTAAACATCTACCAACCAGCTATTATAAACGCTATATCAGATTGTTTTATGTATTCTCATAGATAATGTCTGTTTTATATTTATGTTTGAGTATTGTTGGGTTTGAATATTGTTGTAATGTTGTTGTTGTTTTGTTTAAATTTAGTTAGCTTATTACGAAAGATAGACCGTAATTTTAAACGCCAAACGCTTTGTAAAGATCAATTTGAAGGGAGAATTGTAATGGGTCAGACATTTTCGAGTTTAATTTAAGTTTTTCTTGCTACTTTAAAATGATTTTCGTTTCATATAATTTGTCTCTTAATTTTAATCGATGTTTTGTTGATAAGTTTTGTGAATATAAAAACAAAAAATCAATGTCATATGAATATTTAATGCTCGTTTAGCCGATTGCGCTCTTTGCTATTTGTGTGTTCCTAGCGGAGGACGTGCACGGACCTCGCACACTTTTAAAAATTAACGTCATACTAATTTTTATTTATTAATTGCACACTGAACAGCGACAGGTAAGTGAAGATAAGTTATTTTGTGTTTTTCTGAAGAATACAGTCAGTTCGTACAAAATTTTTCAAATGGACTATAAGATCATAAATATGAACTGTGAACAATGAACTATTATAACTCCCTACATTAAAGCAATAAACATTTCTGTAGGCTAAAGCTATACTTTACCTCTTATTATGTTTGAGAACGCACGTCCGAGAGAGAAAGCGCGCATCAAAGAGCGCGCGCGTCAGAGAGAGCTTAAAAGTGATAGATATTGGTCTTGGGTCAGGTCGGGTTCAGGCTGAAAAAATTGCAGGCATTGTCGGGCTGGGGTCGGGTAGGGCTTGAACACTTCGGGCCAGGGCCGGGTTCGGGCTGGAGTTTTTGGCCCGTGCAGGGCTCTAATCAAGAGTGTGTCCCCTATTGTGTGTAGGACCTTGCACGTAGGGTTGGGTACCGAAACGCGGTGCCATTATGGCACCGGAACCTATATGGGCGGTACCTACCGGACCGAATCAGAACACAGATTTCGGTGCCTCATTTCGGTGCCTCTTTAATGCATGAACAGTTGACTGAAGTATTTTGCTCTCTGTAGCGCAAAAAGCATAATCACACAAGCACAGCACAATCGCTAGTTAAATTATACTGCACTCATATGGTGTAAATAATTTCCTGACTTACAAAATTCACGTGAATGTGAAAGTCGGAAAGCTTTGATATAATACATAGGATTCAAGTTTGATTTCTTCGCTTAACTTAAGTGAGTTTGTTCATATTTTACATTATTGTAGTTTTATATTGATAAAAAAATGTAAACCAATCATGTGTTTTGAAAGGATCTTTAGATTTATTTATGTTATAGGGCCGGTAAAATGTTTTCCGTCTATTCGTTTTTGTTAAATGTTTTGTTTAATATAAGCGAGTCATTTTACTAATTTATTGTTGTTCTGTTTTAATAAAAAAAAATGAACAAATAAGCATTCGTAGTAATGAAAAAGTTATGTCAAATAAATTTGACATTTAATTGTGTTTTAACGCAGATACCATCCATTGAATTCGTTTTATTAATAAACAAGCAATATAAGCAAGTTTGTAATTGGAGCTACTATTTTATTGGAGTTGAGTTTTTCGTCAAGAGTAATAATGAACAAACATTTTAAAAAAAGTGACCCGGCAGTCACGGGTGTCAAGTTCATCGGAGACAAGCAGAAAGCGTCAAAACGTGAATGGTTTCACAAGCCGAGAAAATATTTGGGGTGAATGCCAAATGCCGTTTTGCGTCAAGGCACTTCACGAAGAGGATGCCACATGAACAGTCGATCCAAAGAAAAAAAAAAAGACGCTGTATTTTATTGCTCTATTTGCCAAGTGTGTTTAATTAGCCACACTATGAGACACAATTGCGCAACTTTCTCTAGAGTTCAAGAGATCTGATCTTCGAAGGGAATAATAATAATAATAATAATAAGTTTAATTTATATAGCGCCTTTCCATAGCTCAAGTACGCTTCACAATAACCGTTAGGAGTAAACAGTAAATACATACAGTAGCAGACAATGGACAATAGGGAGGATCACTTTCGATTAGAACTCGCCCTTTATCTTTTTGTGAGCGGCAGCCGCTTTAACCAATCATTGAACAGATTATTAACAACCAATCATAGAACATTTTTCTGAGCTCAAAGTGGAGTGTTGAGAAGATTTTATTTAATTCACAAATCAAAAATCTTATAAAGAAGAAATCAAGAATGCAGGTCTTAAAAGATGATGGTGCTTTAGGCAAATCATTAATAAACAAATTATGACAAACAGATAAGAATTTTCATTGTGTTTTATGCTGTACTTTCATCTACCATCTTTTTGTGACTCTTTTTTCAAAGTATCGCTTTAGGCACCGTTTAGGCACCGGAACCGTTTTAAAAGTATCGATTTGGCACCGGTATCGAAAAAACCCAAACAATACCCATCCCTACTTGCACGTGCTGGGTCAGATCAAAAGTGTTTAAAACATGTAACAGTTCAATTGCAGTATTGTTTTCTGCATTGTCTATATGAATATTAAAATCTCCAGCAATAACAAAATAATCAAATTCAGAGTAAATTGTTGATAATAGTTCTGTGAATTCATCAACAAATGCTGAGGTGTATTTGGGAGGTCTATAAATAATTGTAAACAGAATGCGTGGTGTACCTTTTAGAGCAATACACAAATATTCAAAAGACTGATAATCACCAAGTAACGCTTGCTTGCATTGAAAGGCATCTTTGAATAAAGCAGCTATTCCTCCACATCTTCTAACAGCTCTACAGACACTTATAAAGGTAAAGTTGGGTGGGGCTGATTCATTGAGGACTGTAGCACTGCAGCTGTCATCTAACCAGGTTTCGTTTAGAAACACAAAGTCCAGGTTGTTAGTGGTGATAAGATCATTAACTAAAAAGGATTTGTTCTTTATTGAACGGATGTTCAGAAGTAACTGGTTTTGGCACTGTATTAATCTCAGAATGATGTATAATAGGCAGTAGATTAGATAGAATTGCTGTGCGGCTGGAGAAGGCCTTCGTCTTTCTATCACAGGTCAGGACAGAGATAGGGAAAGCTAAAGGGACATCGGGCGCCCGCTTGTTCTTAAAATATTTATGATTGTTACTGCTGACGTAGCGGGAACCCAACACACATCAGTTACCAGTGCTGTTTGCAGATGAGGGCTGGTGTGATCCCTGACGTTGAGGCAGAGGTCGGAGTGCTCTCTCAGATGGAGGGGGAGGGCGGGCTGGGCCCGAAGGCTTTGGTAGTTGAGGAGCCCGCCGTTTCTTGGTTGATATTTGGGGACTCGCAGCAATAGAGTGGGAGAGCTTTGTTCCAGCAAATACCAGTTTTTCCATTTTCTCTGAAAAGCCCAGAAGTGGTGATGTTGGAGAGAGGTAGAGAGAGTGTGATGACATCAGCTGGTGTTCCTGAAGGCTGGGAGGGAGTGTTGTCATTCCTTTTCTGATCGTTGTTACCAACAGAAACGTCCTTGGGTGTTGATTCACAATCCAGCTGTAGAGAGGTACACATCACACTTGGGTAACACGCTGCCTATGAGAGAATTCAGCACTGCATATTGGTGGAGGATTCAGTGCTGAGTAAAGTGGATATTCCTCTACCAAAAATGAATATCAAGTCCGGGATTTCATCCGTCATCAAGAGAGGTTCATCAACCTTCAATCATCAAGAATGCTATTTGCCACAATATCAAAGACTGCGTCTGTCTTCTCAGAAGACTTACCTCCAGCACGACGTCAAACACTAGTTGAGGACAGTAAGACCGCTGATGTTAATGTTACAAACACTGTTTCAGGTGCGTCTAGTGTTAAGCGTACTACACATGGCTCGGTTCCGACTTCAGAGTCAAGGCGGCTGACTAACTGGGTGACTGTCAGGTGGCATAGTCACATTCGGCACCCAAAATACGCTCCTGTAGTAATATCTAACAGATTTTCTCCACTCAGCAATACACCGGCTGAGACGTCTGTTAAAAGTGCCCTGGTTATTGGAGATTCTATTCTCAGGAACGTTAACATTGAGGCACCAGCCACCATAGTCGAATGTATACCGGGAGCCAGAGCGTCTGACATTAGATCCAAACTTAAAGTGCTGGCTAATGCTAAAGTAAGTTTTCTAAGATTGTTATTCACGCCGGCACGAATGACACCAGACTCCGCCAGTCGGAGATCACCAAAGATACTATTAAAGAGGTGTGTGAAATTGCAAAAACAATGTCAGACAATGTAATATGGTCTGGTCCCCTCCCTGCCTACCGGGGGGATGAAACTTAAAGTAGATTAGTGTCTCTTCATGGCTGGATGTCAAAGTGGTGCCCTCAGCATAACATAGGGTTTATAGACAATTGCATTTCAAAAGCATTTCTGGGGAAGACCTGACCTGCTAAAGAGAGATGGCCTCCATCCGTCTCTGGAAGGAAGTCCTATACTCTCTAGAAATCTGACCAATAGTCTTACTTTTGATAATGTCTGACTATCCAGGGTACAGGTCAGGAAACAGACAGATCGGCTTACCCATCCGTCTGTTAGCGCCTTGACATGTCAAGATCACATATATTCTAGCACATAGAGCCTATTTTACCAGAGTATCAACACATTTCGACTGTGTCTGTTCCTCGAACAAATAAACACAGAGCACCGTTTACCTCGTCTCGTACAAATCTTATTAACATAAAATTAGAACACAATACATTAACAGATGAAACTCAAATGTTAAAATTTGGCCTTCTTAACATTAGAGCACTTACCAATAAAGAACCTATTATCAATGAAATAATTACTGACCAAAACTTAGATGCACTCTGTTTAACAGAGACCTGGCTTAAACCAGACAATTACATTAGTTTAAACAAATCCACCCCACAAGACTATTATTATAAACACGTACCTCGTTTAAAGGGGAGAGGGGGTGGTGTAGCTACAATATACAACAAAACATTTAAAGTAAACCATAAATCCAAACTAAAATTTCATTCATTTGAAATAATAGTGTTAAATATGAAAATAAATGATCGTAACAACAAACAGCTTTCTTTCGTTTTAGCTACCATCTACAGGCCTCCGGGCCACCACACAGATTTTCTTAAAGAAATAGCAGATTTCCTGTCTGAGCTTACAGTCACTGTAGATAAAGCTCTTATCGTTGGTGATTTTAATATCCATGTGGATAACCCAAAAGATGCATTAGGACGTGCGTTTATGGATGTTCTACATTCTCTCGGCATTAGACAAAACGTGTCAGGGCCCACGCATACTCGTAAGCACACATTAGACTTAATTCTGTCACTCAGACTCAATATTAATGACAGCGAAATATCACCCCAGAGCGATGCAGTTTCAGACCATTGCCTTGTGTCATACACGATACTTCTAGATAGGACCGCTCAGTCTACAACAGATTAGCCAGAACAATAATTTCCATCACTAAAGATAGCTTTATTAGCACTCTTCCAGACCTGTCTCAAATGAAACATGTAGCAGATAACCGTGAAGATCTGGATATTGTAATAGAAAACTTGAACAACGTTTGTTCTAGCACGCTGGATGCCGTTGCTCCCATTCGAAAAAAGAGAATCAAAGAAAAAATGCCAGCGCCATGGTATGACCATCATACTGCAGCCCTCAAAAAAGTAGCTAGAAAAATGGAACGAAACTACCAAAGCACAAAGTTAGAGGTATGGCATGCAGCATGGAAAGAGTGTTCAACACTACAGAAAGGCTTTAAAAAACGCCAGATCTACCTATCTCAGTACGCTTATTAAAGAAATTCATAACAACCCTCGTTTCCTATTTAGCACAGTTGCGAAACTGACTAGAAACAAAGAACAAACAGAAACCAATAGTAAACTCCAACACAATAGTAATGACTTCATGAACTTCTTTACTAACAAAATTACGGTTATTAGAGAAAACATAGAAGCTACGCAAGCAGCCACCACTCTACCCAATAGTACATTTAACACTAGATTACCATATGAACATCTTGAGTAATTTAAACCTACTACAATAGAAGAGCTCTCTAAATTAGTAACATCATCTAAATCATCATCCTGTATATTAGACCCCGTTCCCACCAAATTACTTAGAGATATTTCCTGTAGTGTCAGATCCAGTACTAAATATCTTTAACTCATCGTTAGAATTAGGATACGTTCCAACAGCTTTCAAACTACCCAGCAAACATAAGCCCAGCGGTCCACCGCCGGCAAAGTTGGCGGTCCACCGGCGGATGCCGGCAGCGGCTCGCCGGAGTTTTGCCCATCGTTTTTCCAGCGGACCTCCGACCTCTGCGGCTGCCGCTGGTGGTCCGCTGGAAAAACGATGGGCAAAACTCCGGCGAGCCGCTGCCGGCATCCGCCGGTGGACCGCCAACTTTGCCGGCGGTGGACCGCTGGGCTTATGTTTGCTGGGTAGTTTGAAACCCAACTAACACCAGGCCAGCGGACGAGCGGCGGTCCGCCGACGGATGCCGCCAGCGGCTCGCCGGAGTTTTACCCATCGTTTTTCCAGCGGACCACCAGCGGCAGCTGCAAAGGTCCGCTGGTTTATACCGGTAATGGTTGCTAGCTGCCCACGGTCGGTCCGTGGTTCATAATTGTTTAATCACGCTGACCAAATGTCTTTCAGCACAATAATAAACAATTTACATCAGCAACTGCAAATTTATTAATGTCAGTAATCAGAATAAATATCCAAATCCATATACATTTATCAGATGCATTAAAACCAACGTGACTTCCAAATAAAAACAACCAGTTTACACCTTTGTGTACCCATGCAAAGTTATCCATGATTTTACCATCATTTGCAGTTGTTGTAAACCTTTTTAGCGAAGACCAGGAGACTTGGATTTCCTCGAGCAGTAGTCTTTATTGCAAAAAGCGATCTTCAAATCAGAGCATAGAGCTCGGGGCGCTGCAGTCACCAAGTCTGACTTACAGTAGCCCTACGTTGCATTTATACACATTTTAGGGGGCAGTCCCCTTAATGGAATGCAAAGCACTTAACTTTAAACAAAGCATGTAAATTCAGTCAAGGAATCAGCCCGATACCAGGAATTGCTTCAGCCCTGATCTCATCAGCATAACAGTGTCATTCAAATGCATAGGTGCTAATCCAGTCATCCTAACAGTATCACCCATACCTTCAAATGCATAGAGACAAAAGCACAGTTGTGCCTTGAGCTTAGCAATCACCTTTAACTTTGTACCCTTCCCAATGATCAGGAAGAGCATAAAGACAAAAGGTTAATGTCTTAGCCACCTGGGCTGCCTGACTTGATTGTAGAATGTCATAATCTTTACCTCAAGATGTAAAACACAATGTACATCACTTTTTCAGTTTATATGCTATTACATTGGAACCTAGATATAACATTTTATAAATTTGTAATCCTACAGTTCCCCCTTTGAGAGTTCTAATAAACTCTCACAAAATACAATTTAAGACACTAGAAGTTCATTCTTGTAACCTGTGATTGCAACAGGCACAGGTTCTGTGTTGATTGTCTGTAGTGACGAACTGCATGCTGACACAGAAACAAACATGCAGCTAGAGTCCGTGAAGTTCCTACAGGTAATAGTCTTTTTTGGTTGGAACGGTCATCTCCTTGTGATGGGCATGGGTTGTTTGTTGAACTAAACATTTACCAACAGGTTTTCCAAACCATAAAGAATTGTCTTCAGTCATCTGGTGTAATTTTGCTTGATCATGCTGAGAGATGACTTAAGTTCCCGTATTCGTTTCTCTGCGTTGTGTATTTTTTCTTCGTGACTGTTGGCTTGGCAGTGGGTCTCATTGTCTCTAGAGGTTGTGGCTTCATACACAGTTAAGGAGGTTGGTGTGTATGCGTCTTGGGACAGCCATCAAGGGGTAACTGAACAAAGAAAGAAAGAAAACAAAAGACGAAAGAGCAGTATTTGTTGTAAAAAACAAAAACGGTTCAGTCTGAGTCTGGTATTATTGTTCCTTCTTTCCCTATTTCTTAATTCCTGTGACACCTAATGAACAGTGAGGTAAGGAAGGACTAGTGGAATGGGGAAAGCCTATGAGGGAGTCTTCACCGCAGGGTTGGCCCCCGAAGCCTATTGCATTCGGTTCTTCCCTGGGCTCCTCACTGGTTCATGTGTCCTAGTTTGTCCCTGTCAACATGGGAGCTATCAACATCTTAGATTGTAAAGGAGCTCATCCCCCTTTTAAACTGTAAAAAAAACCTTAAAAACCTTTAAGAAAAATCAGTCATAGGAGACGTCATAAGACAGTATAAATTACTGACCTGTAGCTAAAGACCATTTAGGGCTGTGAGAGTAAACTATTCTGCTTAAGAGGTGGTGGTAAGTGATTATCAGTTTAAATCACGATTGCAGTCCCAGCCACACTCATACATAAAAGGAAAAATAGCAACCTTTTTTGTTGCATGAATCTTTACATAAGAGTCTTTCATCATTGTAAATTTCAATACAGCAATAAGCTCTCACAGCCTTAATGTTTAGACTCTTAGCAAGTTCCCCCACAGATTGGGTGTAGAGGAGAGGGGCTGCTTCAGTATTGTAAGGAGGCTCTGTAAGAGCTGAGAAACACTGTTAATTTCTCCAAGTATTTTTTTACCTCTCCTACACTCTTTTAAATAATGTCCTTGCTTCCCGCAGTAGTGACATTTGATGTCCCTCCTAAGACATTTATTTTCTTGATTTCTTGTGTTAAATGTAGCTGTTGCTACTCTTACTTTTGCTTTAACATCAGCATCTCTTTCCCATGTAGCTAAACTGTCTAGGTTACTTCTGAGAGTTTTGTTAGACCAAGTTAGATCTAGGAATGGTAAGGCTTTTCTATACTCGGCTGCAAGGCCGTCTGACCAGATGCGGACTAGAGGTCCCTTGTCCTCTAGCACATTTTCAGGATCATCAACTATTCCACTGTAAGTTACAGCTTCCTGACAAAACCTTTCAGTGTATTCACTCACACTTTCTTCTTTCCTTTGTACACAGTTAGTGATTCTGGACCAGTCGATTTTGGGTCCTATGATATTCTTTAGAATCTTTAAAACACCTTCTCTTAAATCGCCTTTACTGGCATGTTGTAGTTTAGAAGTAACAGCGGACTCATAACTGTTGAATTCAGATTCAGTTAGAATTTGTGACATGAGCTGTGTGACTTCTGCTAACGACATGTCATAGAGACGCATTTTGCTGATCAATGCTCTTCTAAATTCACAAAAATTTGTGCGTGCTGAGGGTAAGTTCTGAGATAATCTCTCTATATCTTTAGGTCCTAGTGCTTCTGTAACAGTTTTTACTTGGACAACAGAAGAGTTAGGAGTAACACTTTTAACTCCCTCAATTCCCTGAGATCTTCTTCTAGCGCCACATACCTTCACTGAGTTTATAGGCACATCATCTACTGATTGGATGGCTACATCTGTTTCAAAGAAAGTTTGTAAGTCAGGATAATTCATATCAGGCTGACTAACTTCTTCCATGTCAGTTTTTACTGTAGCTTTGTTGCGGTTCAATTTCTTAGTCAAAGAGGATACTCTAGCGCGGAGTTCTTTGTTTTGTTCCTCTAGTTCTGAATTACGCCGAAGCTGTTGTGTAGCTAGCGTTAAACCAAATTCTCTGTGGCAGCAGATAATGCCTTTCACATTGTTCTTGCGAATACATGCTCCTAGTACCCTTTTACACTCATCTACAGACCAAGTCTTGTCTGGATGGATTTCATACTTCTGAGTTAGCTCTTGTCTAACTTTCTTAGTGACTATAAGGTCCATTTGCACTCCTAACAGTGATTTGAATTCGCTATCTGACCACAAAGGAGTTGCAAGACCACCTTCTTCAGTTGTGGGAGTCAGTCTAGGATGCCTTTTAACCATTTTCCTCTATGCTGATTCAGATAATCACTGTTGTTAACCTTCCTTACAAAGTGGATGATAGCCTCAATTATTCTCTGGCAAAGCAGAGGATTACCTACTTTCTCATATGGATGTGTTCTTATACATCCGGGATAAACAGGTAAAACCAAACTTCTCTGACTAAACAGAGGATAACACAAAATTTAGCATGTGGTACTAATCGTCCCTGCCTAAACAGAGGATAACCAAACTTCTTCTCTGACTGAACAGAGGATAACTAAACTTCTCTGGCTGAACAGAGGATAACTAAACTTCTTCTCTGGCTGAACAGAGGATAACCAAACAACTTCTCTGGCTGAACAGAGGATAACACAAATATTAGCACGTTATGCTAAACTTCCCTGCCTAAACAGAGGGTAAACAAACATTTGTTAACAGAAACCTGCAGCTGTTTGTTAACACTTAACCACATTTACTGGTCTGTAGAGGTTCTTTTGATAGAGTGACACTCACCAAATCAAAGTTGAGCTGAAATAATCAGTCTGGAGCGATGTTTGTAGATGTTTTTGGTGAAATGAGAAGCTCTATCCGGGTCACGGCACCATCTGTTGTAAACCTCTTTACCTCTTCAAATCAGAGCATAGAGCTCGGGCGCTGCAGTCACCAAGTCTTGTCTTACAGTAGCCCTACGTTGCATTTATACACATTTTAGGGGGCAGTCCCCTTAATGGATTACAAAGCACTTAACTTTAAACAAAGCATGTAAATTCAGTCAAGGAATCAGCCCGATACCAGGAATTGCTTCAGCCCTGATCTCATCAGCATAACAGTGTCATTCAAATGCATAGGTGCTAATCCAGTCATCCTAACAGTATCACCCATACCTTCAAATGCATAGAGACAAAAGCACAGTTGTGCCTTGAGCTTAGCAATCACCTTTAACTTTGTACCCTTCCCAATGATCAGGAAGAGCATAAAGACAAAAGGTTAATGTCTTAGCCACCTGGGCTGCCTGACTTGATTGTAGAATGTCATAATCTTTACCTCAAGATGTAAAACACAATGTACATCACTTTTTCAGTTTATATGCTATTACATTGGAACCTAGATATAACATTTTATAAATTTGTAATCCTACACAGTAAAACATGGTAAATATAAAATCAACCATGGTTTCACAACAATAATAAAGAATAAACATTCTCTTACAACAGCATAGGTTTATAGTACTACATTTTAGTAACCACAAACTTTCCCATGATTTTAAAATATATGGTTACCATGGTTTCACTCCAGCATTACTATAATACTACTATACTGCCCGACAAAGCCAAAGCGCAGTAACTATGCATTTGGTCAAAATTGAGGTAAAGAATGAAATGGGCTTTGTGATATCTGTTGTCTTGTGACAAAGTCTCCTGGTTTAATTTTGTCCCATCAGAGAAATGTGTTTGCCAAAATTGCAGTAACAAGTTTGACTTGCTGATGTAAAAAAACTTTAAGAACTTTTTTCTCGGTTTTAGTGTTTGCGTAGTTACTGCACTTAGCCTTTGTAGAGCAGTATAGTAGAACCACAGTAACAAAACCTTAGTTTGAAAAATGATCTGCAGTTTCACCAAAGTAAAACCATGATAGGGTATATTGTGCTTCACAATACTGCCATTTTAAGAAAAGGTTACAAAAGATCCCTTAATCAGCCTGCGGTACTGGGTGTCACACTGAAGAACATATTCTGAAAACAAATCAATATTCATATCACAACAGCTCTAATATAATACGTCATGTAAGTCATGTGTTAAAGTCATGTTTAGTTAACAGACAGTTATTTTTATAGAGTAAGTTAGCAGGATTTCAACCCACTTTGTGTTGTTACAATGTCTGTAATATGTACATTAACAATATTTGGATGATGCAAATCATCATTTTGGCAGAGTATTGTGGACAAATAAATGGAAATAAATCAGTAAAATTAACTAAATATTTTTTCAAATATAAACATATTGTATTTGTAACAATATTAAGTGGGTTGAAAATCTGCAGAGTTGCGCTTTGGTGCAGTAATTACAATATATTACATTTGGCAGTTGTGTATGTCCATCTATAGATGCCATCATATAATGTCTTTGTGAGTGTTTACGTCATCTGAAGTCTTCACAAGTGAGGCTGGATCCAAACAGAGCCGTAAGCTCTAGTTATCTTATGATGTGTATCCTGATGGACAAAAACAGAAAAGCAAAATGAGAAGGATTAGGATTGCTGCTGTTCATATTATTTCAAGCAAAAGCTCATTTGCGCATTTTATTATTTCATTACTGAAGAACAAGGTCATAAGTAGGGATGTCCCGATCAGGTTTTTTTGCCCTCGAGTCCGAGTCCGAGTCATTTGATTTTGAGTATCTGCCGATACCGAGTCCCGATCCGATACTTCTATAATACATAAAAAAAGAATAAATAAGAGCGAAAAAAACAGAACCAGGATGTTCCTTATGTCATGCCGCACGCGTTGCTGTTTCTGTGTGGAGTCAAAAGAGTCTAACTCTGTGCCAGCGCATAACTTTAGATGTGTTAAAAAATAATGAGAATATATATAGTATATGTACAGGGGTTAAATTGGGATTTGTTTTGTGGGTATGCTCTGTTGGGATGGAGGGTTTGAGGGGTAACATGTTGACAGCAAAGCCACTGGTGTGTTTCAATGACATTTTGGACCTCTGATAGGATTTTATAAGTTTCAGTTTTAAAGCTGTGCCACATGTTGACCCAAACTTTAAAACCTGAACTTTAAATTATGCAAATCTATGAGTCTGACACCCTATATGCATTTGTTGCACATGTCATTATGCACAACTGATCAAACTTGGAAGGAAGTTATAAGAATCAACCTCCTTGACTAATTCTATGCATAAGATAGACTACCCAAAAAGACTCAATTAACAAGAAAAACAACATACTGATTCAGCAATACAGTATATCTTGTAAGATTCCCTAAGCTGGTCAGCAGTTAGTTATAAAATACCTATAGTTAGGTCGTAATTCATCTGTATAATCAAAATACATTATTTTATTAAACTATACAATCAGCATCCAGTTATCTAGTTAACATATTGTAATGAGATGAGTGACATGGCTATACATACTTTAATACTTTGTTTCTAGACTTCTATAGTTTTCTCGACGTGGGCACCATTCTTACCTCTCTCTCTATCTCTCATGTCATCTCTACAGTATCAGGGCTCGACATTAAGGCTTGTCCGCTTGTCCGGGACAAGTGATTTTTTTTGTTGGACAAGTGTAAGAGAAAATTAGTTGTCCGACTGGACAAGTTAAATTTCAATCAATGTTACTTCACGTTATTTGCCGTTAACGACAGAGCAGAACGCGCAGCGCAAACACCGAGCGGAATATTGAACAGAGAGCGCGGCACGCCGACACACACGTTTACATGTACTGTTATTGTTACTAAACAAGCTGTGCGCGCATTAAACCTGATCGCCGAACACGGAGGGGCGGGAGTCGCGGAGAGTGATGTTTCTTCAGGCTCCGGCGTGCATATAAATGACTTCACAGTGTGTCAAAAAAGCCGATTTAAGTCCGTATTTTTTCTCTTCTAACGTTCGGTAAAACACATAATAGGCTTAAAATCTTGTTTAAGAGTCTGTTTTATAACGAGAATCTCTCTTTCAGCGCGCCTATATGTGTGTGTGGTGCGCGACAGCTGATTTGAATCTGACAGAGTTCGTCACTGTACATTAAAAATCCCACATTACAGCATAAATACTAGGTTTAAGATTGATTTGATATGTAACAGATAATCTAGATACATTTATTCTAATACGTTTTTTAAAACATGGTAATGTTTTGCTTTAGTGTTTTAATGTCAGACAATCATTGAAAAATCTTCTATTATTTTGCTTTAATTGCTAGTCCGGGTTTGGTTGAAGGCTACAGTTTGTCCGGTTAGAACAAGTATGTCTCACTCAAAGTATTCAAATCGTTGACTTTATTAAATGTGCGTGTGTTAACTAGGGATCGACCGATATGGATTTTTCAGTGCCGATGCCGATACCGATTTTTGTTTCATCAGCCTTAGCCGATGACCGATACAGGCTGCCAATTTTCTTGAGCCGATATCTGGAGCCGATACTGGTTTTGCTCACTCAATTTACATCATAAAAATTATGTAAAAAATGGCATGTTGTTAAAAAGAGATGTTATTAGTTTGCACAGTTCTTACATTTATTGTAGTCTAGGACTAGTCTAATCCCTGTCCAGGAAACCGCCCCATAGAGATGAAAAAACCCCCACTTTGTTCAGCTATGATCAGCTGTTAAGCCGAGCTTTCATTGTTGTCGTGAAAAGGTTGGTTGTTTTTAGTCACATGACCTGCAATCACTTGCAGGTTCCAGCACTCTGTCTGTAAATTCTGCCGGAAAAATCGGCAAACACGGCAGCCATGTATCGGCCGATGCCGATACACATAAAACTCGCAAATATCGGCCCGATATATCGGCCGGCCGATATATCGGTCTATCACTAGTGTTAACTGTGTTTAGTATAACGCACACACACGCACAGTCCACAAAACCTCCTTTGATTTGAATCAATCCTGCTTATTTAAACTATAACTATTTACACTATTCAGCCGATCTCCTTTCCCGTTATCATTCACCTGCTCTATCCTCCGACACTGCGCAGACTCTCTAGCCGAAAGTTTTGGAACAGTCCATTTCGCACTTAATAACAGGGGTGACCGGATTAGTCCATTTATTAAAGGTGACACTTTTCTACAATCATTGAAATGTGGGAAAAATAAAGAGAAAGGCAGCAGATATAGCATCATTCTTCAGAAAGAGTAGCAAGAAGCAGCCAAATGATTTGATTAAATTATTTGATTATGATTATTTGATTAAATAGTTTAAAAAAACATGAGGTTGAATTATGACTATAAAATGAATTGAGATTAACATACAATTTAATTAAAATGAAAGTATTGTAGCAATTGTATGTTATACATTATTCTTATTAATACACCTATTATACTTAAAAGCATTTTAAGGTTGGATGATAGAGATTTTATGTGCCACCCCAGAGTAACTGCTGGCCCCTGCCTGGCCACCCCTATGAGAAATCCCTTGCTCCGCCACTGATTAGCAAAACACAAAAAATACATTATATTATAAATCTTTACCCGGACAAGTGACTTTTGTGCATGGACAAGTGAAACACAAATTTACTTGTCCGAAGGACAAGTTGCTCAAAAAGTTAATGTCAAGCCCTGAGTATCCTGCGCGAATGCGCGTTCTTGAGGTTCTGAGTGAGACGCGGAGCTGCGTCTGAGCACATGGTGACAAAAACGATCAACGCGTCGTTTAAATGAGCGGTAAAAATCCGGTTTTGCCGTGGGTTCCTTGCACGCACGAGTGTGAAGCCTATGAATTAAAGCACGTCAATAGGCTCGTTCGACTTCATGCGGCGCCGCAACACGACAGCCGGGTGACGTCAAACTACCGCGAGAGTGATCCGCGAAATCATACGGAGGAGTTTGTTTTTAAATCTCTCGCGGAACTTTGACGTCATCCGGCTGCCGGTTCTTGTGGCGCTGCTGCATGAAGTCGAACAAGCCTATTCTCTTCTCATCAGTTCACAAGCACAAGCGCAGCGCGTACACTGGCGTGGAGCAGAGAGAGACCTTTATGGATTTTAAACCCTGCATATGTATCCGAGTCCTGATCGGGAGGTAACGGCCGATTCCGATCGAGTCTGAAACCACGTGATCGGGGCCGATTTCCGATCACGTGATCGGATCGGGACATCCCTAGTCATAAGATGTTTTAGGGTATGTGAATGCTTGTCTTAGAAGAGGTGTTTTTTTCTAGATTTACAGTAGACTGCATGGGAGAATTTAGGAGTAAAATGTGAAAAAGCCTTGCCTTTTTATTGTATTTTGTAAAAGAGCAATTATGGTCCGACTCACAATTTTACATTTACTTTGGTGTGTAAGTATGTATTAGTACATGTTAACGATATGCGTAAACAATGAGTAACAATGACTTTCTATTGCATGAAGCTGCCTCAATGTAATTTCTGGCTTATAACAAAATACACAACAATGCCTAAAAGCTGCTGTGTGACAGGGTGTGGAGCTAACATAGCCTGGCTCCGCCCTCCTACGTGTTTCCGCTTAATTTTCATTTCGCTTCAGTACAATGTCTGGAACTGCTGTGTAAAGTTTCGTTTTCTCCTGCAAAAATCTGCAGGAACAATCAGCGAACAGAGGGGGGTGGCTAAGAACGATGACGTTGAGGTTGTGCGTTAGTTTGAGTTGTAGTTCAGTAATGGCAGCGGCGAAAGACGTGAGAAAAGCTATTCGGTCCGTTGTTGCAAAACTGCCGAATATACAGAAGTTAAAGCCGGAGCAAGAACAATGTTTGCTAAGTTTTGTTGGTCTGATCATTCAAACTTATTTTTTGCAGCCGGTTTTGGCGCATGACATACGTCACCACCACACGTTAGCAATTGCCTATGGCAGATCCTGAGTGACTCTGGGCAGATCCAATAGTTTTAAACTTCAACAGAAGACCCTCCTTAACGGAGGTAACACTTTGCAATGGAGCGTGGCCAGACTCCCTGTACAAATGAAATGAATGTACGAGAGTCTGGTTGGACCAGGCTTGAGCTAACAAGCCAAAAACCCAGAAATAAGATTTTATAAGCTGTTGACACAAAAAAACTAGCGTTTCAAAGACAAAAAACTGGATACAGGCAACTTGTCATAGTACTACTATAATTAGAACTATGCCCAGTTGCCCACTGGAGGGAAACGTAATCAGCGATCTACTTTTGTCTCCTTAAAGGCTGAGTTTTATAGCTTGGTACTAAAAACGTATTTCTGGGTTTTTCAGCGTGTTAGCTGTAGACTCTGTCGCGCAGCAGCTTTCGGGCACTGTTTTGATTTTTGGTTATTAGCCAGAAATGCAATATAAAATAAATGGAGATGGTTGGATTGTTTTCCCCCGGTGGCCGTGGTTTTCAAATAATGCGCTGTCTGTATAATTGCTCCCGCTTTTACTCATAGCCTACAAATGAACTCCTGTCAGCATTGCATTGTGACCGAATCTTTCAAACAGGAGCGTCACATTTCCGGCTGACGTCAGACATATTCAGGCCAATCACAACGTACATATTAGCTGGCCAATCAGGGACACAGCGCATTTCAGATCAATGAGTTCTGTACAAAATCAATGTATTTGAGGAAGGGAGGAAATCCAAAGCTATAAAAATTTATGTGTTTTAACCGTACACCACGCAAACACATTGCATATTATACCAAATACACAAAATAACATTGTTTTTTACCAATGAAATTGGATGCACTTGAAATAAATAAACCACAACCTTAAACCTGTAAACATCAACGTATTAGTTTGAGGTTGTACTTACTAGTTATGAGATTCATTGCACCTTAGAGATGTTTTCCGACAGGTCTGCTTCGACTCTGCTGCACGGATATCAGCCTGGAAAATCTACAAACATAACATGTAATTTGTCACAAAGCAATCAATATTGATTAAATGGATGTGAAACACTGAAATATACAAAATATAACAGAATCTATGTTTTTAGGTTTACTTGTTCATTTAATATTGCTCATATGGTGCCACTCACGTTTGGATGTTAAAACCTTCCTAGAATAACTGCTATAAACGCAGAAAAATGACAAAATGCATGGTAATATGTCATGAAAAAAGTGCATATAAAGTGAGTTAATATGCTTTCAACCTGCCTGAGTTTACAGCTCTGTCTGTAGCTCCCTTCAGAAAATGTTGAAATCTTCAGTTTTTCTTCTATTATAGAGGTTATTTTGTCACTCCTAAAATAAAAGAACAACTTTTTGTATATATATATGTTTACGATAAAACATGTGTTTGTACTAGTTTCACCAAATACTCACGCTATATGAAAGTTTTTTCACCGTTTAACTGTGCAGTACATTGCATATTTTAGGCTAAACAAATTAGCCTAAGTTACTTCCAATAATGCATTGACAACCTGAACACAGCTATCACATCATCTCATCAACACACGAAGTTGCTTTTTATAAAGCAAAAACTTAATAAACAATGCAAAAGCTATAGTCACCCTAACATTATCACTTTTGAAAAGCGTCCACATGCTAACAGACTTTTCTCGAAGACAAAAAAACACTTATATGAAGTAAATATCTACAGAGCCTGTCACTTTGGTGAATATTTCTAGACGACACCATTGCGTTCCCACGCAATACTTTTGCGTTCCCACGCAATACATGTGGGCAAATGTTTTAAAAACATAAAAATAGCAGATGAACATATATAGCGAATCATCTCAATGATTTTTTCATAAATAAAATAAATAATCTTAAATACACTATACAGCCACACAAGATTGATTTATCAAAAACGCTAATAAATAAAATGATGCAAGGTAAAACATGTAGCTTTAAATTTAAGGAAGTTAGTGATTCTAAAGTGGAATTGCTTTTGATGAATTGTAAAGATAAACCACCTGGTGTTGATTATCTTGAACATAAATTGCTTAAACCCATAATTATAATTATTGCTCCTATTATTGCTCATATAATTAATATGTGCTTTAGGGAGAATATATGTTTGCAATCTTGGAAAATATGTAAAGTTGTACCAATACCTAAAAATAAAAAAATGTCTTTCTCTGGATCAAATAGTAGACCGATAAGTTTATTACCAATTCTTGGCAAAATAATGGAGAGGATAGTTTATGAACAGATTCAGTCTTATTTTTTAAATAATGATTTAATTACAAATTTTCAGCATGCATATAGAGAAAAACACTCGACAGCTACTGCTCTGACTCAAATGGTTGATGATTGGTTTAACGACTTAGAGAAGAGGAAAATAATAGGTGTTGTAATGCTTGATTTCACTGCAGCATTTGATATAATAGACCATGACTTACTGTTAAAAAAATTTGAATATTATGGTTTTTCACAAACTGCACTGTTATGGATGGAAAGTTATTTGAGGGACAGAAGGCAATTAGTTTATTTTAATGGAAGTTTTTCAAAGGTAAGGGTTGTGGAACATGGTGTGCCTCAAGGAAGTTGTCTTGGGCCGCTCCTTTATACACTCTTTACCAATGATCTTCCATCTGTTTTAGATAAAGCAAGCATTTCAATGTTTGCTGATGACTCAACTATATATTTAGCAGAAACTGATATTGAGGATTTAAATACAAAATTACAAAGGGAATTACAATCAGTAGTGGATTGGATAAGAAGTAACAAATTGATTCTTAATGTATCTAAAACCAATTGCTTACTGGTTGGAACCTCTCATTCCTTGTTTTCTAAACCAAAACTTAAACTTAGTATAGACCGAAAACCTCTAGAGCAAAGAGAAGAGGCTAAACTTCTAGGAGTAATAATAGATAGTAGATTGTGTTGGGATATGCATGTTCAGAAATTGTTAATTAAAATGGGAAACACACTGTCTGTTATTAAAAGGTGTGCAAAATATTTTACACCACACACCATTAAACAAGTAATTGATGCTTTGTTTTTTTCACACCTTGACTATTGCTCTGTAGTTTGGTCTAGTACTTCAATAACCAATATAAAAAAATTACAAGTGATTCAAAATAAAGCAGCACGTGTGGCTCTTTCTTGTGGGTTTAGATCAAATGTTGATAAAATGCATGAAAGCCTTTCATGGTTTAAAGTTAAGAACAGATTTTTGTATTCACTTATGTGTTTTTTATATAAAATTATAATGAACAAAACACCGGTTACTTTATATACAAAATTATCCTTTAGTACTGAGATACATCATTATCCAACACGGCATGCAACAGAGGGTTGTTTTATTTTGCCTAGAGTGAAGACCGAATTAATTCAACGTTCACTTATGTACAGAGCTATGTGTGAATGGAATTCTCTCCCAAATGCTATGAAACAACACAATACTTATCATGGGTTTAAAAGATCATCAAAGAAATATTATCTTCAAAAATAATTCAATACTTAACATTAATTAGAGAAATTCTGGTAGACCAGAGGTCACTTGTTATTCTATTTTTGATTTAGATCTACTCGGAGTTTTATTTTTATTTTCATTTTTCTTTTTGTGTCAATTGTTTATTTTAAATGTGTGTAGTGTGTAGATGTAATTATGTAATGTAGTAAATGTATTGTCACATGAAAAGTTTATAGGACCCCAGGAAGAATAGCTTTTAGCTTATGCTGAAGCTAATGGGGATCCAAATAAAAACAAACAAACAAACAAAAACAAACAAACACATATATGTTTGAGCCACAAAAGATTCTGGGTGCTAATATGATACACATAAATGACAATATGTATAGTAAAGTAGAAACAAAAATTTAAACTCGACGTGACTAAATTACCGTATACAACACAGTAAGCGAGCATCAGAATCTAAACTGCGGCTGATAAATCCTTATCAATAACTTTGCATATTTCTATTGTGCTTGTGAGGTTGATCTGACATACACGTAACGTTACATACTACAGTTATATGATAAAAAAGCTTTGTTGAGAGTTGAGTGTTGGACCGTTCAAACGCAACTTGCCTAAAATTACCGTATACAACACAGTAAGCGGGCACCAGAACCTAAATTGCGGTTGGTAGGTTCTTCCTTATTGCTAACTTTGTATATTTCTACCGTTAAATTACATCGTGTTGTTAAGTGTTGTTAATCGTTTAATGTTTTAAGTAAATTAAAACAGTCAAACATACGTGTTAAGACACGGATGTTACAACAGACATATCAAGCGATCTCTTCTAACAAAGCAATAGTGAAACACAGTAACTTAAAAAAAACTTACTGTGTATAGTGCTGTGTCATTTTTGTCAGATCCAATATTAGTGGTGTTTTTAATCACAGTCTCTCTGCAAATCCAGCATCGACTTCTTTACGAATGAATCCGTGTACACAAAGTAAACAAAGGCGAGCTGGAACTTCTTTAAAAGCAAACTTTATCCACGCATTCCTAATGTTGAGCCTCTGTTATCCAGCGTCTGTGTTCTTCCCATAGACGGTTCTTCCACAACCGAAAATGTCTAATAAAAGTCTCTCAGAAAAAAATTATTTAAAAGTCATTTTGGTTCCATTTGGCAATCTTTAAAGACATGTTTACTTATTGTTGAGACACCCGTGTGTCACGCGAAGCTGTGGGAGGGGCTACAAAACTGGTCATTGTATTTGGCTATGGGGAGGTGCTTCAATTCTACTTTGACGTCATATTTTTTCAAATTCCACACTCGCTTGTAATACTGGCTTGGTGCCAAAAACTGTTATATTTCAGTAGCACGGACGTTTTCAGTTCTGAAACTTGCAGGATGTTCATTTAAGTATGATGACCTCTTACATAACAAATTATCAAGTTAAAATTAAGTATTTGATTCACCCCTCCTTTAAACAGAGTTACAAAAAAATCACCCCCCTCACAGTTGTCATGAAGGGCAAACTTAGCTATACAGACCAAAAACTATTTTTGTACCAGGCTGTAAACATATTATTTTCTATTGTAAAGTTGGCAATTTTAACATGGAGGTCTATGGGAATTGACTCCCTTTTGGAGCCAGCCTTTAGTGACTAGTCGATGAATTGCAGTTTAAGTCACTACTGTATTGGCTTCAACAGAGAGATTGGAAGGTTGCCCCTCGATATAGGCCCTGCGCCTTCAGGTTTCCAATACACTACACATGCTTATTTAAAGCTGCCATACTTTCTGTTGTTTAATCAACTCAGATTTACAAGTCATTTCAACTTACTATTATTAGTTGTTATAACTACAGATGAGTTTTTATAACTTATAAAATATAATTGAAAAAGTTAATTTTATAAGTTGTAGCAACTCATCTCTTGTCAATATAAATAATATATGTTGACATGACTTGTAAATCTGCACTCTTAAAATTGATGTGTTAAAATTTTACACAAAATATGAGTAAAAGGATTCCAACACATTTCTGTGTTAGAACTGACACATAATGTGTAAATATTATGCTTAACTGCTTACACAATGAATGTGTAAAACACGTTTACCAGTACACCATAAAATAAAATGCATAATTATTGTAATTTAATGATGATTTATATTTAAACGAAGTAACAAAATAAAATATATCTACTGTTAACCAAAATATATCTACTGTTAACCATTACTACCACATAACAGCCAGCGGGGATTTTCATAAGGACTTGCCGAGATCAAGCTGCGTTGGGCGGGGTACATGAGCGCTGAGTGGTGGTTGTCTGGATCAGAACTCCGAAAGAGTCGGAGCAGATTTTTTAATAAACGCTATCTTTATAAACCGACCGCACATTTGATCTTTTTATACATACGTTCTCGCCTAAATAGCTTTTGAATATACATTTTGTGACACAATAAGAGTAATATTTCAAACATTATCCAGGCGTTCTCTTCCATTGGTGGCTGTTGTAAGTTCACACGAGTCAGCTGATGACGTTTCACTTGGACAGACAACCACGCATTGTTGTATATTTTTTGCGTGTGTTATTATTATTTTATTATTATGAAATTCGTGAACATTATTATTGAGCCTTGGCAGTCTATTTAGTATTTGTTTTATTGAGGAGAAAAAAAACCAGACAAGAACGCATATTGTGTTGCGCCTGCGCTGTGACGTTCTTTTTTCAACCGCATTTCCAGTCGAGAGGTCAAGAATGCTCCTGTCTGCATCAGGTAAGAATTTAAATAAAAAATTACCGTTATAATATGATATCTATTTTTCATTTAGTGTAATAAACTTTAGCATTAATTGTGCAGGAGCCTGTTCATTTAAACTTTATTGTGGTAACGTTAAATGCTCGCTCGTTTTGCAAAGTTACGTTTGGAGATTCATGTTAACAGTCATTGTTTAATGAAAGGCACATTGGACTACGGGTTAGTATGTGTGACACTTGCAGCACTTTAACGTTAATCTTTAACACCGTGTCCTAAATAGACGTGACACGCGGTAACGGGTTTCTTTTCAGTTTATGTCCTGACGTTATGGACGGGATATTATAAATTATGCCTTTCGATTATCGCGACGCCTCGTCGCGTTTGGTTAAGCACATGGTGGAACAGTATGCACGTCACTGTACCTACTGTACACCTGTGAGCGGCATAACGAGACAAAAGACGGTAAAACACATTAATATTCGGTGATGCTGTAACATACTGGATGCACCACCACATTTTATAATAATGTTTTTTATTTTCGTGTCGCGCCCTCGCGTTTAACATAACGTAGTGGTCTAAATGTAAGGAGTCAAACTTTACGAACCTTTCACTGCTTGCAGTAAGGCTGAAGTGCTAGGTAGTGAATAAAATCGGTGTAGTCTTGTGCTACTATGTAAATCACAATTTTTGTGTCAATGTTTGTTTGTAATCTTTTTCAGCTATCCATCTGAAAAAGAAAAGCTGGCACTCGCAAAGGAGATTGTGTTGTTGGATTATGGTCTCATTTGGTCAAAATGAGGGACATGTACTGTAAGGATGCTTTGTTTTACATACTTCATTAATGTGTATGAAATTACTTACTTGACAATGTGTATAAAAACTGTACTACTACTTGACTCTAACTTAGTGCTATTTTTGCATTGATCATGATAGGAGCATTTTTCTTTATTTTTTTTATTTTTTTTTGATGGGCCATCACACAGTGGATTTATAAAAATGAGACTACAGAACATCAGACGGAAGCTTCAATGGAGTTGACGTGAGAGGACATCATCAATAAAGAATGCAATTGACCAAACCTTCAGTCATCAAAGAAGATGGATACAGGTAATGACAAAATCACCAACTGTTGGTGAAATCTTTAAGGAATATCCCCAGTGTCTGGACATGCCAGTCTTTGTAATATACTTAACTGCAGATAACTTTACACAAAGTGTTTTATCATTTCAATATTAATATTTCTTATTAAATTTACTGAAGGTGGACATCAAGTTTTCCAGACTAACCGATA
The DNA here is from genome assembly GCF_027580225.2 of Misgurnus anguillicaudatus. Classification (NCBI taxonomy): domain Eukaryota; kingdom Metazoa; phylum Chordata; class Actinopteri; order Cypriniformes; family Cobitidae; genus Misgurnus; species Misgurnus anguillicaudatus. The sequence continues at coordinate 15,991,872 of NC_073338.2, forward strand.
GGAAAGAAGATATGTTTATCAGGAAATGGGAGGTGACAATTATTGAGAAACTCAGGGAAATAGCATCTTTAGAGCAGAAAATGGACATCAGACATTCATTGAAGAAAGCTGACAGTCAACATAATGGTATGATTTCCTGTCTCTGTTCCAAATTTTTTATTTGGAAAATGACATTTAATGTAAGATATAAAAGTAATCCTTTTTAAATAATTTTTTCTCATAATTTATATTTTGCATGTGACCTGCATGTTTACCACACCCAGATCTTCTGCTGTGTGAATTCTGTGTGAAGTCTCAGACCTGTGGGACTTGGTGGCGGTAAGCTTTGTGACTAAAAACGTTATATAAAATAAGTAATTTTCATGCAACAACATTTTCTAATGATGTATATTGTTTGATTTCTGTAGGCTGGTACCAGCGTGACCTCTTTGCTTACTAAATGATGAAAAGGTGTCTAAAATCAGCTCAGCCACAGTTGGTTTCCAGCGGTTCTTCAGGACATAGAGGCCACTACGTAATTGTCGCAATGAATGATTCTCTTGCCTTTCCACTTGATGTTTACAATCTGACCTGTGCGGTAGAAAGACTTTTCAAATTTACTAGCTAAGTAACCTTAAGTATCCTTGCCAACTGTCTTCAGTTTTTTTTTTGTATGAATCTACCCTTGTCCCAGTCCTCTTGCAAACGATCCAAGCCAATGGAGTTTCAAAATGGACCGAAAATTGCAGTTTGTTTTAACCAATGCATGCACTGTGTGGCGGTTTCCCGGACAGGGATTAGACTAGTCCTAGACTAAAACATTTTTAAGAGCTGTCCAAACTGAAAACAACTTGCACTGACATATCTTAAAATACATCAGTGCCCTTTGTTTAGCCTCAAAATGCACACAGGTAATGTTTTTAGTAAGGCATGTTTGTTAAAACCAGATATATTTCCTAATTAATCTAAGGCCTAGTCCTGGATTAAGATAATCCCTGTCCGGGAAACCACCCCTAAATATTTTGTGATGGAAATTTCTTTGAATACCCTTTCAAGTTCATTTGAAGTATTTTTCTTAATATAAAATAACGTGTTAATGTTTCAGGACAAGGTAAGAATTTTTGATAACTTGCTTGTTGAAAATGATTTCAGACATTGTTTCAACATGTTTAACACATGTGCTTTTAAATTCAATGAATTATTTTATAAATGGTGTTTTTTTATGTATGAATGTAATGTATGTTTGAAGTGATTATACTTGCACTTAAATTTATTTAAATTAGCATACATCTTGCAACATACAGTACTAGCATATTTTCATGCTAGCATTAATTGTCAAATATTTATTATTTTACAAATAAATCGTTTGTGAACAATATTTAATAGTTGTCTGCTTGATTTCATTATTTAAAGTTTACAAATCGTATGTTTTTTTTCTCTTTTATATTAAAACTAAACAATTACTGGGTAACACACAGTTGTGTTAAATTAATAGAAAGTTACACATTAATGTGTTTACTGAAGCAACACATTTTTTGTGTTGCATTTTATAACACATATTCTGTGTTAAATTTAACTCAACATGTGTTGTCCCTGCGCACACTCAGAACATGTGTAAAAAATAACACATGTTGTGTTGTTTTTAACACATTTGTTTTAAGAGTGTGAGTTGATTAAACAAAAAAATTAGGGCAGCAAAGACATTTTTACAGTGCATGTTAGGAGCAGTAGTTTTCAAACATTCGAAAACACTGCCTGATTTGAGATTTATAGATGATGGAGCAAGTGTTTTGTCATATTAATTGTACAGCCGCCTTTACAGGATATCATTTTTGTATGTGGATGCGCGCATTGATGCATATAGGCTTTTTTATAATGCATACATATATTTTGAAATATAAAAATGTAAATGAGGATCAGATATACGTTTCTTAACAAACGTGCGTGTTCATAAGAGCCGATTTATTTTTCTGCCAGTGGGTGTTACAATGTCTATATTCTGCTTCCACTCTTAAAATTTTTAGTCAGGGGATACAATACTCCTAGTAAAAAAAGGTAGTCTGGAGCCCTGTACCCAAAATAACTTTTTGTGGACGTGCATAAAGAGACAAAAGTTACACTTAATCTTTTCCTGGACATTTTGTTTTTATAGTTTGTCAGATACTGTTGTGTATCGTCATAGGATTAGCAAGCAACACATCGATTATCGGAGAATCCGAGAATACTATTGTTACCGTGAACCATGCATCGTGTACCGAATCGTATCGTGAGGTATGTTGGACTTTAAGGCGTCCATTGCATGTTCATAATTAGAGGAAAGACATGGTATTAAAAAATAAGCTATTTATTGATCAGATATGAAAAAGTTTTACAGCGCGCTGGGTTGTTTCAAGGCCACATTTGCCAAGCAACCAACCCCCAGCATTTAGGGAAACAATTATTTATAAAGTATGTGACGTCGATCTTCTTCTTAGAATCTCCACCCACAAAGGCTGCTTTTCCTCCTTGATCTGACTCCATCACCACACCCAGTTTCAGCCTGTGGGGGTATATACCACACAAACATACAGAACACCTTGTGCCCTAGAGCATTTCATCCTTATATGGCAATGTCTTATTACAGGACAATCTTCTACATTATTCATGGGCACAAAGGCATAATCATTTATATATTTTAATACATTAATATTCATGACAACATTTAATTTTATAAATCCAAACACTTCTATATGCAATAATCTGAAAATGAATGATTATTAGTGAATTAATATCAAAAGCATGTATTTCTTTTGTCTGTGTGTTTTCTCCTTCAAGCGTTGTTCTTATTTTGGCTATCACTAGCAGCTGCAAGGTCGGTCCTACGCTCAACCGAAACCACGACCTTGCAGTTTTTACACACACACAGACAGCCCTCATATTTTCAGCACAGGAATCAATTTTGTAAAGGCACACATAAGCTGAATTATAATGATATGATTAGTAGAATACATTTAAACAACATCAAATTCCACAATTCCCTCTCTTGACCTCTGAAAGAGGTCACACATTTTCTTCTTCATCATCCTCGAGGTTCTGTAGGCCTAATAGGGGCATGCTATATGGGGGTGGATTATTCTCTTTTTTCTCTATTGCAGACACTATCAGTCTGTTGCATAGGAATCTAAGACAGGGAATGCAACAACATCCACAAGTGACCAGTATGGCCACAAATACTCCAATTGAGACCACTATAGATGTTCATAAATCAAAGGTGTATGATGTCGTTGAATTTTTTTTTTTTTTTGTGTGTAATTTAATTCAATTCCCCCATATCTCTGTACACACGAATCTTGTGATGTAGTTTTGGACCTTTTGTCAATTCTCAGATTACCTCCATTGCTTATGTCAAATATTATGGTGATTATAATTGCAGCTATAACCCCTAGGGCCCACAGAACCTTCCAATCTCCATATAGCTTCATCTCTGTGGAAAAAATACACTTATGCCTATTGGCTAATACTCAAAAAACAATCGTAAGTTCAAAAAGGAAAAAGAAAATTAAAATATAAAATTAATACTGTAAAATTGTATAAGAAACTTAGAAATTAAATTCAAAAGGAAACATTGAAATGCAAGATTATATAAGGAACTTAAGAAATTCGAAATTCGAAGGTCAATATGTTATGTAGCTACCCAGGTTATAATGAATAAACAGTAATTGTGATGTTCAGGACAGGTCCCTGAACACTTCTGTCAGGATTTCCAGCACTTGGAAATCCAATTTATCTAACCCACACCCCAGCTGTTGGTAAAATTCTCATATGTTGGTAAATCAGTACAGTTTTGTTTGGTTATTAAATGAAAGATCAGTCTGCCGTCGTCCTCATGGGTAACTGCACATTCACCTGTGTGTTTGTTCTGTCTTACAACCTTTTGTGGTTCTGTTGCTGGGCTGGAAAAAATGTCACCTTTTTTATGCACAATTTTACAGAGTGTTTGTGTTTGTTGACTTTGTTGTTGGTGTTGTGCGAGTGTTACCACTGATGTTTCACTTCCTGTTTGTTCTCTCTGTATTCCAGCTGATTCACTTTCAACACTCTCCCTCTCTTGGACCTGAGTCCTCAGGTCCACACCGGTTTCTGTGAGAGACCTGCTGGGATAATCACATTTAACACATGAAGAGAGATGGAACCAGGTGTCGCCTTTGCCCTGTAGCTGAACACAATGTTAGGTTCTTGCTTTTACTCTCGGTGGCCTGGACCCTCTTGGTTCGGCCCAGCACCATCTGAACACCTTCACTTTCACTCAATCATCATTTGTAACAACTTGTTCGTTGTCCCGGTGTCGTTTAGCCTGGCAGGAAAAATTTTTAATTATAGCAGTTAGTTTGTAAAAATAAACATCATCAGTTAGTGGCAGGATTATATCCTGCACCAAGGCGTTCCGTGGGCCTGGAAACTGTCGATCTGTAAGCAATTCAAAGGATGTGAAATCAGAAATCCTGTTAACAGAAGAGCGAATAGACATTAATGCAATTGGCAATGCGTCAAGCCATGTTATTTTTGTCTGTGCACAGATTTTGTCAAGTCAAGTTTTAATGTCAAAGTCAGGTTCATTATTTCAGCTTTGCTCTGTCATTGGGGCGATGAGCAGCCCCGAAACTATTTGTCAATTCCAGTGCTTGTTTGTCAATTTGTCAGATCTAACTTTGTCTTGGGAAACCATGGTTGGGGATATAAGTGGTTTATTAGGCAGTTGACAACAGCCACTTCATTAGGTACCTTCACAGCCTGTATCATATGTCAGGCTTCGCTAGCATGTATTATAGGCCGGCCTTTCCTGGTTTCAAACCCACCTATCTGCCATATGGCAGTTCCATATATACTGCACCAATCACATATGCAGATTCACTATAAATAATCACCCTCTCTTCACCAGCGTAGCACAAGGTTTTGACAACAGCTATCATTTCTGCTCTCTGTGCTGACTGTTTACCCTCCAATTTGCCACTTATTCTTGTCACAAAATCATTTTCAACCTGTTCAACAACTGCAAAACCTGCCTTCAATGTGCCATCTGCTGCTCTGAAACAACAACCATCTGTAAACAGTGTGATTACCAGTGGGGGAGTTGTCAGTGGTACCTGAACAAACCATCTCTCAATTTGTTTGCTTTTTCAGTCAATGGTATGCAGTCATGTGGCTCACCCTCATTGATTAGATCGCCATGTTAACTCCCTCATGCGCATACGTAATGTTGTGGCTTGCCAAAATCTTTGCTAACTTCCGCTTCCTGAGGGGAGAGAAAGTGAAAGCAGTTGAATTTACGAATGACATTACAGAGTGTGTGGTTAGTACCGTCAGTGCATGGCCCATGACAATGTGTGATGTTTTTGTTATCAATTTCGCAAGGCCTGCTGCGTAGCTTTCACATGCTGGCTGTCTTTGTTCAATGGGGTCCAATAAAACACTGCTGTACATCAAAACCTTCCTACCACCTTGCGACTTCTGATATAACACCCCGTGTGCACTGTTTTGTGTTTCAGAGACATCTAGGATGAACGGCTTAGCGTAGTCTGCACAATTCAAATGGGCTGCCTGTGATAGTTGTGCTTTTAGTGAAATGAAGGCCAGCTCTGCCTCTGGGGTCCACAGTAACCCTGCCCTCAGGTTTTTCATGCCCTGCTCTCTCACTAACTCCCCTAAAGGTGCAGTAGCTAACACATACATTGGTATATACTGTCTGCTGAAACCCGTGAGGCCTAGAAATGATAACATATCTTTAACAGTTTCTTGCCTTGGGTGAGAAATGATGCTCTGTCTCTGTTGTGGGGTTAATGTTGAACCCTGCGCTGTTACCATTCTGCCCATAAAGGTCATACATGGTCTGCAAACTTGCAGCTTTTCCCTGCTCACCTTGAAACCTGATATGTGTAGCTGTTTCAAAACCAATTTAGTAGCTTCCATGCACGTTTCCATGGACGTGGCTGCTAATAGCAGGTCATCAACATACATAATCAGTACACATCAGTCAGGTAGCATGCATTTGGTCAGTTCTTGTTGCAACACCTGATTGAAAATGCCTGGTGACAAAATGAACCCCATAGGTAAACGGTTATAGGTGTATTGGCGCCCCCTGTAGGTGAAAGCAAGACATGGTTTACATTCATCAGCAATGGTTATGCAGAAAAAGGCATTAGCCAAGTCAATGCATGTAAACCATTGATGTGCAGGCGACAAATTGGACAGGGCCACATATGGGTTTGGTACATTCATTGTTCCTGTCTCCACCAAAGTGTTTATAGCTCTGAGATCATGTACTAACCTATACTTGTTTGAGCCAGGTTTTGGTACTGGAAAAATGGGTGTATTCCATTCAGAATAGGTTGTAGTTAGAACTTGTTTGTATAATAAACCCTCTACTTTTTTTCCTTACTCCCTCCTCTGCGTCTGGTTTATTTCTCTATTGGGGTACCCAGACTGGTTCTGTGGTAGACAATTTAAATGAAACTGGAGTGATGTTACAAAACCTACATCAGTTGGGCCCTGAGACCATAGGTCATGTGGCATGCTTTCAATCATTTTTTCCGTTCCCTCACCGTCTGTGTTTTCCCTACCATTACTTCTGGCCAGCTGCTTATGTTTTAAAATTGCGACATCCTCAGTTTGCTGTTTGATCCAATACACATCATGGCTGTGTGAATGCAACACACCAGTTATATGTGTTTTCTGCCAATCAGTTACAGTGAGTACTGTTTTAACCATGCTGCTTAACTCTCTAGCCTCATGATTAAGATGCAATGCCAGTGAAATGTGAGGTGCAGCTGTGTCAGACATTTTATACCATTCTTTTTGTTTTTCTGATAAGATTATTTGGGCTGCCACGCCCTGTTGGCCCACAAGTATGCCATCACCCACCAACCTCCACCTGGTTCCCTCAATGGTCTGAAAAAGTTCCTCATAGGTTGTGTTATCAAACCTGTCATAAAACATAGTACAATGTAATGGATCTATGGGTGGTAGAAATAGGGCTATGTCTTTTATCCATGGCATATATGTGTTGTAAAGGGTCACTACACTATTACTGGACATCTCATCTTCCCAATCTGTCTCTAGTTCTGCCCAATAAATGTCAACTGACTCTTTATACTTTCCCCCCACCAACATCCATTGATTTCCTGTCTCTGTTGACCCCAATGAACAATTTATATTATTTCCATCTGGAAATCCAACTATGACACCATCAGGTGAGCATATTATTCTGGCCCCTAATTTAATTAGCAAGTCTCTGCCCAGTAAAGGAATGGGTGCATTGGAAGAGTACAGAAATGAATGCGAGACAGATTGATTAGCAATTGTTGTTGGTAAATGTTTAGTTAATGGCCACTTTTCAATTTCACCAGAGAAACCCATCACACTCACTGTTTTATTACTCAAATCTTTTCACTGTAAGGTGGCTCTTATTACAGTGGAGTATGTAGCTTCAATATCACTAGAGCTTTTAGTGGTCTATCGTTTACCACTATGTCCATGAGGGGCTCAGCCATTCCCCTCATGGTGGTTCCCTGTGTGCCCCGTCATTCCTCTGCATCATCACCATGACCCCATGATGGGTACACAGGCGCCATTAAATCAGGTGATGATGAGTTGTGTGGCGCTGGTGGTCCCCTGCCAAAACCACCATTTCCACGCCCGCCACCTCCTCTATTGGGATCCCATCCCCTTGCATTTGGTGCGTTAAGTGGATACCTTACACCGGAATATTGGGGCTGTGGCCCAGCTTGAGGGCATCTACGGGCCCAATGACCTTCTTGTCCGCACACAAAACATGCACTACTTCCAGGGCCGCCGTATCCTCCCCTGTTTACGCTACCCCTCCCTCTGGGAGCCCCTCTATACTGTTGATACCCTCCCCAGTGATTCCCTGAATATGGTGGGCCTGTATATGGATCTGGTGGGCCATACTGGTTTAGATACTGGTTGGGTCTCTGCTCATTGGGGCAACCTGAAGTGGTGGGTGGTTGGGCTTGTTGTGGCATTTGTTTCTTTTTGTTAGTGGCCTGTTTTGCTTGCTCCAATTGTAATTTAAGTAGTTCATTTTTTAGTTTATCAACCTCAGCCAAGTCTTTGTTAGATTTATCTAAGGCCTTTTCTATGTAGAATACCAAATGACTCTCCCATAGTTCATTAGAAGCTGATGGGATGTCTGGATTATTTTCCATGGTGTGTTTGACTCCCACTGGTGCACCTGCCATTACAGCTGACCTGAATATGTCCCTGGTGACTGGGTTATTTAACCCATTTTCTTCTGTTAATTGTTCCCATTCAGCATTACATCTGAAATAATAAGCTGCTCCTGTCTCATCTGGTTTAATTTTGAATTTAATGTTTTGGTACACTGTTGGTGGAGTGGGAAACTGGGCCCTAAGCGCCTTACCGATGTCTGTACTCACCGTACTATACAATGCGTCGCTATCTGTCAATGTCAAATTGGCATTTTCTTCAAAATCTTGTACTTGAGCTTTACTTAAAATTTGTCCTAACAGACATCTGATATCACCCACGGCCAGAGCTACACCATGACACATTGTAGTTAATTTATTTAACCATCTCCCTCCTCCACTGGTAATCGGTGGGAGTTTACTCATTATAGCAGTGAGATCACTATGTGTCCATGGTTGATATTTTTTAGTTCCTTTGTGCACCACTATGGGATATTGTGTACCATCTACCTCCTTTTGTTCCCTATCTCCAAAAAGCTGTGCGGGGGGTGTGGGGACTACGTTCGACTGTACTTGTGGTGGCTTGTTTGGTATTTGGTGGGATGTTATCCACTGATTAAATTGATGTTCTCGTTCATTGTCTATGTCTGATCTCTCTGCATTCACTTGAGTCTGTGGTGGGTGTTCACTGGTTGGGTGGTAGTTTATACCAGACCTGGTGCCTGACCTTTCAAGAAACATCTCACCTTGCATGGTAACCTTTAAAGGTTCCTTTGAATGTATTAGGTGATGCTTTTCACAATCCTGCTCTAATACCATACTTCTTAACTGTTTCAATTCCCTCTGCATACCTGTCCCCCTTCTTTGTTCTTTGCTATCTCTTAAGTGTAGCGATGGTTCTGAACCATTACTACGACCACTTGGTGCTTTGGAGTGTGCACCGCGTTCCTTTTGTTCACTGGCTTCCGAGCGGTCATCAACGCCTTCCTCTTCCTCATTGTCTATGTTGGGACTAACTATAGGATCACCCTCAAGACCCCCACATGCTCCATGTGTAACATGTACACCACTAACGCTGGGTGGGTGTATCACTGGTGTCTTTGGTGTATATGGCTGCAAGAAATCAATGGGTTTTTCAACAACCCTAGACCTCCTGGCAGAAGACATAAACTCTCCCTCTTTAATGACAGTTTGTCTTAATTTGTACAGCTCATGTTTTATTTCTTTTAGTTCATCACTGTCCTCTACATCTACCTGACCGCTATTAATTTGAAACACAGGCTGTTGCATCGGGGCCTTGGCTGTCTCATACAGAGGAGGTGTGTGCAAAGAGGGGTAGATCGATTTCACTAGGGGTGGGGCTGAAGGAGGAGCCGTAGGCGTCACATTTGAATCTGGCTGACTGTTTCCGTGTTCAACTTCCTTTTGCTTTGCAGCTGCACCACTGTCAACTCCCCCTTTTTTTCTTTGATTTAATAGCCTGCATAGCAACAGCAACCAGAGCTAATCTCATCCCAATTCTCAACTCTTTCTCTAAACTTGTCCCATTTGGCCCTTTGCCAAACCACTTTTTTCTTCTGCCTTTACAATCTCAATTTCATTGTACCAGTCTATGTTCCATGGCAAAAATAATAGGCGTGAGAGGAACTCTCTTTTTCTCCTCTGCCTCCCAACAGTTTTCTTCTCTCAACGTGTTCCACGCTAATGCAACCTCTTTTTTGTCTTTTCTTAACATCTTTAGGACCAGTTTGGGCCATCATTAATTTAATAATTTTTTGCCATTGTACATACACTGGTGAACACCCATATTCATCACACTCTTTTTGGAACTCTGCCATTTTCACACAATTTACAAGCGTTCAAAACTTCAAAAAGCACAACACGTCACTCTTTTCTAGCAGAAGGATATATACACCAGTAGTTTACAGGAGTTTCACCCGCAATACAAACACAATACAACTTTCACAGGAATGTCACAAAAATAACAACAATATATCAACAATACAATTCACATTAAGACGTCACTTCTTCTTTCCAGTATTCGTGGACCTTTCATCCACGGGCTGCTGTACACCCCCTACGGCTACAACCGAGTCGGTATTTTATAATACCTAATGTATTAAAGGAATCCTCAACCTTTTTAATTAATTCTGTTAACTTACACCGCCATTAACAGTATTCGTGGACCTTTCATCCAACGGGCCTTTAGATTAGATTAGATTAGATTAGATTAGATTAGATATTCCTTTATTCGTCCCACAATGGGGAAATTTCAGTGTTACAACAGCATAAGACATAATAATATAATAAACATTTTAGCAAAAGAAGTATATATAGTTTATAGACATATTGCACCCAAAAGATATTGCACTTTTTCAAAATTTCTATTTTTTGCCCATGTCAAAAAATGTCTGTATCAACACGATGTACTTATAATGATGATGACTGGTTCACTAGGAGCAGCTCAGATTGTAAAGTCTTATAGCAGCAGGGAGAAAAGAACGTCTGTATCGCTCTTTCAGACACTTAGGATGTAACAGTCTGTCACTGAAGGAGCTCCTCAGAGCTGAAACCGTTTCATGCAGTGGGTTAGTGTCGTTCTCCAACAATAATGATAGCTTTGCTACCATCCTCCTTTCTCCCACCTCCTGTACGGTGTCCAGAGGAATCCACAGGACTGAGCTGGCCTTCCTGATCAGCTTGTCGAAACTCTTTCTTTCTGCAGTAGAGATGATACTACACCTGCATACTACCCACATAGAATATGACTGAGGCCACCACAGAGTCATAAAAGGTTTTCAGTAGCTCTCTTTGCACCCCAAAAGACCTTAGTCTCCTCAGCAGAAAGAGTCTGCTCTGCCCTTTCTTGTAGATTGCCTTAGTATTATCTGTCCAGTCCAGTTTATTGTTTAAATACACACCCAGATATTTATAAGAGTCCACTCTCAGAATGTCCTTTCCCTAAATGTTCACTGATGGTAAAGAAGTCTGTTTACGTCTATGGAAATCCACCATCAGTTATTTGGCTTTCCCCGCATTTAACTGGAGGCAGCTCCATTTTCACCAGTCCACAAAGTCCTGGATCAGTACTTTGTACTCCCTATCATCATCATCTGAAATCAAACCAACGATGGCAGAGTCGTCAGAGAATTTCTGTAGGTGACAGGTTGATGAATTAAACTTGAAGTCTGCAGTATAGATGGTAAAAAGAAACGGAGCCAGAACCGTTCCCTGCGGGACGCCAGTGTTGCAAACAACCATGTCAGACTCACAGTCACGGATCCTCACATACTGTAATCGGTCTGTAAGATAGTCCAATATCCAGGAACACAGATTATGGTCCACTCCCATGTACATCATCTTATCCCTCAGAAGCGTAGGTTGGATAGTGTTAAAAGCACTGGAGAAGTCAAAAAACATGACTCTCACAGTGCTCCCAGCCTTTTCTAAGTGTGAAATAGCACGATTCAGGAGGAAGATGACAGCGTCTTCCACTCCAGTGCCAGGTTGGTAAGCAAACTGAAGTGGATCCATTAATGGGCTCACTAGAGGTCGCATATGAGTTAGTACCAGCCTCTCTAATATCTTCATCAGATGCGAGGTCAGCGCTACTGGTCGATAATCTCCCAGGTCTTTTGGGCGCGACGTCTTTGGTACAGGCACCACACAGGATGTTTTCCATAGCTGTGGCACCTTCCCCAGCTTGAGGCTCAGTTCAAAAATGTACAGCAATATGCCGCACAGCTGGTCTGCACAGGTATTAAGTAGTCTGGAGCTGATGCCATCTGGTCCTGTAGCCTTCTTTACTTTGGTTTTCCTGAGCTCCAGTCTCACCTGTGCCTCAGTAAGGAACATTGTGTATTGGTTGGAGTGGGGGCTGGGGGGAATTAGCAGGGAGGGAGAGTTAGGTGTGTTATGTGTAGGCTGTGAGTTAATAGCAGTGCAGAGAATGATGGGGCTGGAGCAATCTGCTATGCAAGCAGAGAGGGGAGGTTTCAGCAGAGGGAACTGGGTGGAGGTAGGTGAGAGTGGCTGGTCAAATCTATTAAAAAATAGATTTAGATCATTCACCCACTTGAGGTCACCCTCAACCTGAGAGTTGGATTCCTTATGACCAGTGATGGTTTTTAGCCCCTTCCACACATCACTGACGTTGTTCTGCTGCAACTGATCCTCCATCTTCCTCCTGTAGCATGCTTTTCCTTCTCTGATCTTCCTTCTCAGCTCTCTCTGGACATTTCTCAGATCTTCCTTGTTTCCAGATTTAAAGATCCTCTTCTTCTCTTTAAGAAGAGTCTTTATATCAGGGTTAATCCATGGCTTGTTGTTGGAAAAACACCTTACAGTCCTGGAAGGTACAGTATTTTCCACACAGAAATTAATATAATCCGTAATACAGACTGTTAAATTGTCAATATTCTCTCCATGATTATTACATAATTCCTCCCACATAGTTGTTTCAAAACAGTCCTTCAGAGCCTCATTGGTCTCATCAGACCATTTCCTCACTGTACGGGAAACAGCTGGTTGCCTGCATACAAGAGGTTTGTACACAGGTTGGAGATAAACCAGGTTGTGGTCCGATTTACCCATAGGGGGGAGGGGTGCTGAAGTGTAAGCCTCCTTTGAGTTTGCATAAAATAAATCCAATGTTTTATTGTCTCTAGTATAACATGAAACATACTGGATAAATGTGGGTAGAGTAGAGGATGGCGGGGCATGATTGAAATCTCCAGAGATAATGAGGAGGGCGTTTGGGCTCTGTGTTAACACCCCCTACGGCTACAACCGAGTTGGTATTTTATAATACCTAATGTATTAAAGGCCTCCTCAACCTTTTTAATTAATTCTGTTAACTTACACCGCCATTAACAGTATTTGTGGACCTTTCATCCAACGGGCCTTGCACCCCCTTCGGCTACAACCGAGTTGGTATTTAATAACTCCTAATGCGTTAAAGGAATCCTCAACCTTTTATTTAATTAATTCTGTTAACTTACACCGCCATTAACAGTATTTGTGGACCTTTCATCCAACGGGCCTTGCACCCCCTTCAGCTACAACCGAGTTGGTATTTTATAACGCCTAATGCGTTAAAGGAATCCTCAACCTTTTATTTAATAACAAAATTCAATGATTTCAAAAAGTTTTTCACTCTGATCAATTTATAAAAATTTAAATTTGTAATTCAGTTCGGATCTCCTTATCAACACAAGTAATTTGGTATATCCAAATAGCAAAATTCGATAAAACAGGTTTCTGCTTACCTTATTTTAGTAGAGCGCTCTTTTTGTGTTGAAATGGAGCCCTCCCTTACTCTGGTTTCTTCAATGTGAAACCGTCCTTCCTCTCACTCTCTCCTTTCCCTCCAAAGAACATCGGGGTAATCAATTGTTGGACTTTAAGGCGTCCATTGCATGTTCATAATTAGAGGAAAGACATGGTATTAAAAAATAAGCTATTTATTGATCAGATATGAAAAAGTTTTACAGCGCGCTGGGTTGTTTCAAGGCCACATTTGCCAAGCAACCAACCCCCAGCATTTGGGGAAACAATTATTTATAAAGTATGTGACGTCGATCTTCTTCTTAGAATCTCCACCCACAAAGGCTGCTTTTCCTCCTTGATCTGACTCCATCACCACACCCAGTTTCAGCCTGTGGGAGTATATACCACACAAACATACAGAACACCTTGTGCCCTAGAGCATTTCATCCTTATATGGCAATGTCTTATTACAGGACAATCTTCTACATTATTCATGGGCACAAAGGCATAATCATTTATATATTTTAATACATTAATATTCATGACAACATTTAATTTTATAAATCCAAACACTTCTATATGTAATAATCTGGAAATGAATGATTATTAGTGAATTAATATCAAAAGCATGTATTTCTTTTGTCTGTGTGTTTTCTCCTTCAAGCGTTGTTCTTATTTTGGCTATCACCAGCAGCTGCAAGGTCGGTCCTACGCTCAACCGAAACCACGACCTTGCAGTTTTTACACACACACACAGACAGCCCTCATATTTTCAGCACAGGAATCAATTTTGTAAAGGCACACATAAGCTGAATTATAATGATATGATTAGTAGAATACATTTAAACAACATCAAATTCCACAGGTACCCTGCGATTCCCACCCCTAGTCTAATATGTAAAAAATGCTATTACGTGTAAACTGCTTGTCTTGCTCCAGGCCATTCCTCCCCACGATAACAAAGGCTTGAGAGCAGTCGAATTCATCATCTAGCAGGACATGAGGTGCTTTGTCGCACCTCTTGCTCCAAATACCGAATAATGTTTGCTTTCTGACCTTAAGACAGAATTTTCCCCATGTAAATATGCACACATAAACAGAATAAAAAGTGTCATAAATGATACTTACAGCTGCCAAATCAATAAAAGCTTGCTTTGCCTCTTGGTAGGAAGGCTGAATCATCTTGCTGGCCATTTTGTGGGGTTTTTAATGCAACTCCAAGAATGTCTTTACATTTAAAGAAAGAATAATGAATTAATCTCAAAGCAAACACACTGAATAAAAACTCACTCTTTGACAGTAGATGGCTTTTTCATATAAAGTAATATGAATATGAAGTTCTCTGAATGACTAATTAGTAATTTTGAACTATTCAATTTAATTCAATGCCAGATCCCATTGTGAAAAATCCTCTTTAGACATAGTGTTTAATGTTTTAGCAATTAATGTGACAATTTGGGAAATGTATAAAATGAAAATGTGAATGATATATAAACACCTTTCACCAGCGCAAACCATAATTTTGTCATTTAATAATGACTGTCAGGATTTACTAAAGACGCACAGTGGATAATGAGAGCTGAAAGGTGTGGTCTAGTTATTTTTGTGACTGATCTTATTGCATATGCATTTCTAGGAGTTTTCCTTTCAGATGCAACATTTTTGGGAAATTATTTAAATGATTCACGCAACAGGATTTACTAATGTTAATATGGCTGATATTTGCGTGATTATTTAATGCCAACAAAGGCATGTCTTAAATGACTTTGAGCTTGAAATGGCTGGAATTATTGCTAAAATAAAGAGGCACCAAAGAACAGAGAATGCGTGATACAATGCAGAGGATTGTTTTAACATGTAACAGTTTATTTGGAATGCCATGATATTTTTATTTGCTAAAGTAAATAAAAGAGGAATCACTAGGAGAATTCACACAATACCGGCTGTTTCAAAACTTATTGTAAACCTTCATCCTCCAGTTCTTTTCAGTGTACGATGGCTTCATTAGCATATTACACACCCTAAATTTTTCCGCTGTGATGTCTGTTGTGGCTGAACTCAAGATCAGCTCTGCTTATGTGCGATCCTAAAACTAATTTGTGCTGCTCTAAGTAGATTGCGTTGGTCCTTATGAAAATCTGCTGTTGGGCCTGTGTTTTTTAATTAGCTTTTTTAGTAAATAACCCACAGATATTACCCTCCCATTGGCGCTTTTTTGTAATTGCGCTCTCATGCTAGTTTGCCCTGTTTAGTAAATCTGGCCTTATATTTGTTGTATTACAAAAATGTATACCACTTGTAGTAAACTTGTAAAGTTACCCATCTTACAAAGAAAGGTTCAAATTTACTACAAGTGATACCTAAAAAAAAAAATTAAAATACATTTTAGCATATTTTAGTTCATATTCATGTACCAAAAAATAATTTTTTGTATACTATATTGAGTACAAAGTTAGTACAATAGAGCACTTTAGGTCTGCGTAATACTTCAGACCATACAATGTAAATGCAAAAAATTTTTTTTTAACCTGATAAGGAACACTGTGCCGTACACGGCACACCCCCTCCCTTGCACCTGAGGCTGCATTACGTCATTGTAACTTTGAAGCATTAAATCTTCAAAATATACGGTCATGTGGCACATCGTTGTAAAGCTTAGACTTTCGGGATTCCATTAAGCGCACACACAAAGCATAATATGATTTTTAGCAGTCATAAAACTGTAATCTAGTTGTTAGTTACCTGAACCGGGCGGCGCCGATTTAGGATATTTACTTACCTTCAAAATCTTCCCTTTATCCGCTTCGGTGAAATTGTCCAAAACAAATTGTTCATAAATCCCCAAAAGTCCAAGGAAATGGAATATCCAAGCCTTTTAATCCAAATCGATTTGTTCATCTCACAATCTTGACGTTTCTGACCGAATTACGAATTAAATAGTGTATACAATTAGTCCACTAACAGACATTCGTTCGAATCTCACTTTTCATTCACGATTTATAATGACTATATTCGGATGTCATGTTTATTGTGCAACGTCTGAGGAACAAATGAACCCCCTTGTGGAATTTCAGCCGTTCCATAAGAGGCTACAGAGTTCATTTTTCAATTTTTCTGGATAAACTGGTAATTGTAATTTTTCTCTGCTTTTTTGATTTACTTTTACTAAATTGTAATTTAAGAAATAAATTCGCAGTACTGACAGGAAGACAATCACATGCATTTGCTATGATGTATTTAATGTACCTTGGTTGTTATTTGGTATTTTGGGCAAAGAATGTGAGACAGAAAGCCATGTATCACATCAAATGTGTAATTTACGTATATATTAATGTGAAACACAAATGTGAAGTACAGTCTAACAAATACGTTATATTATTACTTTAATATGAATTTAAAAGGAAAGGAAAGCATCATGTGGACTAGTTAATTCATTAATATTTTATTAGTAAACACCTTCCATAGATCTGTGACTACTAGGCAATCCAAAACTTTTGGAAATACCACAGAGTAATACATTATTTACACATTCACACATCATTTAATAACGTACACATTTGACTAGATACATGGCACTTCTTTGGCCAAAATACAGCCAAAGTACATTAAATACGGCATTGGAAATTAATTGCATGTGATCATCTTCCTGTCAGTACTGCACTATTTTTCAATTCAATTTATTTTATTTTTATAGCGCTTTTCACAATTGGTAAATTTTTTCAAAGCAGCTTTACATTGATAGAAACAGTGAAAAGCACATAAGCAGCTAAATTTGCTGCGGCTATAAATCAACATTATAAGCGAGCGTATTACTAATGTAAAGTATAGAAGAGGGTGCTAAGTTCAGCCCAAGAAGGCTGTCTCCCCGGGTTGAAAAACCCCTAGGAGAAAAAGCCCCGGACTTTTTAGCCGGGGACAAAAAAACCCTTGGGAGATATATATACATGTAAACGGATAAGGAGATTAAGCGGGTTTTGCCGGTGGTTGTTGGTCAGGCATCAGCTGGGCATCACACTAAAGGACGGCCAGTAGATCGGAGGTGTGCCGACTTTCACATTTACCGGAACTGGATCTGTTTGTCTCATTGTCCTCGGGATCGAGGACGAGACAGGGAAAGAGAAACAAAATCCTATTAATGTAGGGGTCGTTTACATGTAATGCAAGTGATGTGGTTTAAATCAGCTTGGTTCCAGACTGGCTAACTATTGCGGCATAAGTATGTTACCCACAGTTGAGGATTTAGCAAATTGGGGGCCCAATGCGAGGGTATCTATGGGAACTATGGGTCACCATCCGAAGAAGATGAACATGTCGACCACTACATTGTTGTGATTAATCAACACTGTTATTGGACATGTTTTAAGAGAGTGATCTGGATCAATTGCAATACTGACAGGTTGTGGACACTTTATATGTGTGCTTATTACTATAATTGCGATAAAATATCACCAAAAGATTGCGCGTCCTACCCCTGCTAATGTACGACCCACAGCAAACAGATAAATGAAAAATAACAAAAAAGAAAAATTTTTGATTAAATTTTTCATTTCTTAAAGCTCCAATGTGTAGGATCCACTCCCATCTAGCGGTGAAATTCTATATGACAACCAACTGAATATTACTTTCTAACCCCCCCCCCCCTTTCGGAACACGTTTTAACTTGTATGGTGGCCCGGCCGTGTCATGCCAAGGTTAACATGGCTTCCAGTAGCTACAAAGCAAAAGCAATGACGAGTCCTTCTCATGTCATTTAATCATGAGCGGGAGTAATGACGGGTTTAAATGGACGGGAACTAATATTATGCCAGAGTCCAATGTTTATGTTTTAAGTAAACGTTACATGTCCGTGTATATGTAAGAGCTTTCTCTGATATTGGTGAAAAAAGATCGCTCAACTTTCACATGCTTGTAAAATGAAAGACGCGCAGATCCAACCCGTTCTCACCAAGATGCGTACAAATGACACGCAGTGTGATTATCGTGCAATAGATACGCCAAATTCCGGTTTTGCGTGCATATGATACGCCAGTCCTTCCCATTCACTTATATGGCGAATCGTTTCGTGATGTTTTATTTATTGTTTTCTCATTTGTTTTCTGGTTTTTTAAACCATTTTCGCTTGGGTTTAGGGCTAGATTTCAGATTTGTTTAAGCAGGTTATTTAATATACAGGTTTCTCTATGTTTTTATCTATATTTAACCTCTTAGACGTCGAGCCAGCCCCCCCCCCCACTCTGGCAAATGGCATACCCAAAATAAAAAGGCTGTTGCTCATGCATCCTACTGTCTACAAACATAACCAAGGTGTCTTTTGAAAGCTAACACTTCAAATTTCACTACTAGAAATGCAGAACTGTTCTAGCAATAAATATTTCATAGATATGGCAGCAGAAATACAGCGCTCAAGATTTTTTCTCTTTTAAAATATTTTCATTCTTACATTTCTATGGCAAAATAACTAACCAACCAGTGGTAAATGAGCCTGAAAATATAATTGATCTAAACTCACAGGTCTTGACAGTCTATTTGTAAAATTTGAAGTTGATACAAGCAAAAATGAGGTTTTTACAAGCTTTTTTGTTAGTGTATGTCTGGGTGTCTTTCCAAAAAAAGCCACTTGGAGACTCCAAAGGGACACTTGGTTACCACCTTCTACATTGAGGTCTAACATGTTTATCTGACCATTTCCACACATTTTATTTTGATTTAGTATGTGACAGAATAATATACACTGTTTTTTCTGGAAAATACTAACTTTCTGGATATATTTTAAAAGGTATTTATGTGCATTTTTCTTGGTGTGCTATTTGAAGGCTCCAAAAGGACACCCAATTACTTACTCATATAAAATGAAACAATGTCTTTATTTACTTACATAATTTTGCATGGTTTAGGAAAATGTACAACATTAAAGAACAAATTTATGTATAGGTTTTTATATGTTTACAATATAGTAGTTATCAACAAACTGTGATAAAGTATTGCACATAGCTTGGCAGTGCTGTGACACGAGTCAAAAATACAAACTATTTACAAAGTATTGCATTTACACTTTAGGATTATGACTATTAGTGTAATGTACCATCATGCCTGCTCTATTCATACACAAAATTCACACTTTAGGATTATGAATAGCAGTGTAATGTCCCATCATCCCTGCTGTACTCATACATAAAATTCACACTTTAGGATTATGGCTATCAGAGTAATGTACCATCATCCCTGCTCTATTATACACAAAATTCACACTTTAGGATTATGAATAGCAAAGTAATGTCCCATTATGCCTGCTGTATTCATACACAAAATTCACACTTTAGGATTATGGCTATCAGAGTAATGTACCATCATGCCTGCTCTATTCATAAACAAAATTCACACTTTAGGATTATGGCTATCAGAGTAATGTACCATCATGCCTGCTCTATTCATAAACAAAGTTCACACTTTAGGATTATGAATAGCAGAGTAATGTACCATCAGACCTGTTCTAGTGATGCCATTTGCACACATTCACAATACTATCTTACAATAATCTGTCAACAGTCTGCCTCAAAGTACAGTTTTCTTTTCAGCATTGTATTTTCACCAACCATACAGTGCTGCGTGAGTCAGATGGAGATTCTATCTGTGTCCTTTTCTTTCCTCTCCCCTTGGCACAGGTGAACGCAGGTGAAGATGTTTAGAAAGGCAGGAATGATTAGTCTGTGGTCCAGAGGCCTCTGGTAACCACTCTTCATCAGAAGTGTCAGCATCCCTATTGACATTTACAAATAGGTTTAGAAATGCATCTTCTAATGCAACAGATAATATTACACAGTCGAACTATCACGTATTCACTGCATTTTCCTCCCATTGACACAATAAGAACGTTTTACTTTCTACATACAGTAAAACATGTTTCATATGCTTTACATAAGTGTTTCTAAGTGATGCTAATGGCTACAACAAACTGTATTATGGCTACAACAAACTGTATTAGAAACTCACTTTCTACTGTAATAACAAGTTAGAAAGAGCTTGTTACATTTTGCCCTTATTTGCGCATGCAAGTTACTAGTCTTCCTTCAAATACGTTATATCGCAATATTAGCAATTGAATAATACTTTGATTACACGATGCATCAATGCACTAATAAGGTATAATAGTCAAAGTCATAAAACGCCTTTTACTAAACAAATGTAATACGAAGTAAGAATAATACAGTACAGATCGCTAAAATACTTATAACTTACCGATCTAGACCGTGTAAAAACATTTCCTCTTGTTCCAAATCGACACTGCAAACACTTTCTTCTTTGGTATCCTCGACATTTTCTTCATCACTGCTTCGCATAAGTTCTTCCAAGGCAGCAGAAAGAGAAAAAACTTCTGTCCTCGATGCTAGTCCATTGTAAGAAGTGCTAACAAGCAGGTGACGTCTCAAAGCCCTGTATGTGCACGAGCACGAGTGCGTAACTCTTCTGAGTGCTAATGTATACGCACAGATAACAACACTATAATATACAAGCATTATGCAAATCCGCACATGGGTGTATCCGTCATATCATTAGCTACACGTCACTAGACGCTACATGATTTCAATTGGTCATTTGTCCATTTTTTTTATAAAAAACTTTTGCATACGCACAAGCAAACGCTACCTGCAGAACACGCCCCCTTTCACTATTTTATAAGTTTGCCGGGGTAGTTTTTATCAGAAATGACTTGAACTACTCTCATTTTGTTTAGAACACTCTACTAGATGCATTGACGCGTTTGGATTTATCGAAAAATGTGTTTTGAAAGACATAATCGTCGAGTGAACGGAAGTATGACGACATGTTTACCAGATACGAGGGTGTAAACAATGGACATATAAACCTTTTTTTTTACCGGTCAGTGTGTTTTGTGCAAATATTTACTATGGATATTGGATACTGGACTACTTTTCTTCGAAGAGCAATACATGTTACCATTATTTGACCAGACATCTCGTTGCTAGAACACAAGAAGGTAAGGATTCGTCCGCTTTGTTATAGCTTTGCATTGTTTTACTCTTCATACAGAATAACCAAAAACTCCTACTAAGTTATTTATATTGTTGAATGCATACACGCAAATGAATTTGTGTTCTTTTATCTTTCAAACGGTGCATTGGTTGACCACATTAGTTGACTAAGTGTTGTTTAAATGAGCAATGAATGTAAACAGTGAGCGTTCGGCTGTAATGGCGAGGCCGCCCATGATCTTTGTCTGTTAACTTGTTAAGCCATGGTCGCTTGGAGTTGGGGTTAGAGTTGGGGTTTGGGTTAGGATGTCATTTTTATATAACAAAAAGTTGTTCTAACCCTAAACCCAAGCGAAAATGGTAAAAAAACCAGAAAACAAATGAGAAAACAATAAATAAAAGTCACGAAACGATTCGCCATATAAGTGAATGGGAAGGACTGGCGTATCATATGCACGCAAAACCGGAATTTGGCGTATCTATTGCACGATAATCACACTGCGTGTCATTTGTACGCTTTTTGGTGAGAATGGGTTGGCAGATCAGACGCTTTTATCAATGAAAGGCTAAAAATTACGCTGTACACCGTGTGTTTGTGCTAGAGGTCAGAAAAGATGAAAAACATTTATCTCAGTACCTCAGATTACATAAATGGGCGGAGAGACGGCGTGCGGCTGTTCGAACACATTAAACCACATGCGTGGTTACACTAACAAGTGTTATGCATAACCATGCTATAGTTAGCCAAGGAACTATAAAACTTCAAGTTTACAACATAGACTGTATATAGATGTAAACGAATATGCTGAATTACCTGTGGAGAAGATAGAAAGTATGCAACTTCTGTGGCCCTTGAGCCTCATGATCTTGGTAAACTAACATTACTCCAATATTGACTTTGGTCTTGATGTTTTTTTTCCTGTCGCGTTGTCGTTTTAAATCCCCGTTTTGCTTCCTTGGCGACGTGTTTTAATGTCCTCGAGAATAGTTCTTCAACAGGCTTTCAAATCTGCCTCAAATCAAAGCATTAGATCGCGGGATCATCACGGTGTGTAGCTGTTGTAAAATCCGAAGGATTCAGTCCACGCAGGTCGCATATTCGGGCTGCATACGTCATCAAGCCTGGTTTATTTAAATTAACTGAGCATTACATTCGCAAGTCATAAGCATATTACATCAATTTACAATTAACTTAGAATAATTGTCAGATTTATAATTGTTAATATTCTGAAATAAGACCGTCTTGATGACGTTTACCGCCTACACATGCAACCTCCGGAGGCTTCAGCTAGCGGCCAGCGTGAGTGTAGTCTGAAAGCGCGAAAGGCGGAGCTTGAATTTCAGGAATGTCCCTCGTCGGCGAATGTATTTCAAAGATGGAGGCACAACATGGATGCACCAGTCGAGCGACTCGACCGTATGTATTTTAAATAGCAGATTCTACACTTACGAGAATACTTTGATTAGTGGGTGGAAGTAATTACACATGAATGAGCACATATACTTTACAAAGAAAACATGGGTTTTTGCTAAGAATGAACTTAAAAAAGTACACAGTGGAGCTTTAAATTAGAATTTGGTAAAAGTAAAACAAAACAAAAAAGGAGAGAAAAATTACAATTATCTAATTACAAGTTTATCCAGAATTTTTTTTTTAAATGAACTCTTAGTTTCAATTTTTTTACATTTATGTGGTATGGTCTGAAAATTGAATTGTGAAGTGTAACACAGACCACTTTAAGTACATTATTTAAGAATTTGGCCAGGGGCGATTCTAGGATTTTCATTTTAGGGGGGCTCAGCCCCCAGTAAGGGTATGATTAAAAAATATTATTTAACTATTAGGTTGTATACTACTAACCTTATTGCAATCCACTATTCCATTGTATTCCCTGTGTTTCATATATGGGACTAGAAAATTTTCATTTGGGAATGGAGATTTTTTACAATGAAGACTTCCTGATTCATTATTCACTGTGCAAATACACGTACACATTTCCAGTACAAACACATCATTTTACTGTTTGCATTTCTATGCTCACATAGAAACCTTAGCTAAGGTTTTTTTTGACAAAAGGAACTTTTAACCAGAAAATAAGATAAATATGTGTGTTTACATAAATGTAAACATAAACCGGATTTGCTAATCTTATAGGTTAATATTATTAGTTGATAGCCACTGTGTTAATCTGGGAATTATACAGATCTAAAATATAGAAAAGGGGAATGACCAACAAGTGATCTACCTTAATACTGAGTTGTCAAGATGCAGTATGATGTGGTTTTCAGGACAGGGTTTAGATTAAGCCAGGACAAGGCCTTAGTTATATTAGGATGTTTATGTAGTTTTTACGAGCATACCTTACAAAAATATTACAGGTGTGCATCTTGAGACAAAACAATGTGACTGATGTATTTTAAGATATGTTAGTGCAAAATACTTTTAATTAAGAACTAAAACTCAAACAGGCATTTTAGTCTTGAACTAGACTTAAGCCCTGTCCGGGAAACAGCCCCTATGTCTATACTGTAGGTCAGGGGTCTCCAACCTTTTTATAAGCAAGGGCTACCACAATGGATAAAACAATCTGTAGGGGTACTTTCTGACATAGTTTAATCAAAACTTTTTCTTTTACTTGTTGTTTTATTTTACTTGTTGATACGTTTTAGTATTGTTTAAAATGTTAAGATAGGTAAACCAAGCCAAGCTAATATTAAAAATACCACGTTGAACCCTCAAAAACTTACTAGTGAAGAAGTTTTATTTTAATCCCAATCTACATTAATATGATGAATATGAGTTTACCATTATAATCACACACAATTTGTTTACTATGAAGTTATGCAGGTCATGTGTTATGTTGTGTGGGTCATCTCTGTGTGGATTTAAGAACAGCTGTGTGTAATCAGGTTTCATGGTAGTTTAAAGAGCCATCTGGCGGGCACAAAGGGTTTTCAGCCAAAGGGCAAATAGGTCATGGGAACAAGACACTGGTCTGAGGAATGTCATGGGGGTCTTGCCTGAACAGAAACATATTGTTTTAAGCATGAGGGAGGGAACAAAGACCATATATATTTACCAAGCCGGGCTCACAGACTTCAGACTGATTTGGAGAATGCCCCCAGAACTTCACTCGGGTTCTGGGGAGATTCATCAGGCAGGCTCGGCTTATTATTTTGTCCGGAAAATAAAAGTCTATCTCTTGAAATCAAAACCTAAGACTGAAGATCATTTCACTAAAGGAAAAGGAAAACCACAACATTTGGTGCCGAAACCCGGGATAGAAAAGAGCTGGACAGTCACACCACCTGGGCGAACCTGACGAGCAACACAAACAGCATATGGCCAGAAGGTAAGCACTTTTTGCTTATTAAATTAGGTTTGTGTTGTTGGCCAGATTTTGCTCAACGTGGTGAGAAATTTAAGCTCTTCTAAATTTAAGAACCATACATGTGAACTGGGTTTTGATTTCAAGGGTACAATCTAATTAAGGCATGCATGCATGAATCTGTGTCAGTTACTTTGGCTTTGATGATCATGGTGAATTGAGACAGATTTAAGTTAAGGGAACGCGTAAGAGTTTGTATGCAAGGTTGCATATGCTACGTTTGTCGAAGAAGTGTATAACGTAGAGGTTTAATTTGGTTTAATTTGAAGTTAAAATTCTAAATCATTACGTTGATGGAGGTGCAGTAATGATTGTTTTAATTGGTTAATGTAAAAAAGGACACGCAAAAGTCGTCACGTCGGGGAAGTGCACTGACGATTGTGTATTTATTTAATAATTTGTGTTTGAGTATGTATGTATGCAGCTGCAGAGAATTTTGTTTGATAGTGAGAGAAATGTGAACGTGAATCTGGCAGGCAGGGAGAAAGTTTCCCTGTGGGCTGTTAAGGGGGGTGTAAATGCTGTCCTTTGTGTGTATGGGGGATGACTACTGTGTTAGAGTGGGGAAGAATGAGCCCTAAAAAAAATAAAATAAATAAATAAATGCTAATGGGTTATTACTGAAAAATGGTTGGGTTAACAATTTGGTTTATAAGTTATCAAACATACATTTGAAATTTAAGGTTTGGTAAAAACAATTGACACCAGATGGGACATCAAAAGGAGCACAGAACCTGAGACCACAGCTGGCTTTCTCAATGCACAATGCAATCAGGTGGCCACCTACAGAGATGAGCAGTTTTGCTTGTTTAAAGATTGTATTGTTCACCTGAGATGGCTCGGGGTGGTCAAATCACAAGTGCTGGTCAAATCACAAATGCTCTTCCAAATTTAAGAATAAAAAGGGGAAATTAAAGATTACTAGATTAATGATAAGAATAAAGGGTTTCATTTTCAAGAGGAATGGGTGCTAGGACAGATGATGGTTTATGGTGTGAATGAGTTTTATTTTTGTCGTTGAGTGGCTTGGATAAAGATTTAATGTTAAGTTGAGAAAATGCCTAAGAAGTTTTGCGAACCTGAGTGTTACCGTGTCGGGGCAGACACGTTGGGGTTCGGAGAGAGGAGTTATTAAGTCCTGCAGGTCAGGTACGGTCTATGTGTTATTTGTCTTGTTGTTTTGGAAGGCCCGGGCTGATGAAAGATATTGTTTTTGTTTTATTTGTCATGTCGGATTGGTAAATTGTGTAAGTGAATTTTTTCCACGTTGATGGAGGTGTAGTGGAAAGATGAATTTGGCCAGGTAGTCTAGATAGAGTTGTTTTATTTTATTTGTGTGAGAATGCAATGTGTCTGTGATATACAGAGTCTGTGTGTGTGTGTGTGAAGGTCTGAGATGGAAAGAGTGGGGGCTGAGTGAGCAGTGGGTGTGTCTTTCTTCTGTTGCTCTGTAGAGAGCACAGAGAGGTGTTGTGTTACAGGAGTGAAGATTGTTCAAAACTATAAAAAAGGGGATAAAGTTTGAAAGTATGTGAATAAGAGTAAGAATATGATTAGGGATAAGAGACAGTTACAAATGCTGGGTAGTAAAGATTAGATTTGAAGACATCTGAGGTATTGTAGCCAAAAATATTAGTTATTACAGTGAAGTATACAGCTACTTCTAGAAATTAAATAATTCATTTAAAGGATTGATTAAAAATAAAAAAATTGTGCTCAATAGGAAAAGATTGCTTGTCCAAAAAAGGACAGATGTTGGTGATGGTATTTTATTCTATTTGACAAAACCCTACAAAATATTATAAAGGAAATTTTATTTTAAAGACACATTGGAAATCTAAGTAATTATTTGGAGAATATATAAATTGGATAAATAAAAACAATAAGTTTGTGAAGTGGTTAAATGAGAAATAATTGTAAAATATAAGGTGTGTTATATTGCAAAGAAAAGATTATGGCAGTCACATTAATGGAAAAATAAGGATTAAACAATTGTTGTGTGGAGAATTAGAAAATAAAATAATTGGAGTTCAAATGAGGAAACATTTGATGTGGCATTGTGTGAGGAGAAATGCAATTAAATAAAAATATAAACTAATGAAAGATAAGAGGAGATAATTAACAGACAAAGAAATGCTCAAAGGGAGAAAGAGAGAGAAAGGGAGAGAGAGAAAGGGAGGGGGAAGGTCAACTCCCATAGCTCGAGGGAATTGTGAGATTAAAATCTAGCAGGAAGACAGAAGTAAAGCTTTGAAAGAAAAACAACAAATTAGAGAGAAAAAAAAAAAGAGAGAGACCAAGTTATTAAAGGTGGAAATAAAGAGAAGAATAAAAAGGACAGGAAAATTATTAAAAGGTGAATGACACAGATAAATTATACAAAGATAAATTATTACAAAATGAAGAGGAGTCTTCGTCTGATGATGGAAGGTGGTCACAAAATAAATTTTATTTTAAATCAAAAGGCAATATTTTGCATGGGTCAAGCTAAAACCTTGTGGGCTGATCATTCCGATCCTTTGACATTCAAGAAAGTGAACAAAAGCTGGCGATGAAAAGACAATGGCAAAAACTGTGTGACATCAAAGTGTTGGAGTTGCAAAGACAGGAGAATTCATAAACTGGACTGAGAACACATCCTACAGGAATGGGAATATAACTGTATGTCTCAAGCAGTGAAGGGGGCACTGCACACTGCACAATGTTCTGAAACAATGTTCAGAAAAGACTGAGTGGAGTCCAGAAAGACTCACAAAGACAATATTGTTCTTGGAGACAAGAGAAAAACTGGACTATACTTTTGCTTCTTCATACAAGCCTTTGGGTGAAAAGGGAAATAGTGAAACAGCCGTTCAATGTTTGGCTGAACCTTATAACTGTAGGGACACATACAATCTTTAGGTGAAAATCAGCTAGAGAAATTTAAAGGCTGATCAAGAACTTATGTTGTTAGGTGTGACTACCTTTCCTGAAATCAAATCAGACTCCTATTAATCTGACAGGAAG
Organism: Misgurnus anguillicaudatus; assembly: GCF_027580225.2. Classification (NCBI taxonomy): domain Eukaryota; kingdom Metazoa; phylum Chordata; class Actinopteri; order Cypriniformes; family Cobitidae; genus Misgurnus; species Misgurnus anguillicaudatus. The sequence goes on from NC_073338.2 coordinate 16,019,706, forward strand.
AAATGCATAATGAAAATTGGGGGGGTTTGAATTTGGTATCTACAGAGGAAGTTAGAACTCCAATGATGGTACTAAGCTAAAAAGCAAATATAAATGGCATAGAACAGCTATGGCAGAAAGGAAAATAAAATAGATAAAAGAAATAAATTGAAAAAACACCATAGGATACTATAAAAGGTAAACAAGGAAAAGCTGTGAGAATAGAAAAAAGAAATAACTAATTATTGTAACAAACATACGATTTAAGGAAATACATCTAAATTGTATCTAGTCACGATTTAAGAGCAATTAATGACAAGAAAAGATTGATGATCCAAAAATGTACATACTTTGCTTACAAGTGTTTCTCCATTTGATAAACATTTTTACTGTGAATTATGATTTGCATAAGAAGTAGATACTTGCATTTACGTATTTAATTATAAGGGAAAATATTATACAGGTTTAGAATGGATGAACTACTATTCCAACATGTGGAAAGTTAATTTGGTTGATTAATGCTAAAAAGTTGATAAAATGATTGGTTGTTATTGAGTTATAGGGAAACAGGAGAACAGGTGATTTGCCAGCATGGGCAAACAGATGTGGAAGCTAAAAAGGGCCTCAGAGTGTCAGGAGATCTTTTTAGATGGTATAAGAAGTAAGAAATCTCAGTCATAAATATTATTATCATAGATGTACATGGGGCGAATAAGTGGAATGAAAATTTATTATTTGATTCATGAGAAGAATAAAGATTTTGAGTTGAGATAAAAAGGGAAAAACTGATGTGACGGGTAAGAGAGAAGAAAAATTTGACTATCATCTATAATCACAAAGGATGGTAGATAAAAAGCTATAGAAAAGGAATAATCATCAAAGCCATACTTAACAAAATGTGTGAAAATACTAATCGTAACAGAATTGATGTTTTACTTTGTATTAGTGAGCATGTAAACTAACAACAGTACACCTTTAACACTGCATGAAATATTCGCCGATAGACCTATGCGTATTGTAAAAACATCTGGAATTAAGTGTTATATGAACAAACTAATTGTCTATGTATTGAGTTATTTGTGTACAGAAAAAGCTGAAAGGAGTTGAGGAGGACATGAGACAACATGACTTGATGAGTGCGAGATGATCTAGCTTATCTGAGGTTCGAGAGGTCGGAGGAGGCCAAACACGGCCACAGGGGGCCTAACTGGGAGAGACAGGATGAGACCAGTCCCAGAACGTCCAAGTGGGAGGAGCAGCCACTGTATAGCAGAGCTCGTAGGAAGGAGAGAAGGAGAAAGAATGCCAATGATATGAAAGAAGAAACATCAAAACCAAATCAAAGTTAAAGCAATTCAAGTATACCGACGGATGGAGAGCAAAGTTTGAGCACCGAGAGGAAAAAGTGAAAAAGAGAAATTGTCAAAAGAAATTGAATTGAAAAGAACGAAACTCATAACTACAGAAGATTTGCATTGCTACAAACGAAGCCGATTACTACAGACGATTTGCATTGCTACAAACGAAGCCGATTATGTACTACAGAAGATTTGCATTGCTACAGTCAATTAAAGAACGAAACCGATAACTACAGAAAATTTGCATTGCTACAGTCAATTAAAGAACGAAACCGATAACTACAGAAAATTTGCATTGCTACTAAGGGTGTCACGATTTCGATTTTAAATCGAAATCGATCGAAATTAAGTCACAGCTTCGAACTTCGAATTAAAAAATGGGATCGTCGATGCTGCCACGCCCCCATTTCACGTCCGGTCGGCTTGCCAAGCGAGGAAAAAACTCTCAGAGATGCCTTTAAAAACATCTGTCCAGCGGAACGCGATCATATTTTAAACACGAGGGATGCTACAACTTCTTGAAATGCATATCATAAACAGGATTACCAGTGATCTGACTTTGGACAGAGTGCAGCTCTCTGCACGTGCGCGATAGTGAGGGAGGCGCAAAGATGCAGCGGGATAACTTATATTTTAAACAAAAAGGGTAGTTTGCCTCAGCTTGCATGAAACGCATAAAACTGAACAAATACATAAGGATTACTACTTTAGTTTATGTTCAGACTTCGGACAGATGCGAGCACGTGCACGTGAGACAGAGAGAAGCGCAGCTGCTTATTATGCTGGATTTATTTCAGATGCTATGAGTCCAAGACACGCGCATTAAGTCCATGTGCATTAAGTCCATGTTAGAGATGCGCGGATGGAGTATTATTTCATCCACAACTGCATAACAAAACTCATCATCCGTCCACCATCCATGCGCACCAACGTTTCTGACCAGTTTTCAAAACTACACCCGCCCGCCATCCGCTGACTGGGCGATGCAACGCGCTGCTGATGACAGCCGCGAGACTAGAAACCTCTTGAATATCAGCAGTGAACTCCGTCTTCGATCGGCGCACAGGGACAAAAATAAATAAATAAATAGCCTAAATTAAACGCACGAATTACATAGCCTGCACTGGTGTCATCCTGATTTACCACGTTGTAAAACTTATTCCAGGCAACCCTTTCTGACATTCTATTTCCTTTGTTTTTAATTCTCATTTTTTGAGTTTGCCACGTTCCTCCTTCGCCAGCGTTGATAAGAGCTGTGTCAAAATGCATCCTCATTTCTCCGCGCTGTTAATGATAGAACGAATGTATCCTTAACAGCCGAGGCTATCCCAAACAATTAAAAGCTTTATTAAATAAAAGTGTGTATTTATTAGAAAACTTTTTCTTGTCACTGTTTTAGTATTATAAGTAATGTTTTGTGTTAATATTATTCTGTTTATGTTGCGTATATTTCTAGGTTGATTATTTGATATGCTGTTGAATAGATTAATCTACATCAATGTGTCATATGTTCTAAAATAAATTAATATTTTTCTGATTACATATTTATTTATTTATTTATATAAGTCAGAAATGTCTCCGCTGTTTTCTGCTGACAGGCGCGGTGGGCGCTACTGGGGGCGTGTGCAGATTTTGGGTCCTCAGAAGGCTAGACCGTCTCATTTCAGTTCTTTTCTTGAACTTCTGAGGCTGCCACTATGAAAGACAGAGATGTCGCATGCTTAGAAGGACAGAGCTAATAACAAGCAGTCGATCCGGCACCCGCCCGAATTTAATTAAAATATTATTTTTCGTCACGTCATCCGCCCGATCCATGTAACTGCCAACCGCGCATAGTCCATGTGCGTGCAAGAAGGAATCCTCTCTCTACAAGCTCTCGCGTTAAGTGAAGCCCACAAACCCCCATGCGAGTTGTGCAATGTGCATGTTAATGTTAAAGTATTATAATAATAATAATAAATAATGGCATATCATTTTTGTCTAAATTATATGCCATATAAAAAAATGTAAAAATCGAGAATCGGATCGAATCGTGACCTTAGAATCGAAAATGTAATCGAATCGAGGATTTGGAGAATCGTGACACCCCTAATTGCTACAGTTAATTAAAGAACGAAACCGATTACTACAGAAGATTTGCATTGCTAAAGTCAATTAAACTTCCTGGCGATGGACTTTTGCCTTAAACAAGGCCCAGTGAAAGATCTGCAATAATTTCAAAAGAACAGACTCTGAAAGAAAGACTGAAAACATAGAGACATTGAACAGAGAACTTAAGGTGGACATTTTATGGGAAACATCCCAAAGATAACAATGATACAAATGGGGAATATTTACAGTTAAGGAAATATATTTGCAAAACCAGATTTCAATAATGCAATAACATTTTCAAGTCCACATACTTTGGGGTGATAAATTCAACAAGAATTCTTATGGATTACAAGAAAAAGTTTAAGGTCAATTTATCTGGATAATATTTAGGTCTATTTAGGCCACAATTTGGAAATTTGTGTCAATGGAAGTAAATAACAAAACACTAAAAATAAAAAAGGAGGGATAGATATTTCAGAATGGTACAGTAAAAAATTCTGAATGGTACAGTAAGATTACAATCAAGAAAATATAAGTCTTATGGAATTATAGACTTAAGGAAATTAAATAGGAAATGTTTTATAACAGGAATTTTGAATGAATCAACTAAAAAAACTCTAGATCTATTATGAAGACATCAAAACGTATAACTTAAGGTGTAAAAGTGAGAAGAGAAATGCTATTAGAAGAATAATATAATCAAATCAGAGCAACATATACATTGAAGATATTTGAAGATCCAATCATATCGATTGGAGAGTTATTTTGAATTTATAGAAAAAGAAAATGTTTGACCTCGTTATCATTAGGAGGGAGAGGAAAAGTACTTAAATATGATGGAGACAAGAAATCACTACAAAAGAAGGGTATTTAGAATCCTTATAAAAGGATGAACACAACAATTAATCATAAATTATATGTAGATTCTGTTGATCAACCAAATGGGTACCAAATTAGATAAAGGGATGGGAGTAAGCTAAATAAGGAATTTAATAAAGTTTTGTCAAAATAAAAATACAGAATAAATAAATTATGTACAGTACTACAATCAAAAAGTAGATTATTAAGTTTACAAATAAGGCATTAATTAACTTAGGATAACAACTAGATGCAACCATTAAAAATACATGATAACATATACTGAATCAATTTTAATTAAAGGTTAGTGGGTAAATGAGGCATTGGTGTCTGGTTAGAGAACCAAATGAAAGTTAAAATATGATGGAAAAATTTACTTGAAATCAACAAGAATGTTATCAGGAATTACGTTACAAGACAACAATGAATTTACAAATAGTAAACGAGAATTCAAGTACCTCTGATAAGGATGGAAAAAATTAATTTAAATTGTGATCAAGAATTATTATGGATGATTTACTTAGTTATATTATGGGTTATTTCCATTTACTAGTTTTATTTGAATTAATTACATTTATGCGTGTAATATGCAATCTCTAATTAGTTTATTATTGGTTATTTACATTTAATTGTTTTATTTGGAGTAATTTACTTTCATTTGTGTTGCAATCTTTACTTAGTATATTAGTGGTTCACATTTTATTGTGTTATTCGAGTTAATCTACATTTATTTGTGTTTTTGATGCCATCTTTACCAAGTTTTATTATTGATTATTGCTCTTTACTTTGTTTATTTGAATTAACTTACATTTATACTTGTTTATTATAATTAATAATTTTTGAGTTTTTATGCTTCAATTCAGCATCAATTAGTTACATTTACTCGTTTTGAATTTGAATATTGAATCTTTAATATTTCTTTTGTGTTTATTATGCATACTTTACTTTTGTTTTTATTATTTTTTACTTGGATTCATTAACGTTGACTTTACATTTACGATGCTTTATCATATACTCTACATAGCTAAAACGATAACTGTAAGCGTAGAACCAATTGCGCACAAACTGTTTAGGGCTTAAGTACTTTTACTTTTACATTCAAGTCAAAATGAGAATGGAAAGATGTTTGTCTTATTGTCCATAGTTCGAAGTGCAGTGGCATAATTTAGTAATTGGTAAGGTATAGTGGCTTTCTTTAGCCACAAGATATTAATAATTGAAACGTTGAATTATGAAACTGCACTCCGGATTAAAATAAACAGGAAAGGTGAGGCTAAATTAAGCCTCAGAGCGGGGATTATGAAGAAGTTTTATTTTAATCCCAATCTACATTAATATGATGAATATGAGTTTACCATTATAATCACACACAATTTGTTTACTATGAAGTTATGCAGGTCATGTGTTATGTTGTGTGGGTCATCTCTGTGTGGATTTAAGAACAGCTGTGTGTAATCAGGTTTCATGGTAGTTTAAAGAGCCATCTGGCGGGCACAAAGGGTTTTCAGCCAAAGGGCAAATAGGTCATGGGAACAAGACACTGGTCTGAGGAATGTCATGGGGGTCTTGCCTGAACAGAAACATATTGTTTTAAGCATGAGGGAGGGAACAAAGACCATATATATTTACCAAGCCGGGCTCACAGACTTCAGACTGATTTGGAGAATGCCCCCAGAACTTCACTCGGGTTCTGGGGAGATTCATCAGGCAGGCTCGGCTTATTATTTTGTCCGGAAAATAAAAGTCTATCTCTTGAAATCAAAACCTAAGACTGAAGATCATTTCACTAAAGGAAAAGGAAAACCACAACACTAGGAATACACATTATACCATACCAAAGACAAATACACAGGTGCCTTACACTTTTTAAAAGGAAGGAGTTCAAATGTTGAAATATTAATATTTTAAATGAAATGAAACAAACATATTTAATAAGCTATACTTTACTTATAGTATTAGATTTAAAAAAAGTTATTATACTGCAAATATAAGGTGAAATTCCCATTAAAAGCTCGATTTGCACGTTTGATCCAGTTTTTCCACAAAAAAACTAGTTTTATAAAAGGATACACTTCACAATACATAATCACCTGGTGTTTCGCTGCATGAAATTATCTGCCTGATGCGTTCAGAACAACTGTACATAAAGCAATGCATCACGCCAGCATCTGACTTTAAACCTGTAACGTTAATAAGCAATAGATGCGTGCTTTTACTGGTAACTTGACTGACCTGCTCCCTTCTTGGTGAATATTTCTGTGATTTTGCAGCATCTCGCTGCGTCTGTCTTTCTCTGCTTCTCCTTTGCGCTGCATATTTGTTAGATAAAGCCAAAAAGCAGTGGGTTGCCGTCGTTAGGTAATGTGGTGGCATTTTCGCACCGCGACTGACTGACTCGTAGGTCCGTCATTCATTCATATCATATTATTTCACATGTCAACCTGAGCTGACTGCACGGCACGTTAGAACAGCCGCCAGGTCAAGATGGCCAGTCCGCCCTGCACACACCTTGCATTACTGATGTTCGCTCTGCTCGGCCCCCCTGCGGATTGAAAAACGCGCTAAATCCATGCTGACTCAGATCAGGGGAGCCGCCTTTTCTAAAGAGTTTTTATAGGGGACTGAAGCGATCACAAATTAATAAATCAAATAATTTTTTAGGGGGACTGGACAGAATTTTAGGGGGGCTGAAGCCCCCCTAAAAAGAGCCTAGTGACGCCCCTGAATTTGGCTTTATTCCCCTAACATCAGCTCTCAATGTCTTTGATCAAAGGCAAGTGCTTTCATCCAGGAATCATACAATCAAAATACTTTCAAAAAGGGGTAATATCTACCGCATTCATCGGATCTTGCTCTTCCAACTACCGCAAGACCCATTTGAAATCAGCCTCCTCCGTAAGATTTCTCGCGGTACTCTGATGTTGTTGGCTGATGTTGGAAAAAACTGAACTGGACAAAACTACCCTGCATAAGCTTGTGTTTCATCCATTAATTGCATATAGCAGGAAAGGTTCTCTCTTACTGTGCTTCTCAGCATGAGAAATACAAGGTGTGGCATGTAAGCGTGTGAACCAGCTGAAATGTTTGTGTCTCACAGTGAATTTGAGATAACTTTGAGAACTATTATCAGAATGCAATCCATCACATATGCTGCAGTTGCAAAATTCTGGTCACTTCATTAACCCTAGAATATTAAAAGTGTCTTAATGTGGTAAATGCATTTTTCTATTTGGCCCCCAAGCTCTGGAAGGATTTACAAAAAAAAATTGAGAAACAAACACAGTCTATCAATTTAAATCTAAACTAAAAACATTTCTCTTCAACAAAGCATTCACATAAATTGCCTAGTAAATATACGTATCAAAAGATTAAGCTTGTCCGGAACTGAGCATACTTTCATCCATGATACTCTATGAGACTTAAATTGTGAGTGGCCCATACACTAATAGGATTTTGTTTCTCTCTCCCTGTCTCGTCCTTGAACCTGAGGAAACTGAGACTAACAGATCCAGTTCCTGCTGCCGTGAAGTTCTTCAAACCATCATCTTGATGTCCAGCCGATATCTGACCAGTGACCACTGACCACCTTCCTTTTTTGTGATGCCCAGGGTCTCATCCTAGAGTTAGTAGCAGGGCCTGCACTGGATAAACAGGAATGGCCCTGCTTTTAAAACGCAGAAGCGTGTAATGGTAAGCACCTTTTTTACAGCACCGGCGCTTTCACGCATACTGTGGTGAAGCGGCATGGGTTTTTATTAAAGATAGTTATTTTTTGTCTAAGAGGCACACTAAATTAATAGCCATTAGGGCTCTTTTCAAAATGTGTCCGCTTTACACTGACCGCCGTGGTGCCCATAAGGCCCTTGGGTTTAGGTCGCTCCCGGGTGCTGCCATTAGATTTGCTTGTTTCCTAGCTCGGGATGCAGCGCACTGGGCGAGACTAGCGGCGTTGGAGGGCGTGCGCGGGCCGCGGCTCACCCAGGGTCTTATCCTAGAGTTAGAAGCAGGGCCTGCACTGGATAAACAGGAATGTCCCTGCTTTTGAAACGCAGAAGCGTGTAATTGTAAGCACCTTTTTTACAGCACCGGCGCTTTCACTCATACTGTGGTGAAGCGGCATGGGTTTTTACTAGAGATAGTTATTTTTTGTCTAAGAGGCACACGAAATTAATAGCCATTAGGGCTTTTTCTTTCATTTAAAAATGAAAGGCTTGCACATTTAATGACAGGGTGGTTGGTTGGTCGGGCCATATATGTCTTTGGAATTTTGTCCATCTCTGGACATACCACTGCATCGTGATGTCGATGCCGCAGAGCCTCGTTTCTTTCACAGGGAGCTGGGTTGCGCTGCTGAGACGCTGCACGGCGGAGGATCCGACGAACAAAGACTCCCGCGGGGCTCCTCGCATGCCAGGACCCATTGATGACGCTGAAGACGCACCGCCCGCCGTGAGTAGTTCCCCTTTTAAGTCGTAGGCACACGAGAGATGGCCATAGTTCCATGACAATGTTGCCCGTTTTTTAAAATACCCTAAAACTGCTTCGGCAGTCAAGGGCAAAGGTGAGCCTTTTCAAAATGTGCCCGCTTTACACTGACCGCCGTTGTGCCCATAAGGCCCTCAGGTTTAGGTCGCTCCAGGGTGCTGCCATTAGATTTGCTTGTTTCCTAGCTCAGGATGCAGCGCCCTGGGCTGAACTAGTGGCGTTGGAGGGCGGGCGAGGGCCGCAGTTTGACCCAGTGTCTCATCCTAGAGTTAGAAGCAGGGCCTGCACTGGATAAACAGGAATGGGCCTGCTTTTGAAAGGCAGAAGCGTGTAATTTTAAGCACCTTTTTATAGCACTGGTGCTTTCACTTATACTGTGGTGAAGCGGCATGGGTTTTTACTAGAGATAGTTATTTTTTGTCTTAGAGGCACACGAAATTAATAGCCATTAGGGCTCTTTTCAAAATGTGTCCGCTTTACACTGACCGCCGTGGTGCCCATAAGGCCCTCGGGTTTAGGTCGCTCCCAGGTGCTGCCATTAGATTTGCTTGTTTCCTAGCTCGGGATGCAGTGCCCTGGGCTGGACTAGCGGCGTTGGAGGGCGGGCGAGGGCCGCAGTTCGACCCAGGGTCTCATCCTAGAGTTGGAAGCAGGGCCTGCACTGTAGGGTGGGTGGGTCTGGATAAACCGGAATGGGCCTGCTTTTGAAAGGCAGAAGCGTGTAATTTTAAGCACCTTTTTATAGCACTGGTGCTTTCACTTATACTGTGGTGAAGCGACATGGGTTTTTATTAGAGATAGTTATTCTTTGTCTAAGAGGCACACGAAATTAATAGCCATTAGGGCTTTTTCTTTCATTTAAAAATGAAAGGCTTGCACATTTAATGACAGGGTGGTTGGTTGGTCGGGCCATACATGTTTTTGTAATTTTACCCATCTCTGGACATACCACTGCGTCGTGGTGTCGTGGCATCGACACCATGACGCAGGGCCTCGTTTCTTTTACAGGGAGCCGGGTTGCGCTGCTGAGATGCTGTGCGGAGGAGGATCCGACGAACAAAGACTCCCACGAGGCTCCTTGCCTGCCAGGACCATTTGATGACGCTGAAGACACACCGCCCACCGTGAGTAGTTCCCCTTTTAAGTCGTAGCCGCACAAGAGATGGGCATAGTCCATGACAATGTAGCCCGTTTTTAAATACCCTAAAACTGCTCCGTCAGTCAAGGGCAAAGGTGAGCCTTTCAAAATGTGCCCGCTTTACACTGACCGCCGTTGTGCCCATATAGATATTATCATTGCAATTACTTTTTAAGTAGGTTTAAAGAAAGGATTTACCTACTATGCTGTTTCTGTAAAGAGGAGTCAGATTCAACCTTATACTTATTTTTTAATTGCTTTTACAGTAAATTATTTTGGAACAAAGTGGCTTTCCCTTCGTACCTACTATTGAGGTCCCATGGCCTGGACATCTTTAATTGCCTAATATTAAAGGCAGGGTAGCTGATTTGATCCATAAACATTTTAGTTATGCTGGTTAAAATTTCCTTACATCCTGATAGCAATCGAACTCTAAATGTATTTTTATAAATGTACACCGATTAGCCTTAACATTATGACCACCTGCCTAATATTGTGTAGGTCCTGTTTTACGGTGCATGTTAAAAACACCTTTAGCCTAATTATTTATTCAGGATAGGCTAGGATAGTTAAACCTACCAATTTCTGTCTATAAGAAGTACAATAATCACTATACCCCATGTATCTGGCAAACTTGTGATAAATTACACTCACACCAATCGGTCAGGAGCAGGGTTGGTAACGTTACTTTAAAAAAGTAATTAGTTATAGTTACTAATTACTTCTCACAAATAGTAACTGAGTTAGTAACTGCATTACATTATTATAAAAGTAATTAATTATCAGGAAAAGTAATTACTGCGTTACTTAAAAAATTATAATATTTCAAATAACTTGCAAAATTAAATATGTTAAATGACTAATATGGATACTGAAGAGAAATCACTAATTTTGTGGCAGCATGTGACGATGTGAGGTGCTTTATTAGATCAGAATTACTTGCCACAGACGTGGAGAGACTTTTTCTTCATGGGCACAAGTTGCACATTACACAAACATTCTTGCCTTTCACCTGAACAACAGAAATGTAGTGCTTTATACTTTGTGTTTGCGACCGCTACCTTTGAGCTTGTTGTACTTGCCATCGCCCTGTCGCCGGAGTTTTCGGAGTGATTGATGCGCGATGACCGTTGTAGCGGCCGATCCTGTTCCCCTCTGAATGTCTGTTCCCTTTGTCACTTTTTGTACACCCAGCTGTTTTTTCTGAATATTTATTTTATGGTTTTAATTGTTGTAAGCTGTATTAGGTTGTACAAACTCTGTAAATATGCTATACCATACTAAAAAATTTAAATAAATAAAAAACACGCAGATATTCTTTTGTACCTGCGCCTGCGCTGTCGGCAGAAACGCTTTATCGACTGGAAGGGGGAACAAACATTCCGAGGGGAACAGGATCGGCTGCTACACCGTGCTGCATGTCAGTGCTTTGAGATGGGGCACAGTCAGCAGCAGCACCGCTGCTCGTTGAGAAGAGAAAACGACGCGTGTTTTCATGTCAGTCTACAAAAGTCTCCAACCACGCCAGAAAAGATAGCTAGATTTGTCCTATAAAGTCGCTAAAGTGATAGAAAGTTGCTAAATCTAGCGACAAAGTGACAAAGTTGCTCAGACTTTTTTACACTGCTCCCTTGGACTCGGACTGTGCGAGTGTGCGTGTCTGTGTGTGTTAATACAAAATTGTGTGATTGTCTTTCTTAAAACATGCTTCATGTAATGTATCATGCATATACTTTTCAAACTCAGTTTTTACAATAATACTTGGTGTACAAAATAAAAATAACAAACTACGGAACTATATTTTATGGCGTAATAGCACTTTTGGGAGTACTTCGACTCACCTGAAAAGTCCGCTCCCCTTCTCACTCTCATAATGGGAGAGGGAGGGTGTTACTGCGCCGAGTCAAAGTACTCCCAAAAGTGCTATTACGCCATAAAATATAGTTCCTCTTTTAAATCCGCTTAGAAAAGCGCTACGTTTTATTTTGTACCACCAAACTTGCTCGTATAACTACTCGTCATATGCATCCTTTTCTGTATATGGGATATTTTTCGAACAAAAAAATTGATTGCAATTCCGAGGATCCTCGACACTGGAAACGGATGTCGATGACGTAGCATCCTCGAAATTCTGGCTTCCAAGGATCCTTCCTTGAAATTGAGAAACAGCCACTGTAACCTTATTTTCTGGCAAAGTTTAAGCAGTCTGTGCAGATTGAGCGCACACACTTAAGGTACATTCACATTATACGACTTTGTCGCTGTGTGTCGCTCATCCCTTTCAAAAGAGGCATTTCTATATCTGGTTGTCATAAACAAATGAGTACCGTCCACTCCAGTAACTGAAGAGAGACAGATGACGTGAACTCCACTGCTTCGCTCTCATTGGTAGTCGCTCCCGAATGTCGCTCATAATTTGCATAATGTTAAAGGACACGCCCATCTAGCCATCAACAGTCACTGTCGCTCGTGTCGACAAATGCCGCCGAGCTTCCATTACCCCTCGTTCAGACAGATTGAGCGCACACACTTAAGGTACATTCACATTATAAGCGACGTTTATCGCTGTATGTCGCTTGTCTCTTTCAATGAGGCGTTTCTAAATCTGCTTGTCATAAACAAATGAGTACCATCCACTCCAGTAACTGACGAGAGAAGGATGACGTGAACTCCACTGCTTTGTTCTCATTGGTAGTTGCTCTTGAAAGTCGCTCGACATTTGCATAAAGTTAAACTTTTCTTAACTTTCTCGCGTCGCTGGACACGGGCATACAGTCGCCAACGTTCACTTTTGCTCGTGTCGCCGGAAGTTGCCAAGTTTCCATTGAAATGAATGAGATCGCGTCGCTCTGCTACTGCTTGTCGTTGGCTGTCTGAATGTGGCGTTAAAATCAATGAGATTGCGTCGCTCTGCTACTGCCTGTCGCTTATAATGTGAATGTATTATCCTTAAATACACACATGCAACAAAAATCTCTCACTGCTCTTAACTAAATCACTTTTCTACCTTTAAAAAGATTTGCACGTCGAATTGTACACTGTGCCTGTCCTTGTTGAGCTGTGACTGTAAAAAGAACAAACCCTGATTTATTTGTTTATGTGTACTGAACAGGGCAGGACTTAACAGGGTGGAGGCCCCTGGGCTTGAATACATTTTGGGCCCTACACTATCAGAACAAAAGGTACAAAAGCTGTCACTGGGACGGTACCCTTTAAATGGGTCCTAATATTTACCATTTAGGTACAGATATATATATAGATATTATATGCAGTACAAAAGTGTACTATTTGAAAGGGTACCACCCCAGCGACAGCTTGTGTAAATTATTTTCTGAGAGTGCACATACAGTAAACAACCTAAAATAAAAAATATATCATAGAACTACATTTCCCGACAGGGTTTAGATTAATCTAGCACTAGGCCTATTGCTAGGTTATATTAGGGCATTCAATTAGTTTTTACAAACAAACCTTACAGAAAAACATCACTGGTGTGCGTCTTGAGACAAAACAATGGCAATGATATATGTTAAGATATATCAGTGCAAGATGTGTTTAAATTAAGACAGATCAAACATGCATTTAAGTCTTGGACTAGGATAAGACCTGACTAGGAAACTGCCCCTATATCTCTATAGCAGAACATAAGCCCAGTCTAAAATTAAATCATGTATTTTAGGGATGTCACAAATCCAAATTAATCATGCACATTAAAAAATAACAACATTTAAAATCATTGTGTTAGACTTAGCTTAAGGAGAGAATGATATGTTTTGATTAACATTCGCCTTATTACGCACCATATAAAGTTATAAACATAATCAACAAGCGTATTTTGTGCATATAGCCTAAGTGGTGCAGTGAAAAGAAAAGATGTTAGGATGTTATTTAATAATTTTGACCAGACTACATGCAATATTAGACACCAAAAACCAAAGTGGAGAATATGATCATTAATTAATTTTTGCGTCTGATATGAACGTAATACATTAAAACCTTGAACGTATATAAAAATGAACACTTTTCAGAAGTTTAAACTGTGATTCTGTTAGCAAACATGCTGAAAGAGAAACCGCAGGTAGGCTAGCTAGTGGATTATATCAAAAACCATCAGGACATCAACATGGCCATGATTTAGTGCATCCTCACCTCCAGATGAAGTAATAAACTGGACTGATGATTTAAATGTTGACATAATCATATGTGCGTTGTTAACTCTCCGGATTTTGTTATGTTTCGTAGCTTTGCTCCACTCGTTCACAGTTTGGTTACAGTGTCGTGTGAGCTGCAGACTGCGAGCAGATTGGATTTCATTTGGCGCCACGCAGACCGCTTGGTGATGATGTCAAAGTACCGCGAGAGCGATTAGAAAGCAGACTTCTCGGTGTGATTTCTCGAATCGCTCTCGCGGTACTCTGATGTCATTCTTTTGGCTGTTGTTGAACCACAGGAATACACCCGTCTGCTTTACAGTCACTTTTGCGCCGTGATAATTTGATTTCATATAATGATCGGATCGCGCAATGCCGCATGAAGTCAAATGTACCAAATATCAAATAGCCGACTGTATATGAGGTTCAACCCGCCAAAGTAGCAAGTGGAGCATGCGAATGGTGAGTGATTCAGATGTCAATTTATGAATGAAAGTGTCAAAGGTTTGTCACACACTGTTAAGTATTTTCGCGCTTTTTTAAATGGGTATACGGAAATCCTTGACTTTTCCTAGTGGGTATACTGCGTATACCTGCTGCGTATCACGTTAGATTAAACAAACAAGAAAAAACAGAGTTACAAGACCTACTCTAGTAATCTTTCATACGGAGCGCTTCATTTTCGCGTTGCTCTTTCTCGTTATCTGTAAAGCTCATTTAGGACTCTCATTTCGCGTATTCGCTTTTGTACTAGCATCTATGGGTTTCAAAAGCAGTAGGCCTAAACTCAGCGCGTCATATTCAGCACCAAGATGACTGACATATATAAACGAATTAAATGCAGCACCAACCAATAGGCTGTAAAATAAAAAATGAAAACGACTGAACAAATCAAACGAACGCAAGCCGGCACGGAGGCCCCTATTGGCCGGGGCCCCTGGGCTTAAGCCCACTCAAGCCCAATGGTAAGTCCGGCCATGGTACTGAATAATATGAAATACAAATTTCTGTAACACAAAGGTTGCAAGGTTTACAAAAAGGTTGCATTTGTTCACATTAGTAAATCCATTATGAACAAAAAAATCAACAATATATTGTATATAAGCATTTAATTAATTCTTGTTCATGTCATGACAGTTATTAATGTTAGTTTGAGGTGCATTAACTAATGTGAACAGTTTTAAATTTGATTTAAAAATGTAAATGCTAAAATTGATTTACAATTTAAAGATTTACCATTAATAAATAAATAAAATACAAATCATAATTGATATATAAGATAAAGACAACTGAAACTCAACTTAACCCTACAAAATAAAAAACATAATTGACAACGACAATACTTAATGATCACAATTAAACATTAGTGTACCTAATATGAAGTATAGCTGTGACACTTATACCCAAGTACTTATAGTAAGTAGTAAGTGGTGCTTTGCATAACCCACCCACACCCCCAAAAACAGGCTGCTGCTTGATGTCGTGTTGGTAGTGGTAGTTGGTAGTGTTTGGAGGTGGTAAAAAAGGTAGTAAATTCATATCTATGATATACCCTGTAAGGGTTAAATAGTAAAATAGCGTAATACATATTACAAAAGGTAGGACAAATTTTTATTTCACTCAACAGCCCTGACCTGTGAAGGCATGGACTACACTAAACCTTTGAAGGTGTGCTGTGGTGACGCTAGCAGCAGATCCTGCAGCACATTTTAAGCAGCCTTTAAAGTTTTAAAGGTCACATAACACAAACAGTTACTGCCAATCTTAAGTTAATCATGGGTAGCTGTAATGTATTTAAGAAGGGAGACCGTATGTGGTTGAACAGAACTGGCTTTTACTCATATCTGCCTATATAATATAGTAACGCCTCACAGCGTTCACTCAGTTACATGCCAACATGCACACATACATGACTTCTCCCCTTCATGTATTTATTTTTTAAACATTACTAAGGGAAAACTGTGTTACCGTGTTAATGCTCTTGTACAGCTTAGTGGTAAAGCATTGTGTTAGCAACGCAAAAGGCCATGAGTTTGAATCTAGGGAACACACATACTAATAAAAAAAAATGTATTCTTTGTAATGAGCTGTAAGTTGCTTTGGATAAAAGTGTATGCCAGATGCATAAATGTAAATGTATTACTTCTGGTAGCTACCACTTTTAAAAATAAAGGTGCTTCACGATGCAATAGATCAGGGGTGTCCAATCCTGCTCCTGGAGGGCCGGTGTCCTGCAGAGTTTAGTTCCAAATATAATGAAACACACCTGAAGCAGCTAATTGATGGGCAGTCCGGCTCTTTTCATAGATTCAGCTCTTTTTGCTCTGGCTCTTTATTTAATATCACTGTGAGACTTCTTTTTTAGGCCGTATTAGAAATTGAGAATGGTTTGTGTGTTTGTATGCAATTTTTGTATCAATTATTTTTATAAAATCCTTTATAAAATCAGTTACTGTTCTTTAACATTATATTAAAACTTAATTAAACTATTAAACACAGCGTTGCAGTCTCCATTATTATTAATTTGCAGCCAGATGCTGCTGCTTTTTCGGTTTTCACTCATGACTTAACTTTCTTCTTTTTGGTTAATCAACTTTCTCCCGACGCGCTTACATTTAAATACGGTTCCCCGCCTCTCTCTATCGCTCTGTTTACCTGGGGCATGTTCAAGTTCAAAACGGTGCGCAATGTTTTGCTATGGTTTCCTGGAAACGGTGTGCACCGGTGTGCAACAGGGTTTGAGATACATTTTCTTTTGTTATGTGGGTGTGTCAATCAGCCCAATCAGCAGCAACATGTAAATAAACCATGTGGTACTAAAGAGACAGCTCGCACAATGGGTTCAAGTTGTAATGTACTCTTTCATTCTGGACGGCAGTGACTGTAACATTGAGGGTATTTTACAGGATTAAACATGTATTTATAATGATTTCATAAGGCTCCAGAAACATTTTGTCATACAGAAAACACTAGCATTCAATACTGTTCACTCAAGTCAGCACAATTAGCAAACAATTACCAAGGTGGAAACCTTAAGGGACCTACTTTAATGATCTAAGCGCAGGGTCTAAATGGGCATGTCCAAATTCACTTATGCTAATTTAAGGATGGGAAAAATGGTTTGTGCACCGGGCACACGGTCGAAAAGGGTTGTTCATATTCTTTTAATGAGTAATTGGTGTGTTTTGGGCGTAACGTGCAACCAATGAGAGTCTAAGCTCTCATCCCCTTTAAAAGCCAGTTGCGCTGGCGCTATGTTTAATCCCTATTTAGATGATGGACTTAAACTGAAAAACTAAGCGGAGGAAGAAGATCCCCAGTTTAAGATTAATGTTAAATTATTGTGTTGTTTTTGAAATTGTTATTTTTTATTATACCTTTAAATTCCGTTTTCTTTTAGCAATGAAAGTAAAAACAGCAGGCTTTTAATTGCTTAATCATCAAAAAATAATTTACAAATATGTAAGAAAAGGTTTGTACTCTAAAAATACTTTATTTGTAACAAACAAGATATAAAGAAGTTACAAACGTGCGGAGAGCCGAAGGGTTTCAGCACCTGGACAGCACCATTAGTTTTTTTTAAAGCATTACTTAAAAATGTTTCTTATCTCACCATATCCACAGGTACAGAGTCATCATATACAATAAATCTGTGGGGTAGCATTTAATTAAAAAAAATTAAAAACAGATGAATTTGTTTAAAGCAAAGCATTTATTTACTTACCAGGCTGCAGGTGAAGCAGCTCTTTACGGCTTCTAACGTCTCATAATCGGTCCTCATTTATATCAAAGCGACTCAATAATATTCTTTTACATTTGAATGCTTTACTTTTTTATATTTAAAAGCTTTTTGTGCTGCTGCGTATCCATGTGTGTGATAAGCAAACTCGCACATATTTCTAACGCTCTCATTAAATAACAAAAACACTATTACGCCATGCCCTTTAACTTTGCTTTATTATATTACATCTGTGATTCAACAGTACACAATTCAATAGTGTTTCTACAATCTGATATGTAGAAGAATTTTATACATTATATAGGTGTATATTGAAACTACTGCTTTTAGGGAGACACACAGACAAGAATCAAGAATCAGCATCTAAATCTCAACAATAATGACAAATAAAATATTCAGATAAAAACATCAACTCTTAACATCACAAAACAAACTAAAGTCCAACAGCAAAATTAGCAATAAAATAGTTTAATAGTTAATTTGCATAATTAATCAGAACACTAAACCCTCATCAGTAATAACTAAACATCATCAAATTATATTTGCACTTTAAGAAACACAGTTATAGCAGACGAAAACCCCAACTACATAAAAAAGTTAAGGCTCATCATAATGGTGACCAAATACGTAAAAAAATCAGCATCTAAACCTGTTAATTCTTAAAAACACAGAACTATTCTCAAAAAGTTGACAAAGTAGACAAATGACAGAGGTCAGTCTTTTCGATTGATAGAGTTGATTAGGGCTAGCTGGAGATTTATTTTACATCTGAAAGTCTTGTGAAATCTCCCCTTTAAACCTGGATATCAGTTGTAATTCATATTGTATCCAATCCAGCTTTTTTTCTGATTTCCCGAGCTGTATTTGCCAGATCTTTTAATCCTTCACTCAGAAGGTATTGTGTGGTAGCAAAGGATAATCCTGCAGCAGCAACACTGCCCACACCTGGAAGAAGACTCAATGCAAATTCAGTGCTAGCCACCACTGCTAATGATGCAGAAACACCTATCCTGGGTATTGCTTTTTCTTTAATAGCAGTGGCAATCTTTGATGTGCCCAAATATTCTGTCAAGGGGATATTCACTTTCTCCGAAAGTCTGGTCAATGACTTATCATCTAAGCCAAATGCATAGTAGCACCGCACAAAGAATGCTACTACAATGGTTGTATCACATGCTGCTGATAGGCCAGGCACAGGGACCACTGCTATTCCTGCAGATGCAAGAGATGCAGCCCAGATTAGCCCTTTATAAAGCTTTATCTTCTCTTCAAGAGCTTCAGCAGAGCATACTGGCCAGGCTTGTAGGAGAGCAGATCTCTTATGGGTAGGCAGGTCCTCTTTTAGTGTAATTCTAAGGTTTTCAAAATCATATTTCTCCAAATCATAAGATGATATCAAAAAAACTTTGGGGTTTCCCACTCTTTTTAAGTTTTTCTCACAGTCTTCCCTTATTAGGCAAAGAACTTTTTGCTCATTAAATACTTTTTGTCTTTTTTCGTTGTAGATGTCGTTGTCAATCTTTGAACGAACAAAGTAAAAGTTTTTCTTCTTCTTTTTTATTTCATTAGCCAGCATGATGTCATTCTCGCAGAACCTCTCTGAGCTAAGGATGATGAAGAAATCATAGGTATCAAATTTCACATCTTTAAGATATTTATTTGCTTTAAAGTTTGGGCTTCCTATTCCTGGCAGATCCCAGATTTTCACATTTTGCATTCCAGGATGCTCATACATGGTGGGCTCCATTGTAGTTTCTGTGACTCCAGTAGGGGCTGCATCTTTATCTTCATCGCGCAGGCCTCTAAAAGCATTTACAAAGGAGGATTTCCCAGATCCCGTCATTCCTGTCACTGCAATGTTGAGTGAAACATTCAACAACTGGTTGAATTCTGCTAAAGAATCTGTCGAGTCTTGAGCTTCCATGTTTAAAAGCTGCAAAAGTTACAAAAGTGTTTTATTATTTTTAAATAATAATAATAATAAATCTCATGTCATTGAATATAAAGGACTGGATTGGACAGTACAATTTTTCTTAACTTAGAAACTGGCAAAACTTCTGGCTATTGGGTAGCTGCATCGCCCAACAAAGAAACAGGCTGTCCAATAAGATTTGAGCTTTAGATCACTGTTACAGGTAATGGTGACAGAGTGCAGTTATGCTAATTTGAAAACCACGCCCACCCGAGGGAAAACAATCCAACCGTCTCCACTCACTTTGTATTATGTGAGGCCCCCTCCTTTTCATTTCTAGCTTATACCAAAAACAGAATAATGCCTAAAAGGTGCTGTATGTCAACCACAAAAAACGAGTGTTTAAAGACACAAAAGTGGATCGCCGACTACGTTTCCCTCTAGTGGGTGTAGTTCTTTTTGTCTCTCTCACTCTCACTCTCTCTCTCTCTCTCTCTCTCTCTCTCTCTCTCTCTCTCTCTCTCTCTCTCTCCTCGATATATATAGACATCTACACAAAATTGCAGTTTTAAAAATATCTGTTTTGACAAAAATTCATGCAGGTGACCTATAATCTGTTATATCTGAAGTGAATGTTAGGTTAACTTTTGAGAAAAAGTATCTGTTATGTAGGGGAGACAGGGGCTGGTTGTCATTCCAGACATACTACATGGCGCTGTGGTACAATTTTGATATCAATCTGTTAGCATTTAATAGCTTACTCATTTGCACTTGTAATTTTGCTGAGCAGACACAAACATTGAGGTTAGGAGACTTTTATTTTTATGGGTCAGAGTAAATTTTCATGTTGGTGTTGTTTTTGTGTTGAGATCTTGTAGGATATTAGTCATTCAAAAACAAAACACTCATTAAAAAGCCAAAAGTGGTAGCTTTATTTTGAGTCATCTTTTAGCGATCAAGTTAAAGCCGTGTGGCAGCTAGCTTATCATGTTTGTCAAGAAGTCAGTTGGGGATGGTTGTCACATAGCTTGCGGGGTTGGTGTTCATATGCGAGTATTGGACATGTAGACCTTTTAAGACTGTTTGTCTGTTTGTTTCGTTTTGTTTGCTGTTAAAATTAAATAAATAAAGCATTAAATAAAGAGGTTTTAACACTAAAAATTATTTCATTTTTTTTCTTAGCACAGTAGACAATTCAAGTAACTGATCACCCACTTTAATCCCATTGTTTAAACATAATGGGCATTGATGACAACTATCATAGCGGTGGTATTCATATTAAAACTTATTTACAGTTTCTAGCTTAAAAAAATTAAAAGTTACACATTCTCTTTTCAGATCCCAATTTGTCACTAAAATCCTATTAAACCACTATAGGGACAACCAACCCCGTGATGGGTCAGAGTGTCTTTAATGGTTAATTACTTCCTGTTACAATACATTCTAAAAGTAAAAAGTATTCACATTTAAAGCCAAGACCCCAAGTTTTCATTTCATGTAGGAATTACTGCTGAAAGATTTTTTGAAGATGAGCAATTCATGCATGAGTAACAATTGTGACAACCAACCCCGGTCTCCCCTATCATTATATGAAACCCTTGCATTAGCCTACAGTATCTTAAAGCGGTCTGTCTCAATGTCAAAATTAGACAATAAAAGAAAAACATATATTTGACATATATTGATATTGTTTTTGCTTTGTGTAAACAGGTCTAGTTCTTTCATGTTTTGTCAGATTAAAACAAATCATGCATTGTTTTGAAGTTTTTTAATAGAGAATGTTAAAAAATAAATAAATAATTTTTGAAAGTTTGCTCATCCCAACTCAATTTGCCAGCACAGGTCACAAATGATGCAGAAGCAAACAGAAATGTTGAAAGAACAAGGTCTTCTAAAGGGAAAATCATGTATAAAACTATGACTGTTGTTTCTTTTGAAAATGTAAACAGGCTGTTGTAAACATACATTTGCATATAGCATATTTGTCCAAATCCATGTTGATTAGAGCACTAAAAACTTGAAAAGTGTTACATTTAGGTACATTTAGAACAGATAAAAATGCTAGATTAATTTGCAATGAAATCATGCGATTAATCTAGATTAAATTTTTTAATCTATTGACAGCCTTATATATATATATATATATATATATATATATATATATATATATATATATATATATATATATATATATATATATATATATATATATATAGTCGTGTGTTACAGTTTTAAACATACCTTGAATTTTCTCAAACAATATTGGCAATTACACAACCTTGTACAGCAATCCAGATGCAATACTTTCAAAGTTCTTGCCCTTTACAGAACCACTGATGAATGAACCAGATTTTATTGTTGGAATTCTGAGTGATGTCAGCGGCCACACCAGGGGAGGGGAGAGTTAGCAAAAACGAAACAATCATGTGCATTGTTTATCAGGTAGATGAGTTTGTTTACAAAGGATTAAGGATGAAAATCATTTATTCTATACCAAAATAAATTTAGTTTTTCTTAACTTCAAATGAAATTTTACTAAACATTACGGATTACAAAATCTTGCATTACAATTATGAGAAAACATAATATATGCACATAAGAATAATCTGCATGTAAGCACTTTTTGATACTTTTATATTTTATGCTGTTTTTGTACTCTTTTTAAAATAATCCAGACCTGCTCTTACCACACCCAAAGCAGAGAATGGGACATTAATAATTAATGACTGCAGGCCCAATAATAGCCTGCCAAGAAATAAGGAGTGTAAGTCACATGACGTTGAAATGATAGTTTGAAACGTATAGGGAGTCAGATATTAAGAGGTTTGATGCTTTTGTGAGGCATCCCAGCTTTGTTGTTCTAACAGTACTTTTTGGCACCTGGAACCTTTGTCTTAGAGATTTTTTACAACATAACACAATTGATTTTTCACAACAGAGGTGGAAGAGGAAGTACCCCAGGGGGGGAACCAGACTCCGGTGCCAAAGAAGTGGGGCCCATGATCACCAGCATCTTGGGTTATAATGGCCACTGCACCTGTGCTTTTTGTCCCTTCCCATCCTTTAGTTCACTCGTCAGAGTCAGCTTACAACATGACCGTCCCTCCAAAGCCAGCTCCATTTAAGGCTTTGTAGGTGATTAGCAATATTTTAAAATGTATGCAATATTTCATACACAGCCCTACAGTCATATTGGCAGCAACATTTGTATAACACCGCCTAAATGTATTGTTTTTATAGTCTAAATGTATGTTTTGTTTTTATAATTTCTGCAAATTGGGATCTGAGGGAGAAGTTGTTCTCACAACAAATTAATATATAGATTATTTTTAAGGTTTAATAAACTAACTCTAAATATTAGATGTTCTAAATTAGGTTATAAATACATAAGTGCTTTAAATTTAAAATTCAATAATTCTGTATACAGAAGGATCTGGATTACTGTTTTTTAGTCAAGTTCAATCTCCATGTATTGAAGGGGTGAATTACAACCATCTATAATTCTGAGTGACACATTTTGGAAAGGGGTGAATCATATTTAGAGTTGGACCATTATTGATCACGTTATCATGCTTTAATATAATTGTGTTAATAGTAATTTATGATAATATAATTATACATGCATAGGCCATAGGACATTTTCCAAAGACGTTTTATTCAGATGTATGTTACAATATTCAATTCAATTTTATTTATATAGCGCTTTTCACAATTTTTAATTGTTGCAAAGCAGCTTTACATGAGTAGATGTAAAGGAGAACACAGAAAATCAATAGATAATATAAGAAGTAGAATATAGCGGCTAAGGTTACACCATACAAGCAATCGTATTAACAATATGAAGTAAAAAAAAATGGTTGCAACTTTCATTTCAATTAACAATTTTTTAAAGGATTTTGAGCTAAATTGTTTTTTATCTTTGTACAAGGGTTCATTGAGGAGGAACAAGACTAAACCATTCCACTTTATCTACATACAGTGTCTCTGTGTGTGTACTTTTGAGACTGAATGCAGATGATGCAGGAACATTTTTTAATGCTACCTCACCCTGAATTTGAACCCCCTAGCTCCGGGCAAGATGCCTGTTACTGTTTCGGTTGCGTTACTGAGAATCTTGGCACGCAAAGCTCAACAAACACAGGTATGTTCAACTTTGGAATATAAAAAAATATGTTTTGTCAGTTCTGTGTCAGGACCTGTTTTACAGAAACTACTGTATTGTCCCTTAATATAATTCCTGTTGATGCTAGAAAAGGCAGACATATCTTAAGATAAAACCTGTGATTTTCTAGTGATAATGAAGACCTTGATTAGCTTGCTCAGGCGTGTTTGATCAGGGTTGGAGCTAAACTGCAGTGATCCGGCCCTCAAGGGTAAGATTTGGGCCCAGATAGCAATTACATTTGGCCCGGATCTGTTTTAAGCCCCTTGCCTCCGTTTCTATCTTAGAGACGTTTTCTGATCGTGAACCAGATCCGTGCCAGATAGAGGTTTCAGCTTAAACATCTTACTGCCACCAGTTCAGTATTTATAACATTTTACAGATCTGGCCCAGATCACTTTTCCCATAGGTAACCGAAAGACATTAGCTGTGTCTGACACTGATTTGGTCCAGATCTGCAATACGAATCTGAGCCGATACTGACGATCAGAAGGTGCTGGATTGGTGCTGGATCGGCGCTGGCACATATCCGCAACCAGAGGTGTAAAATTCATGTGCCATGAGTAAAAGTCCTCTCCAGTATTTTGTTCCAATCACCTGGATTAGCTAATTAGCACAGTTTTTCAGCAGGAGGTGAGCTCCTGACTCGTTGGTGTTTTAAGCCCTCAACGAAGCCTTCAAGGCAGCGCTGCCTGGAAGGCACTCCTCGTGCCCCGAGCGTTTCAGCCAATCACAGCTCTGGTGCTAGATATCGAGCCTTCCGCCAGCTTCTGGCAGTTCGAGCTCACCATTGGTCAGGTGAGTAGCGCAAATATGGTAAGATAGGAATGTGACTGTGTTTGAATTCAGCTTGAAATGTTTCGAGCATTTAAGTGACGTGTTTCTGCATTTTCACATGTTCGTGGCGCCACTTTCTTTTTCGTGCCAGTTTCAGTATTGGTTACTCAATTTTTTCCCTTAATTCAAGCCATTGTTGCATGGGATTGGGGCTAGATTTGTGGTTTTCGTCTGATTTTTAAACAGTTTTCGCGTGAGGATAAAATTGGGTTTGGCATAATGTGGACATAATTTTAAGCATTGGTTATATGTTTATTTGTCAGAATTTTAAACTGTTTTTGCTTGGGGTTAGAGTAAGGTTAGGGTGAGGATGTCATTTTATGTAATAAAGTTGTTCTAATCCCAAGCGACAATTGTAAGATAACAATAAAAAAATTGAGTAACCAATACGTGAAACTGGCACAAAACAGAAAGTTGTGCCACGGACACGTGAAAACGCAGAAACACGTCACTTAAACGCTCAAAATATTTCAAGCTGAATTCAAATACAGTCACATTCCTATCTTACCATATCTGCGCTACTCACCCGAACAATGGTGAGCTCGAAGCTGCCAGAAGCTGGCGGAAGGCTCTATATCTAATGCCAGTGCTGTGATTGGCTGAAACGCTCGGGGCACGGGGAGTGCCTTCAGGCAGCGCTGCCTTGAAGGCTTCGTTGAGGGCTTAAAACACCAACGAGTCAGGAGGTCACCTTCTGCTGAAAAACTTTGCTAATTAGCAAATCCAGGTGATTGAAACAAAATACTGGAGAGGACTTTTACTCATGGCACATTTTACATGTCTGTCCGCAACAACCCCGAAAAACAGACCAGAAACAGCTTCGGCTCGATGTGCGTTTGGACTCAGGAACGAGTCCGGCTCTATCGTTTTGCGGTTGCGGTCCTGTTCCGTTACTGCATCCATCTGGGTAGTGTAGTACAGTTCTTTGTTTTATCCCTGACATTTATAGTCCTACTAAAATTGATCTGACCTTATATGATAATCATTTTGTTATAAATAATGTGCTGAAAATATGGTAACAGATCAAAACCTATTTAAAGGCTTCTGACATGGACCTGGATAGTCCTATTTGTCAGAAACATGCCTTTCCTCCTGGTTTACTTGACTCTGGTTTTACACAATGTCTCTCTCAAAATCACTCGCTCTTGACGCCTCTACCGCGGCTGGTGTAAACACAGCATCATGCATGGATTAGAGCCTGGATCTTGCGGAAGACCGTAGAAAGGTGTAGAAGGAAATTGAGAAAATAGGGGGACGTGGGAATTTGCAGAGGCAGCCTCACGCATGGATAAGCCCTGGTGCTTGGAGAAGCCCGTATGATGTGAAAGATGGAAAAGAGTGAGGAGCCCAGTGCGTTGTAGCTGACTGGTGGTGTCCTGCTGGCCATTGGTAGGGAAAAGTAGCTGGAGGAAAAGAGGCTGAGTTTGAGCGGCTGGTGGAGGCATCCTCACATCACCATTTGCAGCCAGTGAAAAAACAGGTGTTTGAGAAACCATGCCTGTAGCTGAAAACGAAGATCCTGCAGTGTTTGTTTGGATGGATGAGAGAGGCAGTGCAGTGTGAGAGACAGCTGAGTCTGGGGCGTGGCCCAGACTTGCTGATGGTCTGCTACGTCCTAAAGCTTGAGGGGAACTGGAACTTGATCTGGAAGAAGATGCCGTTAGATGGACATGTTGATTTTTGGCAAGTGAGGTGTTGGCGGAAGAGATGGGTTTTTAGCTGATTCTTAAAGACTGCTACAGAGTCAGCAGATCTTGTCCCAACCGGTAGTTCATTCCAAAGATGAGGAACAAAACCAGAGAAGGTGCGCAATAATGATTTTTTCCCCCTTTTTGGGACAGCACTATAAGCTGTCGCTCTGTGGCAGAACACAGGGATCTAGATGGTATATAAGTCTGTGTACGCTAGTGAAGATAAGGGGGGTGCTGCTGACCCAGTGAAGGTTTAAAAGGCCAAGAGCTTTGAATTTGATGTGAGCCGCTATAGGAAGCCAGTGTAACCTGACGAAGAGAAGAGTGACTTGCACCCTCTTTGGCTCTCTGAAGACACTCTTGCTGCAGCATTTTGGATCATCTGTAGGGGTTTGGTTGTGCGGGTTGGGCCAATAACGCATTGCAGTAGTCCAGTCTGGATAGGACAAGAGCCTCAACTGGGACCTGTGTAGCATGCTCAGATAGGAAAGGTCTAATTTTCCTAATGTTGTAAAGGATAAATCTACAAGAGCGGGCGGTGCTGGCAACATGCTCCGTGAAACTGAGCTGATCATCAATACCGTATTTTCCGGACTGTAAGTTGCCTTTTTAAATTTCATAATTTGGCTGGTGCTGCGTCTTATAGTCAGGTGCACCTTGTAAGTCAGTATGAATAATTTTGACATCTATAAGGCAAGAGACAACATTACCGTCTACAGCCGCGAGAGTCCGCCATATGCTGCTCCTGTATTTATGTAACTCAATAAATTCATTGATGTGGTATGATGAGCCTGCGAACTTCAAGCTTGTTGGCTTGTTCGGTTAATTTAGGCTATTCAGCGTTCCAGGTAAGTTCTGTATGCTATTGTTTATCGTTTAAATAACTGATAATATTACTGTAATGTACAGACATCTATTCAGCCTGCTGTTCTGTCTGCTATTGTTTAGTTCGGCATTCAAAGTCTTAAAGGTACACACACACACAGAGACATTGTACATTATGAAGTGGTATGAACCCTTTGGCCACAACATGTTGAAAAGAGAAAAAACTATTTAGCTTAAATGCTTTTATAAAATAAAAACATTAGTTTATTTAATCTGTGGTAAAATATTTATTTAAAAAAAAATAGTTATTTTACATAGTTTATATAACACATTGGCTAAACTAAGTCCAACCAAGAATATTTGTTCAACTGAAATATTTTTGCTCTTCCTACATTTTAGTAATTTGCTTATTGTACATGTGACCTTCAAAAAAATATATTTTTGGTTTGTAGCACCCTGTGTCTGCATTTTCTAGCATCAACAGGAATTGTATTAAGGGACAATAGTTTCTGTAAAACAGGTCCTGCCACAGGACCTTTTATATTACCTGTTCCAAAGTTGAACAATCCTGTGTTTGTTGACATTTGCATGTCAAGATTCTCAGTAACTAAACCGAAAGAGTAACAGGCACCCTTTAAATATAAAATCAACATCTAAACCTAATATGTGAATTGAGTTTTCTTTAGCAACATTTTTAGCAAACATTCAGAAATAATGTTTTATAACAGATTTGAAATAATAAAATGCAATGTTTCTTTATAGAAAACAGTTGCATTAAACATTGTATGAACATTACAGTTTTTCTCCGTTGCTTAAACACATTTCTTGAAACTATGCCTCATATTCTCAAAACAGTAAACACAATTGCATAACATAACATCTCACCCAATACTCCAAACATCCTATTTTCACCGGACATAGATACGTGCGTGCACGCGTCAATGCGACTGCTTCGTTGCTTTTACACGCGTAAATTGGGTAACTACATTGCATATAGATCCGTGATTGTCTCTGTAAAGGATTGCACTAGTTACCTGCTAAGATTTAAACTTGAGATTAACACTGGGGCACGTGCCCCAGTATAAGGGGTCTAGCAATGCCTCTGCCTAGTGGCGGGGGGCTCCAAGCAGTTGCCTGCCTTGCCTGTTGACAAGGTGCGCCTCTGCCTGGAGTCAAATTTGATTTTCTTCATCCAGCTAAGCTGCGTATCCTTTACAATGGGTCCGAAAGACAGTTCATTTCACCGGATCTGGCTAAAGCATATGTCGATTCTTTACAGTCCCACCAGAATGTATCTGGTGATGCGTGAATACTCGTGAGTTGAGTAAGTTGACCCTTGGCAGTATACATGAGGCACTGTACAAGGACTATTGTGAGCTAATCACAGTGTCTCGAATGTAAATGATAATCACTAGCCATACTTGTTAATTTTGTCTTTGCTCTGTTTAATTTACTGTACAAGTGCAATAGTGTTGGGTATCGAAGCTGATTTAAAGGGGGTTATCTGTCTAACAGATAATCTGTTTTATTGTGCATTCCCACAATTGAATGTCATATTCTGCAGGTCTCCTTTCTTTCTTTCTTTTGTTTATCTCTAATCATGAGCAGTGAAGCAAGGGTTTGGCTCCAGTTGAAGTCTGCACATGGGTTCGCATAAGTTGGAGATGCGGCTAAGGTATGTGCGTGGGTGGGCGGGTATGCTTTGAGGGTTGATTTGTGACTTGGAATATTAAAGGCATGGGAACACAACCAAAAAGTCGAAAATATTTTCACATTTGAAAAGGTTAAATACTGACATTGCTTTCTTACAGGAGACACATTTGAGAAATAATGATCATCTGAACTGAAGCTAAAGTGCACTTGGATAGGGGAAGCCTTTCATTCTAATTTTAATTCAAAAGCCAAAAGGGTTGCGATAATGATTAACAAAAGGGTTCAGTTTTCTTCTTCTAAGATAATAGCTGATAAAATGGAAGATATTTGATTGTTGTTGGCACCATACTACAAAATCCTGTGGTTCTTGTCAATCTACATGCACCTAATTTTGACGACCCGAGTTTTATAAACAAGTTATTTGAGATCCTCCCCTCATTAAATAGTCATCTATTTATTTTGCGGGAGATCTTAATTGTGTAATTGATTCTACAATAGACCGCTCTAGTTCCAGAACATTGACTCCATCATCTATGTCTAAAGCAATAGTGGAATTTATGTGTAAAAATGGTTGTGTTGACCCTTGGAGATTTTATAATCCTCAAGATCAGGAATTTTCTTTCTTTTCGCAAGCCCATCAGTCATATTCTCGTATTGATTATTTTTTCATAGATAGCTCTTTAATACCTAAAGTAAAATCTGTTTCTTATCATGCTATTGCTATCTCTGACCATGCCCGCTTAATGTTGATTTACAGTTGTCTGTGCATCCTAGATATTTATCACCATGGAGGTTAAATACCCTTCTTTTGTCTGATGAAAAATTCACAGATTTTATTTCAACCTCCATTGATCATTTTTTGGCTACAAATCAAGACGGGGTGGTTACTTATTCATTGTTGTGGGAAACACTTAAAGCATACCTTCGGGAACAGATTATTTCCTATTCCGCACACTTAAAGAGAGTTTGCAACACAAGGATACGTTCAAATTGAAAATTGATCAGCAACTTGCCAATTCCCCTTCGCAAGATCAATTTAAACAACGTCTAGATTTACAAGCTGAACTTGATCTCGTCCTGACTGAAGATGCTGAGCGGCTTCTTTTTGTCAAGCACCTAGCCGTTTGATTCCACAGATCCAGGACCTATCCGGTAATTTGATATCTGATCCCGAAGGTATTAATGCCATCTTCAAATCTTTTTATTCAACGTTATATACTTCTGAATCTCCGTCTGATGCCCATGCTATGACTTCCTTTTTACAGAATTTAAACTTTACCACGATTGATCCAGCTGTTGCTGGGGAACTCGAAACCCCCGCAAGTGAAATTAATCAGGCAATCAATAGGATTCAAGGTAATAAAGCTCCTGGGCCCGATGGCTTTCCCGTTGAGTTTTTTTTTTTAATTTCATAAATTGTCCTCATTCACTGTAAAAAACTTTGCTGCCTTAAAATTTTTTGTTAAATCAACTCAGATTTACCAGTCATGTCAACAGAGATGGGTTGTCACAACTTCTAAAAGATAGTTGAGAAAAGCCAACTTAATTTTATAAGTTATAACAACTCACCTGTAGATATAAAAACTCATCTCTAGTCAAGATAAATCATAGTAAGTTGAAATGACTTGTAAATCCGAGTTGATTCAACAAAAAATTTTAAGGCAGCAAAGTATTTTTTACAGTGTACTTTTGTCAGTGTATACAGAATTGTTAGAGCGTGGCATCTTGCCGGAAACACTTACACAAGCATCCATAATTCTGCTGCTTAAAAAGGACAAGCATCCTAAGTTATGTGGTTCTTACAGGCCCCTTTCCTTACAAAGTGTGGATGCCAAGATCTTGGCTAAAGTTTTGGCCTCTCGTATAGAAAACATATTACCAAAGATTATATCTGAGGAGCAGACAGGTTTCATCAGGGGGAGGCAGTTGTTCTTCAATGTCTGACTCTTTTAAATATTATTAATCTTAAATATTCCACCAAGACACCCGCGGTTGTTATTTCACTTGATGC
Source organism: Misgurnus anguillicaudatus (assembly GCF_027580225.2). Taxonomy (NCBI): domain Eukaryota; kingdom Metazoa; phylum Chordata; class Actinopteri; order Cypriniformes; family Cobitidae; genus Misgurnus; species Misgurnus anguillicaudatus. The sequence goes on from NC_073338.2 coordinate 16,050,596, forward strand.
TGAAAAAGCATTTGACCGTGTGGAATGGGAGTATCTTTTCACTGTGCTTCAAAAATTTGGGTTTGGTGTTAATTTTATAAATTGGATACCTTTTTATATGCTTCGCATCTGGCGAGTGTGCATACCAATGACAATAGATCCACCTATTTTAGGCTGGGATGTGGAACGCGACAAGGGTGCCCACTCCCCTTTGCTTTTTTGCCCTAGCGATCTAACCTTTATCGATTGCTTTGAGGTCCTCCCAGTTATTTCAGGGTGTGGTGAGGTTATATGTTTCTAATCCAATTCCAAATTTTCCAGTTATTCTATGTTGCAAAAATTTGGCTCTTTCTCTGGATACAAAATAAATTTTCACAAAAGTGAATGTTTCCGGATGAATGCCTTGGCTATGGGTCTCTTGCAGTCAGATGTTCCTTTAAACTTGGCAGAACAGGATTTAGATACACTCTCAGAAATAAAGGTACAAAAGTTGTCACTGGGACAGTACCCTTTCAAAAAGGTACACCTTTGTACCCAAAGAGGGCATATTAGTACTTTGAACTGCCAAAATGTACCTTTAAAGGTACATATCTGTACCTAAATGGTACATATTAGGACCTTTTTTAAAGGGTACTGCCCCAGTGACAGCTTCGTACCTTTATTTTTGACAGTGTACCTTGGCATTAATATTGCTAACTCTCTATCATCACTTGTATCTAGTAATTTTACCCCTTTGTTAGAACAGACCAAATCTGCCTATATCATTGTTAGGTCGGATTAATGCAGTGAAAATGAATGTGTTGCCAAAGTTTCTTTTTGCTTTCCAGTGCATTCCTTTGTTTCTTCCTAAACAGTTTTTAAATTTAGATTGCGACTGACTTTTTGTGGGGTGGTAAAGTGGCCAGAATTCGGAAATCATTGCTTCAAAGATGCCAACTTAATGGTGGGCTTTCCTTACCTAATTTCATGTTTTACTATTGGTCGATAAACATTCATAAGATTGCATTTTGGATTAGTTCACCCACTACAAAATGGTGCAGACTGGAAGCAAATGCATGCATATCTACTTCTCTGTTGGCTTTGACCCCTATCCTGTATGTCTCCTCTGCCTCTTTGACACATAACCAAGGTCGTGTTATCCTAATGGGCAACATGGGCTGCAGCCAAGGGCCCCAAACACTAGGGGGCCCCCGAGACAATTGTATTTTGAGTTTTTAAAACATTTTGATTGACGTAATTATGCGTAAGTGCTACCTAGAGCAGAGGCCCCCAACCACTGCGTCACAAGAATATTCTGAAATTCTTTTAATAATTGTTACGTTATAGCTTAATGGGATATTTTGTCCTTTAAAGCAACACTATGTAGTTTTTTTACCTTTAAATAATGTCTCTAAAATTATTTCAGTGATAGAACAACTTTTAACTGGACAAATTGTACTGTTGCTGCAACCAAAACCAACCTCCTAGCTGCTACAAGCACACTCTGAAAGTGGCGGTGGAGGGTAGGAAACACAGCCCCGCCCCTCCCCCTGCCTGCAGAAGAGTGTCTGATACCAGGCACTGTTGCGCTTTTCAACCACATGGGGGAGCTGTAGGTCATTTTTACATGGAAACTACATAGTGTTGCTTTAAGAGCCAACTTCAAATAACATCGATCATTTACACTCTTGTACAAGGCCGCCGTCTCTCGTTATCTCAGTCTCTCTCTCTCTCTCTCTACCAGCGCATCGGCAATCACATTGCTGTCTTTAGAGTTTGAGTATACAGTACTTCTAAAACACAGGTATTATTTATGAATCATTTGCAAATATACCTCGCAAATCATGTATACGTGCAGACGTTCAACCTTGTAACATCGCAAATGACTGAAAAGTAATTTCAGAATTATCCAGCGATCGTGACACCATGATCAAAATAAAACTTTATTTATTTTTAAACTCTTTTACTGAAGTAATAATATTTTAACGGGTACACTTTTAACGTAGTTTTAAAAGGAACCTAAACAGTCCTGTGTCAATTATCATTAAAATCATATCGTAAACGGGAGTCTCTGTGCCTCCGCGCCCGGCTGCAATTCTTCTGGCTTCTCTCCTCATCATCTCCTCCTTCACTTAAACTTAGACCTAAGGTCGAGCTGCCTTCAAAAACATCAAGCCAAGTTCATTTACCGTTAATTATTATGACTAAATAGGAAGGCAATCTCGTGAAACAATGAAAGTAAAACAATCCGCCAAAATATGGTTTTACACACCTATAGAAATATACAATAAATACAGCAATTATTAATTTTCCTAATGCATGATTGTTTTATCTTTACTTGTTTATCTTTACTGTTTAAAACGTTATACATTTCGCAAAAGTAAATTTTAAGCACTTTTTCAGTTCGAACAGTAACTACAGGAGCATTTGGATTATGAACTTGTTCAGTTTACTGCTTTACTTGACCTATCGCCTAGAAATTTAATCTTAAAAAGCATCTCCAGTGTCCTTTTCCATTGTGTAAATTGCATTTTAAACCAGCATAGACCAGCATAATTCCCATGCTGGTCCATGCTGGTTTGATGCTGTTTTTTTCAGGAGGGATTGCAAATGATATCCAGCCAATAAAAGAAAAAGTGAGAAAGACATGAAGGGTCTTGCATTTAACCCATCCACTGAACAGTGAATCCATCCACTGCAAGAAATGAACACACACACAAACACACATGCCAACAACACCCACTTCCTGCCAGTCTGACTCTCTAACCACTAGGCCACAATGCTTGCACAAAACAATTCTGTGAATCCTGGTCACTTTTACCTCCAATCTGTGTGAGCTTTATTTAGGCTTCTTGATTCCATAATGTTGTTGTTGACATTTTATATTATACATTACACACCATGTATATATTCTGTATAAAATGCTGTGTAGAAAGTGTCCTAAATTAGATTTTATGATCATTCCAATAATATTTCTTAGAAAGTATAGGTAAGAAGTGTGACGTTACTTTTTGGCCAACATTTTCCAGACATGTGTGCTATCCTGCTATAACAGAATAAGTGTGCCTTTCCCCTAAAATTATGACCATAGTATGAGCACACTGTGAGTGTACCATGACCTCACATCATGAGCTATTGTCACGATGAGAGGTCATAGTCTAGTAGCCAACTAGGTGAACCCGGAAATGTTGAGCACACCAAAGCTTCACTGCAGAAATGCGAAGCACGGGTCCCCAGCACACAGAAACTACCGGATGCCAACCTGCACATGCTGAGCAACTTGCACAATTTGCATAACTAGCAACACTAGCTCAATCGCCCACCCCGACCACATATCCCGCACTAAATGGCCAACCTCCACAACATGCGAGTGGTTCTAGAGGTTTTAGATGATGCTGATTTAATTTCTGGCATTTTCAGATTTTAAAGAGCTAATTTCATTACAAATTTTGATTTATTTATTAAAATTTTTATTACTTTCAATCATAATTTTAGGTTATTTTATGGTAAATAAAATAATCTAACATTTCAGAATCATGAGTGCACTTATAAATGTTGATTCATTGTTTACAGGGTATAGTGAGGCTGAATCCCCTCCTGACACTTTTGAAAATTCAAAATAGCTTTTTGGATAAACAATGAATCTTTGTTAGGCTGAATGTTATGCATTTCTGGATGAAAAAGCAATGCGGGAATTTGACATAACTTGGATCCTGGAACTGTATGATACATAGTAATCGGGTAAACTAAAACTTCGCCAGACGCAAGAGTTAAAACTGAGTCTGGGCAACCCGGGTCAGCTCGCCAACGCAAGGCTAACCAAGAGGGCTTCACCTCTGCACCAAGGCAAACATGTAAATATACAACATATACATGCCATACAAGACAGGCCCCGCAAGTCACTAGGGCCATGCCGGAATGGCAGATGTGCTTTCCAGCTTGGTCCGCAAGTCGCAAAATCAAACGAGGACCCAGTTAAAACTCCGCCAAACGGAGACAGGAGGCTAACCAAGAGGGCCTTACCTCCGTACCACACAAAGCACACACTGGCTACCACCTTCAGGCAAACTGCTATGCCTCACAATTAATAAAAAGGCAGCCTCATCATCTTCACTATTCTCTTCTGTTCTGTCATCATCTTCTCCAGACCCTTCATCTCTTTCTTTGTGTTCTTGGTGTTGTGCAAGTATGTTGCAGTATATACCATCATTGCCTTTGCAGGAACAATAACTGGTACAGCCCAGACCTGCAGCTACACAGCTGCACTTTGCTGATGTACAAGGTTTCAACACAGCTTTGAAACCACAGCTGACAACATCTAACAAAGCAGGAGGAGCAACTGGACTTGAATCCTGTGTGGGCAGAAGCAGTTCCTCTCCTTCCTTTAGACCCATGTTCTTGTCCCATCCAAACAAGGTGATATCCACAACCGGTGGATCAGGCTGGTCAGCTGATTTTCATAGTAGCACCTGTAGGTGGGCACGTCTTCCATGAAGGCGCATATTACGTTCTGTAGGAGGTAGTGCTTTCACTGCTGGGGGCCTTTTGCGCTTTCGGTAAATTTCATACGGGCTCCATCCAAGGTTACAGAGTTCCTCTGATTGTAAAGATATTTTAAAGTCGCTATTTTTGCCACTGCATGGTGCAAACAGAAACTTCTTTTCTGACATTTCGACTTGATCAAAACGTTTCTCTTTGTTTTGAAAGTACTTAAAGGACAAGTTCGGTATTTTACTCTCAAAGCCCTGTTTTCAGATTGTTTATGATGAAATAGTGAAATAGCATCTTTTGCAGCGATTTTTGTGTGAGCATATAAGTGAACACCCCTGACCACTCGCTGAGTTTCATGTCGTGGTAAACGAAAGTTTAATGCATTTTAGAAAGGATTGTTCCAGTGCACCATTAAACCCATTGTAGAGGTGTGAGGTGAAACAAACACCCAAAAATTCTCAGGGCAGCCGCATATGTCGAAATTTCAGCCAAAACCGTTCTATTTCATCATAAACAATCTGAAAACAGTGCTCCAAGCGTAAAACACCCAACTTGTCCCTCAAACCTAGATCCGAATGGTTAAATTAATACTACACGACAACTTGAGAAAGCAGCAAGAACACTGAATATCAAATGTTTTTAATCCATTCCAGATCAAATCACAAGGAGTCTGAATTTAAAAAAAGAAGAATAATTTTTTTTTAATAATGGTAACTAATTTTTGAACACCAGATTCACTCACAAAACGGATCTGAATAGAAATTCACAATGTACTAAACAAAACTGTCATTATAACTCATTATAACCTTTTGTCTTAATGTGAAAACAAATATGATATAAGAATATAAAAATATCGGCAAGGATAATTTTGACTGTAAAAATAGACTATGCTCCTTTGCTTTACAACATACTTATTGTATATACAACAGCTCACTGCAACAGCTTATTTGCATAAAAACATGACCAGACCTCAAGAAATGTAAACATATTGAGGTTATCAACATTCACATCAAAGAGCATGAGTTCTTGTGATTCTGAAATGTGAGAATATAGTGTTTACCATAAAAATAACCCAAAATTTTGTTCGGAATTAATAAAAAAGTGTCTAAATTAATCCAAATCTGTTATAGAATTACCATTTTGAAGTCTGAAAGTGGCAGAAATGAAATCAGAATCCTCCAAAACCTCCAAAACCACCCACACACTGCAGAAATTGGCCATACAGTGCAAAACATGTGACCAAAATGGACAATTAAGCTAATATTGCTAATTATGCTAATTATGCTAATTGCTCGACATATGCAAATTAGCATCCGGCAGTTTCTGTATGTTGGGGACCTATACTTCCCATTCATGCAACAAAACTCCGGTGCACTCAACATTTCCGGGTTCACAATGGGGCTCTATGGGCTGGCTACTAGACTATCACCCCTGCAAACAAGCCTACGATTGCCCTTTATGGGCATAGCCTTAGGGCCCCATGCAGGTTTGCTCACTGGTGAAACGTTGGCCCCTTAGTGCTGGCCCTGCATGGGCAGCCCTCACTTAGCCCCCAGGAAGCCCTCATACAGCAAAATCCCCAGAGTTAAATAAACACTGCTGGATGTATATATTGTCCCATCTTACAAAGTGTAAAAAAGTAACACTGAAGCAGAATTAAAAGCTCTGTTATCCTCTTTCTCACCATCTCTGTCTGAAACATAAAGTCATTTTCTTACTTTAGGTTTAGATTTTGTTTCATTTAAAGTGACCATTATTGTGATCAGTGTTTGTTTTAGTGGAACTTGCCTCTTGACTTGTTCAGTTTTTTGACTGCTATAAGTTTGTGTGTTAAAGACATGTTTGTTATGGCAGACAGAAGACAATAGTGCAACTCTTTGGTGCTGTACAACTAAACAACATCATCTAGAAAACTTATGTATTAATTTAATGTTTGCACACTTATCAGAAGGATCTTTCTCTGACAATAATGTGATACTACAGTATGAGATCCAGCTCTCTCATAGCCGTTTGTCTTTCTGAAGAACTATAAAACACTGACATTTAAAATTAACCGGTGTATCTATAATGAAACATCAACATCTAAACCTAAGTTAAGAAAATGACTTTACAAGTAAGATGTAAAATGCAATTTTATGTTTCAGACAGAGATGGTGAGAGAGAGGGTAACAAAGCTTTTAATTCTGCTTTAGTGTTACTTTTTAACACACTGTAAGATGGGACAATATATACATCCAGCAGTGTTTATTTAACTCTGGGGATTTTGCTGTATGAGGACTTCCTGGGGGCTAAGTGAATGAAGGCTGCCCATGCAGGGCCAGCGCTAAGGGGCCAACGAGCAAACCTGCGCGGGGCCTTTTGGCGAGCCCTAAGTGAGCCCATAAAGGGCCATCATAGGCTTGCTTGCAGGGACAGCACATTCACTGTGCGCTCAAACTATGGTCACTATATGAGATCATGGCAGACTCACTATGCACTCATACCATGAACTCAACATTCTGAATTCACAATGAGCTCACATGATAATCACAGTATGAGAGTTGTGTTACGTCACTGTGATCCTCCAGTATTCACCTTTTCCTAGTGAGATAGGGGAAGTAAAATGCCCCCTTATGTTGTATTGGCTCCTCTTAACCTGCTCAACATTTTGAAATCACAATGAGCTAACATATAACTCACACTGTCATTATCACTGTATGAGAATGGTGTGAGATCACTGTGATCTCGTGTGATCTCACGTGTTGACTGGGTGAGATGTGACCATTAGACAAGAAATCCTGATAAGGCAGCAGGGTCACAAAAAATGGATGAAAGGAAAATATATATACAAAATTTAATGGTAGTTATTTATAGTTACTTATGGCTTTGCTGCAAGACTGCGACTACATTCTAACATTTATCAGGTCTCCGTGTTATCACAAGGTGGTCAGAATGGTTAGTTTACACTTTGTGCACACTGGCCAAGACAAGTAGCAGATTTTTTGAATACCTTCAAAGCACTTTACAGTGCTTGCTTTATATAATTTTAATGTCAAGTGTCAGCTCTTATACTTTTCTATTTAATCATTATATGACTTTGAGTTGGTATACATAGTCAAGTTTGTACAAAGATGGGTGGTATTTGTGACTCTATACATAAACTTTTCAATACACAGCACTCTCAGAGATCAGAACACTTTTTTGATAACTTTGGTTCGGTACTTAGCACCGTATTTCAAAGGATGTGATTCTTTAGCACTGTTATTACAAGGACCGAACCAGTAAATTATGTATTATTCACTAAAAGCTTAATATCAGACATATTTTCAGTGAGTCATCTTTTATTTGACATTTGTTGGAAAACGTCTAGCTGCACCGTTTCATTTAAAGAGATACTGTCGATTTACAAAGACAAAGAGAACAAAAATAACACACAACTGCGAACCTTATGAATTAGATGAAAGCCATCCATATTGATCCGTTCTTCACACAATCCAATAAATCGGATAAAGTTCAAGCAGACATCAAGTTACGTTCTTGTGTCTCTGATTTAAACACACTATACATATATAAAGGCTTAAAACCGCTGCTGCCACTGATTTCTTCTTTTTCTCTCTGCAAAGTGCATTGAAATGTTCATACTGCTCAAGTCTATTACATACATGGTCAGATCTATAACTGACTTAAAAAAAGAAGAAAGAAGAAAATATGATCAGTCTTTATGTTGTAGCTGCATCTTTAGGATGTGGAGCTTCCTCTTGTGCGGCTGGAGGAGGGTCTTCACTCTGATTGGTCGGTTCAGAGTCCAGCTGCTCAGGGTTTGACTGGGGTTCATCTGTGGATTGACCTGGAGTTTGAGTACAGTTTATTTGCTCCATGACAATAGGAGTAGGCTGAGAAAGAAACCAGAGAAGGATGCGTTACACATTCCCAAATTCCTTAGCAAAATACAAAATTAATATTAGAGATGACTTATAATCTTAAAGAGTTGATTTGAAACATTGATGCGAGACATGAGAATCAATTACAGTAAGAGATTCACACAAAGAGGTTTTGTGATGTAAAGATGCAGATAAAATGACCTCAGATATATGACTGAAGTAAAAGAGAGATCAGATAAGGTGATGAGTCAAGAAAAGCTCAAATCAACTCAATGCCAGCTAATCCCCAAACCAAGTTATTGGTTTTAAACCAGAATGACTTAACTACCACGTTTACATGACAATGTTTTCAACCAAAAACTGTAAACTTTTAGTGGGTCTTGGCTGTTCAACAGCGTTTTGAGGTCCTAAAAACAAACTATTTAAAAAGTAGGTACAAGTTTTTAAAAACTGTATTTTTATCGTTAACACAACAATGACGGCCTATGAGTATGTGTTTGTGCTGCCCAAGATACCGAGTTTATTAACGCTTCTCCAGCTAAAATTATAAAATGCTGCTGCTTTATAGTCCAGGCAGGGTTGTCGGTCTAAAAAACTGATTGATGCTTTCGCTATCTTGATCGTTTATATTTATTACCGTGTAGAAGAATGCATAGTTGTGTAGATGAAGTATTTCTTAATGCCGAGTTCAGAACTGATTTTGACTCGCTGACAGGTTTTGCGCAATTTCAGACAAATGCCCCAAATCACAAGCAAATCGATGCTTGTGCATGCTAGTGACAATCACACAGTGTGAATGCTCAAAGACGTGATCTAACATCGGATTTCCACCGACTGCGGAGCGGCTGCAGATCGGCTCCGCTGCGTTACGGCTCTGCACTCCGCCGTCCGCCAATACCCACCGGATCCGTATTTGTTGAAGACCGGCTGCGTGCTGAAGTGACGAGGACCCGTGAGTTCTCGCAAATTCACATGAAGATCGTGCGATATCTAGTTCTGTCTCCGCCCATTATGACGTTGAATTATGACGTTATTACAAACCAGCCCAGATCCCAACACGAGATCTCGCGAATTCAGGTATGATCACGCGATAAATTCATGGCTCCGCCCTGCGGAGCTGTCCGGCATCCGTCAAAAATAGAAGCTCTGCGTATTTGTGCCGGAGGGCTGCGGATGGCCGTAGCTGTGACGGATTCGGAACGCAGTCAGTGGACATACACACATTGACTTGAATGGAAACCGATTGACTCCGCCGCCGTTCCGCAACGGATCCGCAGCCTTTCCGCAGTCGGTGGAAATTAGGGGTAAGAGAATCGCTGACAAGTCGCCGACACCCGCAAGATATTTGGCATGCTAAATATCTGGACCTGTCGGCGATTCAAAATCATGCCATGTGAAATGTGTTTTGATTGAAAATAACATCGGCGATGACCTACAGCCAATGAGAGAGCAACATACAGGACAGCTGAAAGTTCGGGGAGGAGTCTCTCCAAACATGTGCTCCTTCATAATCTTTATTTCTTCTTCTTTCTGCTGCAAATAAGCGCACATGCAATTTGTATGGTAAACTTCTTGCGAGCTACCATTTTTAATAATAATTCAGTCTCACGTGAGAACTCCGGTCTTGCACCCATGACCTCGCCTTATTTTCTTGTCACTTCTCGCATGCGTTTGGTTGTGAGACGTAGTTTGCGGACCAGGACAAAGTTGTCGGCGATTCTTCCTACAGGACTACAGGGACTACGGGTGGAAATTAGCTCTTGAGCTATAACCTGGTACTATCCATCTTTCCTTTTAAGGTTAATGTTTAATGTATGCTGTCTCTGTTTCTTTAAATAAAAAGTAAAGCCAAAACGTCTCGATCGCCCCCCAGTGACTGGTCCCAGTATAGGTCATAAATCCCGGCTTCTCCATATTATTCAATGAGACTTGAGTCCAACTAAACAATTTCATTACATTTCAATTATCTTTTTTTCCGAAGCTGGTTTCTGTCATTTACTGTAGTTTTTGTCACGCTGATGTAAATTCAAATGTTTGTTTTTAAAATAAGTTTGTTTTTAGTTAGTTATTTAAAGGCTGAGTGCACAATGTTTGAAAAACGCTTTGTAAAAGGAGACAGGCTGACTACCAAAACACACTCATAGCCAATCAGCAGTAAGGAGCGAGTCTACTAACCGACATCCTTGCCGGTTGCGTATGTGTGGGACAAGTCTTTTAAAAGAAGGTCCAGATTCTATTGGGGTAGGGGCGTGTTTGATTAGGTGATTTCAAATATCAACATTGGCTTTCAAACATTGTGCACTCCGCCTTTAATGCTATAAAAACGGTGGTGTCACGTCATGACTGACAGCTGTGATATGCACATTCTGCGAGGGCGGGGCCTTGATTTCAGAGCTTTACTTCCTGCTCACTCCTGCGCAGGACTGGTCCCAAAATCGCTCCTGCGCAGACTCAAGACCCAAGATGTCAGCGGCTTCGCATTTTACCAATGGAAGAGAGCGAACGGGCGTTGTCCATCTTTTTTTACAGTCTATGGTTTAAACATTGATTGTTTTGACAGTGTTGTGGTGTGTATGTATTTTTTTTTAATGAAAAGGAAATTTTTCCGTTTTTAGGTCAATCGTTGTCATGTAAAGGTAGAATGAAGCACTAGGAAAAACATCAGCCTTTTCTAAACACACAGATCACTGATAATAATTTAAGAATAGATTTGGTGTTTATCAACCCCATAAACCAATGAAAAGGGGACTTTAGCTCATGTATAATGTTCAGTGTTGGGTGTAACGCGTTACAAAGTAACGCGTTACTGTAATAATATTACTTTTTTCAGTAACTAGTAGTGTAACGCATTACCCGTCTGAAAATGGTAATATTATTACAGTTTTCCCGAGCTAGTTACTTGCGTTACATTCGCCAGTAGCACCTTCATCACACAAAGGCAAACAACACAGAGAATAAAAGGGAAGTGGAGGAGGGCGTAAATGGAACAGTGATTGGTCTAAGTTTGGCACGAGGTATCATTTACCATCACCGATTGGTCGACACCCGGCAGCCGGCAGCAGAGCGGCACACTCAAAGACAGATCGGGAAAATGGAAGCGTCAACAACGGCAAGCTTTTTTTCAGAGGAAGGTTCGCTAGTTTCGACGGGAGGAGATTCAGTCATTATTTTATTATGTTCAACGGAAGGAAAATAACTTGACGGTGAAGTGCACACTCTTTAATGTTTCTCCGAACGCTGTGCCCCACGTCCGGTAGCGGGTAAGGAAGCCAGCAGTAATTTTTATGTTGTATTAAAATGTGGTGTATTAACGGTGGGTTTTCTCGCCGTGGAGACCTTGATGAATGTGAGGTTATGCCACGGTCTTCCGGCGCTCATTTCATTGTTTGTTTGTATGTAAACAGGGGTTGCGTGCAGGTTGTTTATCCCATCAATTTTGTATATCAATTTTACAGTAATTGACGAAGGCTGTGTCTTTAGCTTGAGTGATATTAATGATATTTATTGAATTGATTGTGTATTTATTACTTTGCTGTGTTAAATTGATATATTTATATGTTTGGGTGTTGGATAAATTTGCTGTGCATTGCTGTGTATAGTGGGTGGGTAAATAATGTGCACTAACATCATGGTATCCCCCTGCTAAGAATACAGAACTCTTGGAAGTCTTAATCAGGAAATAATTTATTGTGAACCGTCATTATTTCATCAGCTGTCCATTTAAAGGTGTCCATCTAAAAATAATTGCAACCTGTTGTCATCCCTGTATTTTGAATGAGTAAACTGTTATCAAATTTAATCTAATAAAATTGTAACTTTTTATTTATTTGGGAGTTTTGTGTTTGGATGTTTTCTTGGCCGTGGCTTGCCCAAATAAACATTCTTGTCCAGAAAAAAAAAGTAACTAGTAATATAACTAGTAATATAACTAGTTACTTGCTCCAGGGAGTAATAAAGTAAAGTAAGGCATTACTATTTTTGAGAGTAATATGTAATAAGTAATATATTACTTTTTTGAGTAACTAACCCCAACACTGATAATGTTCATAGCACAGCACAGAGAAAAGCATTTCTGTCCAGCTCTTAATTCGATTCAAATTTTAGTAAAATATGTATTCATTTCCAAAAATCTCAAGAATTGTTTTTACAAATACATTGTCTTGTCTGCTGGTTAAAAATATCAACATATTCTGTATCTACCCTAGTAATGGTGTTCTTCCTAATGTGTAGATTTTCCTACATTTGCATTGCAGAGATTTCTAAAAATAGCCTTTGGTGAAATAAAAAACTGAAATGTGTTATGAACAATTACAAAAGACTAGAAATTAAATTAGGGGTACAAAAACACCAAACCCATCCTTTAAAAGAAAACACCCACGGTTAAAACGAGAGCAACCTCTCCTCTATCGCCAGCGGGTGTTCTGAGGAGTCCGAGCCCTCCACTGAGGAGACCGGACCACCAGCACCCTCATCGGAGTCTGCGTTCTCCGCAGAGGAGACCAGACGACCGTCACCTTCAGCGGGCTCAGGTTAGTGTCACACACACACATACTGTAGATGCTTATGCTGTCACAGCAGACACACCGGCAGTCTCACCTGTCTCGCTTCCCTGCCCCACCGCGGGTACTTCGGTAGTGTCGTTATTCTCCTCGTACGGTGCCTGGGTGCTTGGCTTCAGTTCCCAGCCCGTTTCGTCTGGTTTTACGCACGATCCGCCTCGGTTACGAAACACAATTACCGGCACACCCCCAAAATTCTCGGGCTTTCGTTTCACTATAGTGAAAGTGTCATGTACTGCGTGCATAGTCGATGTCCTGCTGGCGAAGGATATATCGAGCCCAACATGATCTCACAAAGTTCAGTAGGATAATCACAGAATTTTTTGCTCATTTTCCCATGCCATTCTCACAAATCTCCGCGTTTTTACGTGGCCCTGCCACGGACTGTCTTTTTCCGTGGCATTCTCACGGAGTGGCCGCTCAACTGCTTTTTCCTATTTTCAAACCATTGTCGCTTCGGTTTAGGGTTAGATTTGGTGCTTGCGTTACTTTGTCACTGTAAGTATTGGTTTATACAATTTTTTCTGATGTATTCTTTTATATTTTCTAAACTTTAATCAGTTGTCACCTGGCATTGGGGTTAGAGTTGGGTTTGGGTAAGGATGTCATTTTATGTAAATCTAACCCTAAACCGAAGCGACAATGGTAAGAAAATAGGACAAAACAGTTGAGTAACCAATCCGTGAGAATGCCACGGAAAAGAAAGTCCGTGGCAGGGCCACGGAAATATGCGGAGATCCGTGAGAATGTCACGGAAAAATGAGCAAAAAATTCCGTGACTATGCCACGGAAATTCGTGAGATCAGGTTGATCGAGCCGGTCCCTCTTACCGAGATGATGATGATAGGGTTTTCCAGCCTTTATCTCATAGTACCCAAAATAACCGGCGGGTTACGATCGATTTGATTTACGCACCGGCTCTACAAGGGTGATATTTTTGGATGATAACGCCGAGGCTCGTATTTCAATATTCAGATCGGTTTGCAGCCTTAGACCTGTAAGACGTGTACTTTATGTGTCCATCTCCCCTCGCCTTAGACCGTTTTTTCGCTCTGCGTCGTGAGGTGGGCATATTAATATTAAGTACACCATTCGAACTGTCTCTCTCTCTCTCCGTGTCTCCATGAAAGTGCTAGTCACGGCATTAGAATATCAGAGAGAGAGCGTTGTTCGCATTCTGCTTTATTTACGTTGACTTCTAATAGCCCGTTCTTGGCAGACGTGCGCGAACACAGAGAGATAATGCTTCGGCATCTCGCTCGTTTATGTCATCAGGTCGACTGGGAAAGAGCAACTTTGCCCCGTGCAGAGGATCTTTTTTCTCAGTATGGAAATAGACTCGATTGGCGTGTTTTACAAGAGCGCGCAACCAGTCAGTTCTGACTTGCCTCGGTTTAATTCGAGGGAAGTACGCGGTCCCTCTGAAACAATTTCAGAAGCTCCTGGACATATGACAGCATGCTGCGGCTGTGACACTGCTGGAGCTGCTTCATATGAGACCGCTTCAGCATTGGTTTTACGATTGAGTCTCGAGGAGAGCGTGGCGCACTGGCATACACCGTGTAAACATTACACCTGCGTGTCATTTCCATTTTACCCCGTGGTGAGACCCAGCATTTCTGATAGCAAGATTTGCCCTGAGTCGGGTCTCCTGGCATTCTGTCGCATACAATGCCCTAAGCACGGGATGATCAGCCACGTATGACGGGCTTGCAGTCTCTGGGGTGTGCATAGCACCCCAACTGTCGCAAGCAGTGCGCTATATATCTGGGACTTGTACGCTCCGCTATGGAGATGCGAGGGAAGGATGTATTAGTCGACACCGACAACATTGCGACTGTTGCGTTATTTACCGTTGAGGCGGTTGTGCGCCCTCGTCACCTGTCGCATTTCGCTCGTCATCTCCTCCTTTGGAGTCAGAAGCATCTGAGGTCCCTTCGTGCCATTTACATCCCGGGTTCGCTCAATACAGCGGCAGACGCGCTTCCCGAGCTGCGCCCCCGGCGAATGGCGACTCCACCCCCAGACGGTCCAGCTAATTTGGAAGAAGTTCGGTTGTGCGTAGATAGATCTGTTTGCGTCGCCGGACGATACCCACTGTCGCCTATTTTATTCACTAACCGAGGGCAGCCTCGGCCTGGATGCGTTGGCACACAGCTGGCCGCGGGGGGTGCGTAAATACGCATTCCTTCCAGTGAGCTTTATTGCGCAGACACTGTGCAAAGTCAGGCAGGACGAGGATTGAGTTTCAGTATGGAAGGCCATCAGAGCAAAAATGCGTAATGGTTTGAATTGCTCTTCCTCCGCTGCCTTGGCAGCCTTTGTTGCGGAGCATTGGCTGTCAGCCTTTCACTAGCTGTATTCTTACGAACCTATGTGTTTGGCCAGGGCCCCACATTGTGTCCCATCGGGTTCCTTTGTGAGTATTATTCCGTGGGGTTAATCCTACCAGCCCACATTTCCCTTAGCAGAGCACTGCTTTGCTTACGCAGCCACGGCTGTCATTTTACCTCAACTACAGTTGACTTTCGCCCACCATTAGCCCTTAACGGGGCGGTGGCTTCCGCAGCGTCCCTATACCGCTCAGATAGGGCGCTTCCCAGTCAATGGCACTACTGTGGGGTTAAAGGAACATCTAGTGCCCGGCCTTCTGCCTTAAAACCTAATTCTCCTTCTCCTTAAAGGCGGAGTCCACGATGTTTGAAAAACGCGTTGGAAAAGGAGACGGGCCGACTACCAAAACACACTTATAGCCAATCAAATCAAATCAAATGCCGTTTTGCGTAAGTGTGTGGCGGTTCTATCAACAGAAGGTAAAGATTATATTGGTGTATGGGAGTGTTTGTTAAGGTGATTACAAATATCAACATTGGCTTTCAAACATCATGGACTCCGCCTTTAAGTGGAACCAGAGGGCTTTACGCAGACACTGGAAGGGGTCACCCCTCAGTGGCGTTTTGGTAGGGATTCCCAATTCGTCGGTCACGACGTGACGTCGTAGTGACCGACTGAAAGGGAACGTCTCGGTTACGGATGTAACCCTCATTCCCTGAAGGAGGGAACGGAGACGTCACGTCCCGTCGCCACAGGTGCTGCCACCTGCTGTTACGGCCGGTCACCTTTCCGGCTTTCTCAGCGAACAGAAGCTGATTTCCCTATTTGCACGTGCTCCTTGTATACGCACCTGGCGGGGCGGCGCCAGCATTATGCAAATATCTCAATGCCAAGTTCATTGGCGTTTCAGTAGTATTCGAAGCAGATTGATCTCTCTAAGCGAGTTCCCAATTCGTCGGTCACGACGTAACAGCCGTAACAGCAGGTGGCAGCACCTGTGGCGACGGGACGTGACGTCTCCGTTCCCTCCTTCAGGGAACGAGGGTTACATCCGTAACCGAGACGTTTTCTAGTGATAATGAAGACCTTGATTAGCTTGCTCAGGCGTGTTTGATCAGGGTTGGAGCTAAACTGCAGTGATCCGGCCCTCAAGGGTAAGATTTGGGCCCAGATAGCAATTACATTTGGCCCGGATCCGTTTTAAGCCCCTTGCCTCCTTTTCTATCTTAGAGACGTTTTCTGATTGTGAACCAAATCCGTGCCCAGATAGAGGTTTTAGCTTAGACATCTAACTGCCATCAGTTCAGTATTTATATCATTTTACAGATCTGGCCCAGATCACTTTTCCCATAGGTAACCGAAAGACATTAGCTGTGTCTGACACTGATTTGGTCCAGATCCTCAACCAGAGGTGTAAAATCCATTTGCCATGAGTAAAAGTCCTCTCCAGTATTTTGTTTCAATCACCTGGATTTGCTAATTAGCACAATTTTTCAGCAGGAGGTGACCTCCTGGCTCGTTGGAGTTTTAAGCCCTCAACAAAGCCTTCAAGGCAGCGCTGCTTTGGGTCACTGAAGACACTCTTGCCGCAATATTTTGGATCATCTGTAGGGGTTTGGTTGTGTGGGTTGGGAGTCCGGCCAATAACGCATTGCAGTAGTCCAGTCTGGATAGGACAAGAGCCTCAACTAGGACCTGTGTAGCATGCTCAGATAGGAAAGGTCTAATTTTCCTAATGTTGTAAAGTATAAATCTACAAGATCGGGCGGTGCTGGCAACATGCTCCGTGAAACTGAGCTGATCATCAAGACTATAAGTTGCCTTTTTAAATTTCCTAATTTGGCTGGTGCTGTGTCTTATAGTCAGGTGCACCTTGTATGTCAGAATGAATAATTTTGACATCTATGAGGCAAGAGATAACATTACCGTCTACAGCCGCGAGAGTCCGCCATATGCTGCTCCTGTATTTATGTAACTCAATAAATTCAGTGATTTGGAATGATGAGCCTGCGAACTTCTAGCTTGTTGGCTTGTTCGGTTATTCAGCGTTCCAGATAAGTTCTGTATGCTATTGTTTATCGTTTAAATAACTGATAATATTACTGTAATGTACAGACATCTTTTCAGCCTGCTGTTCTGTCTGCTATTGTTTAGTTCGGCATTCAAAGTCTTAAAGGTACGCACACACAGACATTGTACATTATGTAGATGAAGTGGTATGAACCCTTTGGCCACAACATGTTGAAAAGAGAAAAAACTATTTAGCTTAAAATGCTTTTATAAAATAAAAACATTAGTTTATTTAATCTGT
Organism: Misgurnus anguillicaudatus; assembly: GCF_027580225.2. Classification (NCBI taxonomy): domain Eukaryota; kingdom Metazoa; phylum Chordata; class Actinopteri; order Cypriniformes; family Cobitidae; genus Misgurnus; species Misgurnus anguillicaudatus. Next base: position 16,068,109 of record NC_073338.2, read on the forward strand.
GGTAAAATATTTATTTTTAAAAAATACTTTTGCATAGTTTATATAACACATTGGCTAAACTAAGTCCAACCAAGAATATTTGTTCAACTGAAATATTTTTGCTCTTCCTACATTTTAGTAATTTGCTTATTGTACATGTGACCTTCAAAAAAAATATTTTTGGTTTGTAGCACCCTGTGTCTGCATTTTCTAGCATTAACAGGAATTGTATCAAGGAACAATAGTTTCTGTAAAACAGGTCCTGTCACAGGACCTTTTATATTACCTACTATTCCAAAGTTGAACAATCCTGTGTTTGTTGAGGTTTGCATGTCAAGATTCTCAGTAACTAAACCGAAAGAGTAACAGGCACCCTTTAAATATAAAATCAACATCTAAACCTAATAAGTGAATTGAGTTTTCTTTAGCAACATTTTTAGCAAACATTCAGAAATAAGGTTTTATAACAGATTTGAAATAATAAAATACAATGTTTCTTTATAGAAAACAGTTGCATTAAACATTGTGTGAACATTACAGTTTTTCTCCGTTGCTTAAACACATTTCTTGAAACTATGCCTCATATTCTCAAAACAGTAAACACAATTGCATAACATCTCACCCAATACTCCAAAAATCCTATTTTCACCGGACATAGATACGTGCGTGCACGCGTCAATGCGACTGCTTCGCCGCTTTTACACACGTAAATTGGGTAACTACATTGCATATAGATCCGTTTTTGCCACGATTGTCTCTGTAAAGGATTGTACTAGTTACCTGCTAAGATTTAACTGGAGATTAACCCTGGGGCACGTGGCCAGTAAAAGGGGTCTAGCAACGCCCCTGCCGCGCACACACATAGACGGAGGGCGAATGCCAAACGGCGCAGTATAAACCGTCGTCCCACATTTGTTTTTCATTGCTCTATTCACCAAATGTATTTTAATCAATTACAATATGAGACACAGTGACGCAACTCTGATAAACTTTTCCTTTTTAAATTTGCGTATTAATCTGGAAATCAGATGCGAGCCCAACCGTGGGTCGTGATCCATACAACGTCACCCATTCGCTACGTTCATTTTCAAAACTGCCAAGTTATCCACCTGGGTTGAATTTTGACTGGGCTAAGCCAATGTCAATCAACATTTCATCCAATCGGAATTTTGATATGCAGTCGTGTCGAGTATCTACGTTCATCTACCGCGTGTAGCTGGTCATCCGAGAAACAAACTCGGGGGTGCCCCCTAGTGGCAGGGGGCTCCAAGCAGTTGCCTGCCTTGCCTGTTGACAAGGTGCGCCTCTGCCTGGAGTCAAATTTGATTTTGTTCATCCGGCTAAGCTGCTTATCACTTACAATGGGTCCGAAAGACAGTTCATTTCACCGGATCTGGCTAAAGCATATGTCGATTCTTTACAGTCCCACCAGAATGTATCTGGTGATGCGTGAATACTCATGAGTTGAGTAAGTTGACCCTTGGCAGTATACATGAGGCACTGTACATGGACTATTGTGAGCTAATCACAGTGTCTCGAATGTAAATGATAATCAGTAGTCATACTTGGTAATTTTGTCTTTGCTCTGTTTAATTTACTGTACAAGTGCAATAGTGTTGGGTATCGAAGCTGATTTAAAGGGGGTTATCTGTCTAACAGATAATCTGTTTTATTGTGCATTCCCACAATTGAATGTCATATTCTGCAGGTCTCCTTTCTTTCTTTCTTTTGTTTATCTCTAATCATGAGCAGTGAAGCAAGGGTTTGGCTCCAGTTGAAGTCTGCAGTTGATGGGTTCGCATAAGTTGGAGATGCGGCTAAGGTATGTGCGTGGGTGGGCGGGTATGCTTTGAGGGTTGATTTGTGACTTGGAATATTAAAGGCATGGGAACACAACCAAAAAGTCAAAGATATTTTCACATTTGAAAAGGTTAAATACTGACATTGTTTTCTAACAGGAGACATTTGAGAAATAATGATCATCTGAAACTAAAGTGCACTTGGATAGGGGAAGCCTTTCATTCTAATTTCAATTCAAAAGCCAGAGGGGTTGCGATAATGATTAACAAAAGGGTTCAGTTTTCTTCTTCTAAGATAATAGCTGATAAAATGGAAGATATTTGATTGTTGTTTGGCACCATACTACAAAATCCTGTGGTTCTTGTCAATGTACATGCACCTAATTTTGACGACCCGAGTTTTATAAACAAGTTATTTGAGATTCTCCCATCATTAAATAGTCATCTATTTATTTTTGCGGGAGATCTTAATTGTGTAATTGATTCTACAATAGACCGCTCTAGTTCCAGAACATTGACTCCATCATCGATGTCTAAAGCAATAGTGGAATTTATGGCTAAAAATGGTTGTGGTGACCCTTGGAGATTTTATAATCCTCAAGATAAGGAATTTTCTTTCTTTTCGCAAGCCCATCAGTCATATTCTCGTATTGATTATTTTTTTATAGATAGCTCTATTTTTAAATCTGACCATGCCCGCTTAGTGTTGATTTACAGTTGTCTGTGCATCCTAGATATTCATCACCATGGAGGTTAAATACCCTTCTTTTGTCTGATGAAAAATTCACAGATTTTATTTCAACCTCCATTGATAATTTTTTGGCTACAAATCAAGACGGGGTGGTTACTTATTCATTGTTGTGGGAAACACTTAGGGGGACAGATTATTTCCTATTCTGCACACTTAAAGAGAGTTCGCAACACAAGGATACGTGAACTCACTTTGAATATTTTTCAAATTGATCAGCAACTTGCCAATTCCCCTTCGCAAGATCAATTTAAACAACGTCTAGATTTACAAGCTGAACTTGATCTCGTCCTGACTGAAGATGCTGAGCGGATTCTTTTTGTCAAGCACCTAGCCGTCTGATTCCACAGATCCAGGACCTATCCGATAATTTGATATCTGATCCCGAAGGTATTAATGCCATCTTCAAATCTTTTTATTCAACGTTATATACTTCCGAATCTCCGTCTGATGCCCACGCTATGACTTCCTTTTTACAGAATTTAAACTTTACCACGATTGATCCAGCTGTTGCTGGGGATCTCGAAACCCCCGCAAGTGAAATTAATCAGGCAATCAATAGGATTCAAGGTAATAAAGCTCCTGGGCCCGATGGCTTTCCCGTTGAGTTTTTTTTTTTAATTTCATAAATTGTCCTCATTCACTGTAAAAAACTTTGCTGCCTTAAAATTTTTTGTTAAATCAACTCAGATTTACCAGTCATGTCAACAGAGATGGGTTGTCACAACTTCTAAAAAATAGTTGAGAAAAGCCAACTTAATTTTATAAGTTATAACAACTCACCTGTAGTTATAAAAACTCATCTCCAGTCAAGATAAATCATAGTAAGTTGAAATGCATTGTAAATCCGAGTTGATTAAACAAAAAATTTTAAGGCAGCAAAGTATTTTTACAGTGTACTTTTGTCAGTGTATACAGAATTGTTAGAGCGTGGCATCTTGCCGGAAACACTTACACAAGCATCCATAATTCTGCTGCTTAAAAAGGACAATCATCCTAAGTTATGTGGTTCTTACAGGCCCCTTTCCTTACAGAATGTGAATGCCAAGATCTTGGCTAAAGTTTTGGCCTCTCGTATAGAAAACATATTACCAAAGATTATATCTGAGGAGCAGACAAGTTTCATCAGGGGGAGGCAGTTGTTCTTCAATGTCCGTACTCTTTTGAATATTATTAATCTTAAACATTCCACCAAGACACCCGCGGTTGTTATTTCACTTGATGCTGAAAAAGCATTTGACCGTGTAGAATGGGAGTATCTTTTCAATGTGCTTCAAAAATTTGGGTTTGGTGTTAATTTTATAAATTGGATACGTCTTTTATATGCTTCGCATCTGGCGAGTGTGCATACCAATGACAATAGATCCACCTATTTTAGGCTGGGATGTGGAACGCGAGTTACGCGACAAGGGTGCCCACTCTCCCCTTTGCTTTTTTGCCCTAGCGATCGAACCTTTATCGATTGCTTTGAGGTCCTCCCGGTTATTTCAGGGTGTGGTGAGGTTATATGTTTCTAATCCAATTCTAAATTTTCCAGTTATTCTATGTTGCAAAAATTTGGCTCTTTCTCTGGATACAAAATAAATTTTCACAAAAGTGAATGTTTCCAGATGAATGCCTTGGCTATGGGTCTCTTGCAGTCAGATGTTCCATTTAAACTTGGCAGAACAGGATTTAGATACCTTGGCATTAATATTGCTAACTCTCTATCATTACTTGTATCTAGTAATTTTACCCCTTTGTTAGAACAGACCAAATCTGCCTATATCATTGATAGGTCGGATTAATGCAGTGAAAATGAATGTGTTGCCAACGTTTCTTTTTGCTTTCCAGTGCATTCCTTTGTTTCTTCCTAAACAGTTTTTAAATCTATCGACCAGATTGTGACTGACTTTTTGTGGGGTGGTAAAGTGCCCAGATATCGGAAATCATTGCTTCAAAGATGCCAACTGAATGGTGGGCTTTCCTTACCTAATTTCATGTTTTACTATTGGTAGATAAACGATTGCATTTTGGATTAGTTCACCCACTACAAAATGGTGCAGACTGGAAGCAAATGAATGCATATCTACTTCTCTGTTGGCTTTGCTTACTTCACCCCTATCCTGTATGTCTCTTCTGCCTCTTTGACTAATAACCAAGGCCGTGTTATCCTAAAGGGCAACATGGGCTGCAGCCCAGGGCCCCAAACACTAGGGGCCCCCGAGACAATTGTATTTTGAGTTTTTAAAACATTTTGATTGACGTAATTATGCGTAAGTGCTACCTAGAGCAGAGGCCCCCAACCACTGGGTCACAAGAATGTTCTGAATTTTTTTTAATAACTGCTACGTTATAGCTTAATGGGATATTTTGTCCTTTAAAGCAACACTATGTAGTTTTTTTACCTTTAAATAATGTCTCTAAAATTATTTCAGTGATAGAACAACTTTTAACTGCACAAATTGTACTGTTGCTGCAACCTGACCAAGACCAACCTCCTGCTACAAGCACACTCTTAAAGTGGCGGTGGAGGGTAGGAAACACAGCCCCGCCCCTCCCCCTGCCTGCAGAAGAGTGTCTGATACCAGGCACAGTTGCGCTTTTCAACCACATGGGGGAGCTGTAAGTCATTTTTACATGGAAACTACATAGTGTTGCTGTCTTTAGAGTTTGAGTATACAGTACTTCTAAAACACAGGTATTATTTATGAATCATTTGCAAATGTACCTCGCAAATCATGTATACGTGAAGACGTTCAACCTTGTAACATCTCAAATGACTGAAAAGTAATTTCAGAATTATCCAGCGATCGTGACACCATGATCAAAATAAAACTTTATTTAATTTTAAACTCTTTTACTTCAGTAATAATATTTTAACAGGTACGCTTTTAACGTAGGTTTGAAGGAACCTAAGTCCTGTGTCAATCATCATTTAAAGCATATGGTAAACAGGAGTCTCTGTGCCTCCACGCCCAGCCTCAATTCTTCTGGCATCTCTCCTCATCATCTCCTTCTTCACTTAAACGTAGACCTAAGGTCGAGCTGCCTTCAAAAACATTAAGCCAAGTTTGTTTACCATTAATTATTATGACTAAATAGGAAGGCAATCTCGTGAAACAATGAAAGTAAAACAATCCGCCAAAATATGGTTTTACACACCTATAGAAATATACAATAAATAAAGGAATTATAAATTTTCCTAATGCATGATTGTTTTATCTTTACTTGTTTATCTTTACTGTTTAAAACGTAATACATTTCGCAAAAGTAAATTTTAAGCACTTTTTCAGTTCGAACAGCAACTACAGGAGCATTTGGTTTATGAACTTGTTCAGTTTACTGCTTTACTTGACCTATCGCCTAGAAATTTAATCTTAAAAAGCAGCTCCAGTGTGCTTTTTCCAATGTGTAAATTGCATTTTAAACCAGCATAGACCAGCATAATTCCCATGCTGGTCCATGCTGGTTTGATGCTGTTTTTTTTCAGCAGGGATTGCAAATGATATCCAGCCAATAAAAGAAAAAGTGAGAAAGACATGAAGGGTCTTGCATTTAACCCTGAACAGTGAATCCATCCACTGCAAGAAATACACACACACACAAACACACATGCCAACAACACCCCAACAATCAATTACTTCCTGCCAGTCTGACTCTCTAACCACTAGGCCGCAATGCTTGCACAAAACAATTCTGTGAATCCTGGTCACTTTTACCTCCAATCTGTGTGAGCTTTATTTAGGCTTCTTGATGCCATAATGTTGTTGTTGACATTTTATATTATATATACATTACACACCATGTATATATGCTGTATAAAATGCTGTGTAGAAAATGTCCTAAATTAGACTTTATTATCATTCCAATAATATTTCTTAGAAAGTATAGGTGAGAAGTGTGACGTTCTACTTTTTGGCCAACATTTTCCAGACATGTGTGCTATCCGAATAAGTGTGCCTTTCCCCTAAAATTATGACCATAGTATGAGCACACTGTGAGTGTACCATGACCTCACATCATGAGCTATTGTCACGATGAGAGGTCACCCCTGCAAACAAGCCTACGATTGCCCTTTATGGGCATAGCCTTAGAGCCCCATGCAGGTTTGCTCACTGGTGAAACGTTGGCCCCTTAGTGCTGGCCCTGCACGGGCAGCCCTCACTTAGCCCCCAGGAAGCCCTCATACAGCAAAATCCCCCGAGTTAAATAAACACTGCTGGATGTGTATATTGTCCCATCTTACAAAGTGTTAAAAAAGACACTGAAGCAGAATTAAAAGCTCTGTTATCCTCTTTCTCACCATCTCTGTCTGAAACATAAAGTCATTTTCCTACTTTAGGTTTAGATTTTGTTCAATTTAAAGTGAACATTATTGTGATCAGTGTTTGTTTTAGTGGACCTTGACTCTTGACTTGTTCAGTTTTTTGACTGCTATAAGTTTGTGTGTTAAAGACATGTTTGTTATGGCAGACAGAAGACAATGCAACTCTTTGGTGCTGTACAACTAAACAACATCATCTAGAAAACGTATGTATTAATTTAATGTTTGCACACTTATCAGAAGGATCTTTCTCTGACAATAATGTGATACTACAGTATGAGATCCAGCTCTCTCATAGCCATTTGTCTTTCTGAAGAACTATAAAACACTGACATTTAAAATTAACCGGTGTATCTATAATGAAACATCAACATCTAAACCTAAGTTAAGAAAATGACTTTACAAGTAAGATGTAAAATGCAATTTTATGTTTCAGACAGAGATGGTGAGAGAGAGGATAACAAAGCTTTTAATTCTGCTTTAGTGTTACTTTTTAACACACTGTAAGATGGGACAATATATACATCCAGCAGTGTTTATTTAACTCTGGGGATTTTGCTGTATGAGGACTTCCTGGGGGCTAAGTGAATGAAGGCTGCCCATGCAGGGCCAGCGCTAAGGGGCCAACGATTTGCCAATGAACAAACCTGCGCGGGGCCCTTTGACGAGCCCTAAGTGAGCCCATAAAGGGCCATCATAGGCTTGCTTGCAGGGACAGCACACTCACTGTGCACTCAAACTATGGTCACTATATGAGATCATGGCAGACTCACTATGCACTCATACCATGAACTCAACATTCTGAATTTAAAATGACCTCACACCGTGATAATCACAGTATGAGAGTTGTGTTACGTCACTGTGATCCTCCAGTATTCACCTTTTCCTAGTGAGATAGGGGAAGTAAAATGCCCCCTTATGTTGTATTGGCTCCTCTTAACCTGCTCAACATTTTGAATTCACAATGAGCTCACATATAGCTCACACTGTGATTATCACTATATGAGAATGGTGTGACATCACTGTGATCTCGTGTGATCTCACGTGTTGACTGGGTGAGATGTGACCATTAGACAAGAAATCCTGATTAGGGCTGCAGGGTCACAAAAAATTGATGAAAGGAAAAGATATATACAAAATTTAATGGTAGTTATTTATAGTTACTTATGGCTTTGCTGCAAGACTGCGACTACATTCTAACATTTATCAGGTCTCCGTGTTATCACAAGGTGGTCAGAATGGTTAGTTTACACTTTGTGCACACTGGCCAAGACAAGTAGCAGATTTTTTGAATACCTTCAAAGCACTTTACAGTGCTTGCTTTATATAATTTTAATGTCAAGTGTCAGCTCTTATACTTTTCTATTTAATCATTATATGACTTTGAGTTGGTATACATAGTCAAGTTTGTACAAAGATGGGTGGTATTTGTGATTCTATACATAAACTTTTCAATAAACAGCACTCTGGGGATAAAAATAATCAAACACTTTTTTGATACCTTTGGTTAATTCGGTACTTAGCACCATATTTCGAAGCATGTGATTCTTGAGCACTGTTATTACAAGGACCGAACCAGTAAATTGTGTTTTATTCACTAAAAGCTTAATATCAGACATATTTTCAGTGAGTCATCTTTTATTTGACATTTGTTGGAAAACGTCTAGCTGCACCGTTTCATTTAAAGAGATACTGTCGATTTACAAAGACAAAGAGAACAAAAATAACACACAACTGCGAACCTTATGAATTAGATGAAAGCCATCCATATTGATCCGTTCTTCACACAATCCAATAAATCGGATAAAGTTCAAGCAGACATCAAGTTACGTTCTTGTGTCTCTGATTTAAACACACTATACATATATAAAGGCTTAAAACCGCTGCTGCCACTGATTTCTTCTTTCTCTCTCTGCAAAGTGCATTGAGATGTTCATACTGCTCAAGTCTATTACATACATGGTCAGATCTGTAACTGACTTAAAAGAAAATATGATCAGTCTTTATGTTGTAGCTGCATCTTTAGGATGTGGAGCTTCCTCTTGTGCGGCTGGAGGAGGGTCTTCACTCTGATTGGTCGGTTCAGAGTCCAGCTGCTCAGGGTTTGACTGGGGTTCATCTGTGGATTGACCTGGAGTTTGAGTACAGTTTATTTGCTCCATGACAATAGGAGTAGGCTGAGAAAGAAACCAGAGGAGGATGCGTTACACATTCCCAAATTCCTTAACAAAACACAAAATTAATATTAGAGATGACTTATAATCTTAAAGAGTTGATTTGAAACATTGATGCGAGACATGAAAATCAATTACACTAAGAGATTCACACAAAGAGGTTGTGTGATGTAAAGATGCAGATAAAATGACCTCAGATATATGACTGAAGTAAAAGAGAGATCAGATAAGGTGATGAGTCAAGAAAAGCTCAAATCAACTCAATGCCAGCTAATCCCCAAACCAAGTTATTGGTTTTAAACCAGAATGACTTAACTACCACGTTTACATGACAATGTTTTCAACCAAAAACTGTAAACTTTTAGTGGGTCTTGGGTGTTCATTTAGATGACAATAGCGCTTTGAGGTCTTAAAAACAAATGATTTAAAAAGTAGGTACAAGTTTTTAAAAGCTGTATCGTTATCGTTGACGCAACAATGACGGCCTACGGGTATGTGTTTGTGCTGCTCAAGATACAGAGTTTATTAACGCTTCTCCAGCTAAAATTATAAAATGCTGCTGCTTTATAGTCCAGGCAGGGTTGTCGGTCTAAAAAACTGATTGATGCTTTCGCTATCTTGATCGTTTATATTTATTACCGTGTAGAAGAATGCATAGTTGTGTAGATGAAGTATTTCTTAATGCCGAGTTCAGAACTGATTTTGACTCGCTGACAGGTTTTGCGCAATTTCAGACAAATGCCCCAAATCACAAGCAAATCGATGGTTGTGCATGCTAGTGACAATCACACAGTGTGAATGCTCAAAGACGTGATCTAACATCGGATTTCCACCGACTGCGGAGCGGCTGCAGATCGGCTCCGCTGCGTAACGGCTCCGCACTCCGCCGTCCGGCAATACCCACCGGATCCGTATTTGTTGCAGAGCGGCTGCGTGCTGAAGTGACGAGGACCCGTGAGTTCTCGCAAATTCACATGAAGATCGTGCGATATCTAGTTCTGCCTCCGCCCATTATGACGTTGAATTATGACGTTATTACAAACCAGCCCAGATCCCAACACGAGATCTCGCGAATTCAGGTATGATCACGCGATAAATTCATGGCTCCGCCCTGCGGAGCTGTCCGGCATCCGTCAAAAATAGAAGCTCTGCGTATTTGTGCCGGAGGGCTGCGGATGGCCGTAGCTGTGACGGATTCGGAACGCAGTCACTGGAAATACACACATTGACTTGAATGGAAACCGATTGACTCCGCCGCCGTTCCGCAACGGATCCGCAGCCTTTCCGCAGTCGGTGGAAATTAGGGGTAAGAGAATCGCTGACAAGTCGCCGACACCCACAAGATATTTGGCATGCTAAATATCTGGACATGTCGGCGATTCAAAATCATGCCATGTGAAATGTGTTTTGATTGAAAATAACATCGGCGATGACCTACAGCCAATGAGAGAGCAACATACAGGACAGCTGAAAGTTCGGAGAGGAGTCTCTCCAAACATTTCCTCCTTCATAATCTTTATTTCTTCTTCTTCTTCTGCTGCAAATAAGCGCACATGCAATTTGTATGGTAAACTTCTTGCGAGCTACCATTTTTAATAATAATTCAGTCTCACGTGAGAACTCCGGTCTTGCACCCATGACCTCGCCTTATTTTCTTGTCACTTCTCGCATGCGTTTGGTTGTGAGACGTAGTTTGCGGACCAGGACAAAGTTGTCGGCGATTCTTCCAACAGTACTACAGGGACTACGGGTGGAAATTAGCTCTTGAGCTATAACCTGGTACTATCCATCTTTCCTTTTAAGGTTAATGTTTAATGTATGCTGTCTCTGTTTCTTTAAATAAATAAAATTCAAATTCAAAAATTCAAATTCAGTAAAGTCATGCAGTATAAAAACCCCTTTCGCCAATCCATCATGCAGTCTGAAACAGCAGCGACTGAACGCTACCCTAGATAACCACACAGTGTGAAAACATCTGTGACCCGACTAGTTTGAAAATCATGCAGTCTGAACTCGGCATTAAGTAACATCGCCATCTACTGGTCTGGCACACATAATATAGCTTTTTTGACGTTTTTGTGCATCTGTTTAAACCAAGCGTGCCGCACAAGCCCTGAAAAATGAAGCCAAAACGTCTCGATCGCCCCCCAGTGACTGTTCAGTATAGGTCATAAATCCCGCCGCCTCCATATTATTCAAAGAGACTTGAGTCCAACTAAACAATTTCATTACATTTCAATTATCTTTTTTTCCGAAGCTGGTTTCTGTCATTTACTGTAGTTTTTATCACGCTGATGTAAATTCAAATGTTTGTTTTTAAAATAAGTTTGTTTTTAGTTAGTTATTTAAAGGCTGAGTGCACAATGTTTGAAAAACGCTTTGTAAAAGGAGACAGGCTGACTACCAAAACACACTTATAGCCAATCAGCAGTAAGGAGCGAGTCTACTAACCGACATCCTTGCCGGTTGCGTATGTGTGGGACGGGTCTTTTAAAAGAAGGTCCAGATTCTATTGGGGTAGGGGCGTGTTTGATTAGGTGATTTCAAATATCAACATTGGCTTTCAAACATTGTGCACTCCGCCTTTAATGCTATAAAAACGGTGGTGTCACGTCATGATTGACAGCTGTGCTATACACATTCTGCGAGAGCAGGGCCTTGATTCTACAGCTTTACTTCCTGCTCACTCCTGCGCAGGACTGGTCCCGAAATTGCTACTGCGCAGACTCAAGACCCAAGATGTCAGCGGCTTCACTTTTCACCAATGGAAGAGAGCGAACGGGCGTCGTCCATCATTTTTTTACAGTCTATGGTTTAAACATTGATTGTTTTGACAGTGTTGTGGTGTGTATGTAATTTTTTATGAAAAGGAAATTTTTCCGTTTTTAGGTCAATCGTTGTCATGTAAAGGTAGAATGAAGCACTAGGAAAAACATCAGGCTTTTTTAAACACACAGATCACTGATAAAAAATTAAAGAATAGATTTGGTGTTTATCAATCCCATAAACCAATGAAAAGGGGACTTTAGCTCATGTATAATGTTCATAGCACAGCACAGAGAAAAGCATTTCTGTCCAGCTCTTAATTCGATTCAAATTTTAGTAAAATATGTATTCATTTCCAAGAATCTTTTTTTTACAAATGCATTGTCTTGTCCGCTGGTTAAAATAGCTGTATTATATCTATATATTCTGTATTGAGGCTGGTGGTGGTGTTCTTTCTAATGTGTAGATTTTCCTACATTTGCATTTCAAGATTTCTAAACGTTTTTAAACAGTATTTGGTGAAACAAAAAATGAAATGTGTTATGAACAATTACAAAAGACTGGAAATTAAATTAGGGGTACAAAAACACCAAACCCATCCTTTAAAAGAAAACACCCACGGTTAAAACGAGAGCAACCTAATAGCAAACAAAACGTGTGGGTGATTTTACTCAACTGTAAGTCTAGTAACTGTACATAACCCTAGAACTTTGCCGACTGACGCAGGCACTCATATCAAACTGGTATTCACCACAAATCCACTTCCTGTCCAGAACGAAGGCAGCTCCTTGCGCCACAGCGCCACCATGAGGCTGGTGAGCAGAGTACAGGGCACCAGGTACAAGAGAGCAGGTTGACCCATCTGCATCAAAGCCAAAGCCACGAATGTGATGAGCAGACCGATGCCGTAGCCTAAACAGAGACAGATCTCAGATCAGCGCTGTGAAAAAAAGGTAAACAAGAGTCTATAATTGGGGATTCTTACCAATAGTGCAGGCCAGGAAATATATTCGAGATGTTTGCATGAGAATGTCAAATCTGTGGCAATATGCTACAAGCAAACCTGGTACCAAAATGAAAACATTTTTGACATTGTTATTAAATAATAATATTTAACTCTTTTTCCCGCTAGCACCAGCATTTTTAATGCCTTTGAGAAAATGCTCTTCTTAAAAAATATAAACATACAATATATCAAATGAAAGAACAGACCCTCTGCTTTTAAATGGAAAAAAAACGTTTCTTTAAAAATACCACATTTTGAGCAAAACGCTGGGATAACTGCATTTTGGTTAAGGACTTTTGATAAAGATCAGAATCACAGTGATGATCAAAACATACATGAAGTTCTTACTGTTTGCCCTAACGCTGGGCCGATTTACCCCCCTAGCGACAATCCTAGCTGTGTCCCGATTATCTTAATGGTTCTACAGATTATCTTATCAGATATTCCCTTGGTGTGAGGTGTGTTAAGGGTGTCCCAACCTGATCGGAAAAACATCGGAGCCGCCCCGATCGCAAATTGTAACGATCAGAAATCCTGATGTGTGGGGGGAACCCCGAGGACAAACACGCGTACGCTCTTGAGATTATCAAAAAAAAAAAACGAAACAATATCCAATCAGAAAGCAAAACGATGGCAGAAGCAGTCATGGTGCAGCAAAAAGTAAAGTTGATGTGGACAGCAGAAATGTTCCCGCACTCTCCATGACTTCACCCAAACCCTTTTCTTTTTTTTCCCTTGAATTTTCTATGAAAATCATTCCAAACACTATCATTAAAATTTCTTCCTGCTATCGTCCGGCATGCTTATTCTGAAGTCTCGTGAGATTTTGTGATACATCCCGTGTTCACAGTCGAGACTCTTGTTGAAAATCTGTTCGTGCTGTCATTGACACATCATGGCACACCACACACTATAGGTGCAAAACGATTAAATCTAGGAATTTTTTATCCTCATGTTTGTGGTGTATGACAGTGTTTCTCACACTTTTTGGAGTGTTGGACCCCCATAATATCTGAAACCATCCTCATGGACCCCCCTGTTCTCACACGCCATCCGCTGTTTTCTTTCCAATCACATTTCACAGTTAAAAGCTATAAATGCAATATATGTGAATGCAATTTAAGCAATTAATATTTTTTAATGACTGGCAACAAGAATTGCATCTGGCCATTTAATTTGATTGTGTAACGTGTTGTGCCATTTCAATGCAATCACATCAATTACATGTTATAAAACGGCCCGTTCTGGTTCTTCATTCTGATTGGTTGAAACGCGTTCTAAGCCGTGATAAAATTCCATGGTAAACCCACGGTTCAGACCGCATTACATAAGTATTACTGCGCCACTGTTGCTGCATACTGATTTATGAAAATAAACACCACAGTCTTTAAAAATATTTTTCTTTTTTCTACAATTGCACAATTAATGGCAATATCCAGATAAATGTCAATATATATTGTTGAGTCATCTCGTCAAAAAAGAGAAAACGTTCTCTAAGAAGTTTCTACCTTAAATTCATAGGTCCGCTATTATCCACTAGATGGCGATCTTACCCAACTTAAACACTGACGCATTCACTCAACACTGAAAACACTGTGTAGTACTGTTCATGGCTCTGAAAATGATCTCTTACAAAAGTTCTTCACAAAAATTGAATTATCTCTGCTTTTTTGAGATGTGATAAGAGAACAAATGAAGGTAGGATGAAACTTCTTTTTTTTAAGCAGAGCATCTGTTCTTTCATTTGATATATTTCATGTTTATTTAAAGAAGATAATTTTTCTGGAAGGCATTAAACTAAAACTGGGTGGCAACTTAAAAAAAAAAACACGCTGACGGGGAAAGAGTTTAAGTTAAGCACGCTTCCACGCATATTTGATTATCACTTCAACAGTTGCACGATATGAATGTTAACTCTTTCACCGCCAGCATTTTTTTAAAAAGTTGCCAGCCAGCGCCAGCATTTTTCATGATTTTCACCAAAGTTTAATGCCTTCCAGAAAATGTTCTTCTTCAAATATATAAACATCCAATATACCACATGAAAGAACAGACCCTCTGCTTTCAAACAAAAAAAAAACCGTTTCATCCTACCTTGAGTAGTTCTTTTGTAATCAGCTTTTGAATATGGGTAGGTTTCTGCAAAAACACCACATTTTCAGCAAAAAGCTGAAATAATTCCATTTTTTTGATGGACTTTTCATAGAGATCCCATTCAGTGTGATCTTTAAAACAGACACGGACATGCAGCAGCTTGCCAGAGGGCAATACTTCCGGGTTTAAAAGGTTGCGGAAGGGCGCCACCTAGTGGATAATAGCGGTATTGCGGAAAGACGGAAATACTCGTCTTTGGCGGGGAAGCGTTTTCTCTTGATTGACGAGATATCTCGTCAATGGCGGGGAAAGAGTTAATGTATAAATTAGATGAATGAAAATAAAAATAAACACCCCAGTCTTTAATCATATTTTCATTTTTTCTTTGCCACACTTGATTCTGAGGAACTACTTTGTTTGGCGGAAGAGTAATATTTGTACTAATATAATTACAACTTATTTGTGTTTTATTTGATGAAATATTTCCTGTTTTTTCAATGATGATGACATGACTTTACCTGGTACCAAAATATCTCCAAATCCCAGCAGAGAGAAGGGTCTGTCACACAGGACTAGAGGAGAAGAGTTTAACCTGGGCACTTTTAGCACCATCGGAAGCTGGCGAACACATAATGAACAGACTCAGAGAATATATTGAAATGCATTTTTGTTAAATAATGTGCTTTCAGTTGAATATCTATGATCAAACCTTCTCATGTGTAGAGGAGTCAGAGGGTCCAGCCGCCACCTCCACCATGATACTTTCACCACTCTACACAGATGTTATTAAATATAAAAACACTGTAACATGAAACATATTTTACAATCTATTTGACTTCCATAAAGGGAATAAAAGGGCTGGGTTTGATTTCATCCATTTAAAATTGACTGAATCATTAAAAGTGGTCTGTATATGAGCATTAAAAAAAGTGTAATACCTTAGTTAAAAGTGGTGTTACGAAAACAAAAAACACATCGTAGACAAACAAGACGACCAGCAGTAGTGTGCAGGCCTTAAAAAAGAAAAACATTTTTAACATGATAGGATTGACCTGGTAGTACAAACATTTGCATAAGTAAACGCAATATTAGGCAGCATCCACCAGCATCCTTTCCTCACTCACCTTAAATGTGGGCAGTCTGATTGTTTTCAGCATGTAGAGACAAAAGGCAATGCCTAATGCATCCTGAAGCACCCACGCCCATCTAGGAAACATAGTTTTAATATCAGTTATACAGTAAAAAAAAAAAAAAAAAAAGGCTGAGACCCATACTGCCATACAAGGGTAAAGCACAGAAATCTGTCCTGTCTTGTGACAAAGTCTCCTGGTTCAATTTTGTCCCGTTTCAGAGAAACAAGAGTGTTAAAATTGCAGTAACATTTTTGACTGTGCAGTAACATGAGTTTATAAACTTTATAGTCATTTTTATAGTCAGAATAGTGATAAAGAGGTTTTATTTTGCTTACTGATCTTCATTGCGGAAAACTCCCCAAGTCACACTGACTCCTATACAGAAGGCTGAAAGGATCAGCATTCGCACCTCTGGCCTCTTGTGGCAGTACGGCAGATTATTTTCAGGTATCCTATCAACATTCAGACATAAATATAAGGCATATCCTTCACAACATACATGTACCCATTGGTCTTGCCGTTATAATTCACATGTGTAACCTGCATTTCCCAATAGGAATTCGTCGAACAAATGGCCAGAGACAGCTGTACAGGCCGACGGCGGATGCCAAACAAAATGTGGCTATGGTCATATAGACTGTGTGGAAGGAAAGACGGAGAGACGGCATCATAATCACAAATAGATTGCTGAAAAAATTATTTAAATAACTTATTTACCCAATTGATCATAGAAAAAATACAAGAGCACCAGCATAGAGCAGCACATGACCACAAATACACAAATCATGATGGGGGTGACGTCAACGGTCTCCTCATCTTGTTTGTCGGCACTGTCGTCCCTCTTGTGCTTAAGGTAACGCCTGCCAATACAAACAAAGGAAACAAATGCAAGCAAAAACTTTAAAACAATTTTGCACAACGACTTCATTAGGACTGAAAATATTTTGTTAAGAAAGTCAAAAAATAAAGCATTTCTTAACTTTTTACCACAATTAATTGTAAGTTTATGTCAGATTCAGTCCAATTATTTTTCCAGAACAGTGACATAATTTTATGTTTTGTGTCTCTTTTTGTTTGCACACATGAAACAAATTATTTATTGATTTTGGGGGGTTATTTCTAATATATTATATTGCTTAAATATCCTAGTGCCATTAATATTTTGTTGAAAGGAAACAACTCTCACTTTTTAATATCTCTGCTGCCAGCCCAATATCCTCCAACGGCCACAGTGCCCACCGCCATCAGAAAGATGATCACCATGTTGTAGTCCACCACTGGTTCATGAGGTGCGTACATGGCCACCTGCATCTTCTCACCAAATTTCTAGATAAAAAGAGGCAGAATTACTTTATATGCTGCTTTCAAGTCATCCTTCTTCCAAGTAGCACTTCAAGTAACTAGCAAAAAGGACTAGTACCAAGGGGTAAGTGATTCACATTTAGGGCTCTATCTTACACCCAGCGCCAGTGTCTTTGCTAGTTTCCACCCTGCGCAATTATAATTTTCACGTTTAGCGCCACGTTGTTTAAATAGCAAATGCATTTGCGCCCATGGGTTTTCTGGTCTGAAAACGAGTTGTGTTCAGGCGCATTGTTGGCGCGTTGCTATTTTGAGACAACTAAAATAGACTACGCCATTGGTCAACTAAAACCTGGTCTAAAGTCAATGGCGCAATATTGCTTTTGTTATTTAATGAGCTCGTTGGTAATATGCGCCTATAAACGGGACGACAACACGGGTTTGCTTATCACATACATGAATGCGCAGCAGCACAAAAACGCTTTTAAATATGAAAGATTAAAGGATTGAATGTAAAAGATTATTATTGAGTCTCTTGGACTTAAATGAGGACTAATTATGAGACATTAGAAGGCGCAAAGAGCTACTTCACCTGTAGCCTAGTAAGTAAATAAATGCTTTGCTTTAAACAAATGCATCTGTTTTTAAATGTTTTTTTAAATGCTACCAAGCAGATTTATTGTATATGATGACTGTGTACCTGTGGATATTGTGAGATGAGAAACATTTTTAAGTAATGCTTAAAAAAAACTGATGTCGCTGTCCAAGTGCTGAAACGTGCGGAGAGCCGTTTGTAAATTCTTTATCTCCTATTTTTAAAGTACAAACCTTTTCTTAAATAAAGACTCTCATTGGTTTATTGCACGTTACACCCAAAATACTCCCATTACTCATTAAAAAAATAGGACCAATCCTTTTCGACCATGCGCTCAGTGCACAAACCATTTTTCCCGTCGTTAAATTAGCAAAAGTGGATTCGGACACGCCCATTTAAACCCAGTCTCCTGAAGATGCGTATAAATAGCACGAAGTGTAAAACTCGTGCAATACATATGCCAAATTCCACTTTGGCGTGCATATGATCCGCCAGTCCTTCCCATTGACTTAAACAGTGCATCTTTTTTTGTCGTTTTATTTATTGGTTTCTCAATTTTTTTTCGGTTTTTTAAACCATTTTCGCTTGGGTTTAGGGTTAGATTTTAGATTTGCTTAATGAGGTTATTTAATATACAGGTTTCTCCATGTTTTTGTCCATATTTAAGCCATGGTCACTTGGAGTTGAGGTTAGAGTTGGGGTTTGGGTTAGGTTGTCATTTTTATATAACAAAAAGTTGTTCTAACCCTAAACCTAAGCGAAAATGGTAAAAAAAAATAGCAAAAAAATTGAGAAACCAATAAATAAAACGACAAAAAAGATGCACCGTTTAAGTGAATGGGAAGGACTGGCGTATCATATGCACGCCAAAGTGGAATTTGGCGTATGTATTGCACGAGTTTTACACTTCGTGCTATTTATATGCATCTTCAGGAGACTGGGCTCCCCATTTAGACCTTGCGCTGTGCGCTTTAGACAATGCGCTTAGATCAGTAAAATAGGGCCCTTAGTGTGTAACTTATACTTAATGCTATCATTCATGTGTTGACAGAGAATTCATAAACCCACTAAATAAGTATGCACAAACTTCAGTACATAGTGCAAAATATATTCAGTAAATAACATAAAAATGTAATAAAACCAATAACCAACCAAATGCTTTTATGTAACATTACCTTACTGATGTCCAGCATGTCCTTATAGCTAAGCAAAGCCACTGGGATGCCTATCTCCTCATATTGGGACTCGTTGCCTATGGGCGGTGTCTGCAAATGAAATCAAATAGAAAGAAATACAAATTTTATTTATGATTCATTAGTCATAGCAATTTTGTGGTGTTATACTGACTCACCAGTCTATCTTTGCTGACAATCAGAATTCCCTTGGCACCGTTAATCTGTGCCAATCTCACTTTCTCATAGAAAGTACAATTTCCTCTCATCACCATTGGGATGGTGTTCAGAAAGCCACCCTTGGGTACGTCGTAGGGTGAGCAGAGCATAGATGTGGTGAGATCATAGGTCTCCATTCGTGCCTTTAAAAACAAACAGTCACTGGTTTGTAGAAAGGATTACACCTCCTGATTAGATGTAACATTAACAAGCAATGGTTTGGATTCTGTGATTGGCATAATTTGAAATGTAATCAATAATATCAGTACAATGTGCATGTTTTGTGTGTAAAAAAATTTAAAGAGACACTAACTGCTTTACTGAGGTCCTGAGGTAGTCGAGCCCACTGAGAGTTAAAGAAAATGCAGTAATCTTTGCCTTTGTTGTTTCCCCATTCACTGAAATGTGCCATACCATATTCGCCTAAAACCTGTGAATCAGAACGGACACAGCTCAGGTGACTTAATAATTTATTAATAAATAATTTTTCGAAATGAAATATCTGTAAACATTAATGTGTATGAATATTCAGGGCTCGAAATTAAGTAGTAGGTAGCTTTTTTAGTTGGCAGCACTGGTGCACCCAAATTTAAAAGTAAGGAGCACCAGCAAAAATGTAGGAGAATCCATTAAAAATTATAGAAGGATCACAACTTCTTCATTCCTGAAGATTAAAAGCTAAAAATATTATGCTAAACACTTGACTTGTGCTCGGCCCATTTTAAAACAAGCTCTTATGCTAAAACATGTGGATCCATGTGGCCCTATAAAACGATTTAATTTTTTATTTTAAAATCCCATTTTTTCTATTACATTTTTTCTGGATTCTGTATTTTTATTATCATTTTTCTTTACAATTAATTACATTTATCTTATCAAACAGCATGTTTTATAAACTGAATTCATAAAATGCAATAATTGATCTTTCCTAAAATAATCAACTTCATTACGTTCAACAGACTTTTATTTTGATGGGTTGTCAGTGTGTATTTGACAATGACATTATTCAATGAAATTTGCGTGAACGTTTACAGGAGCTCTCAATATGAACTTCATGTATTCGTGTCCTTGGATGCCAAACAGCACGAAAGATGAGTCATCTGTGTAATGTTTTATTGGTGACGTTTCTATGAGATGTTCGGAAATTATTCAACAGAATTTTTGCACAAACTCTTCCAAATATAGTTTGAGGTCAAAGTCAATTAAATTTCAAAAGCAAATGGTCGCAATTTTAAACCCTGATATTGAACTGTATCTGTATTAACTAATAGGGATGCTCCAATCAGGATTTTTGCAGCCAATACCGATTACCGATTTATCATCTTTGTGATCGGCCGATACCGATTCTACATTTTTTTTAAGCTGATGCAAGCTCTTTTATGACTGTAACTGTTAAATTTTTATCTAAATAAAGTAATACCATGGATGTGGCCTTTGTTATATTACTTGCAGTAATTAGGTATATTATTGTTTTAATGGAAAATCAAATAAACAAGCA
Source organism: Misgurnus anguillicaudatus (assembly GCF_027580225.2). Classification (NCBI taxonomy): domain Eukaryota; kingdom Metazoa; phylum Chordata; class Actinopteri; order Cypriniformes; family Cobitidae; genus Misgurnus; species Misgurnus anguillicaudatus. The sequence goes on from NC_073338.2 coordinate 16,088,900, forward strand.
CAACAAATATTTGCACATGAGCAACGGGTTATAAAAATGCTCACACTATGTAAAAAATTATCTCTAATTGCAGCCACATTCAGGATCCCTATGATGACAAAAGTAAACAGAAATATTGGTTCATGAGATAAGCAAATTTAACGTAAATTTTTACGATCGAGTCATTTAATGCCATTATCGTCCGATACTGATCGGCGGCCGATCGATCAGAGCATCCCTGTTAACTGAGATTAACAAAGATGAATAAATGCTGACGATAACATATTGTTCAGTCACGTTAGCTAGTGCATTAATGGCACAATTGGTAATTTTTTTGCTTGAGGTCGTGAAACAACAACACTGGCATAGCTTGATGATGCTGTTAAGAAGTGTGGAATGATATGAGATGCTGTCTTTTAGTTACACTGGTAAACATTTGCAAATTTCTTTAAATACAAACATTTTGAGAAAACATCTGGGATAACAGATAGCAGTGGCTGCTCGTGACTGCTCATCCGAAGGGTGCAAATTCAAAATAAGTGTTCGGAGTGTCATGTGGGTTGCTTGCGTTTTCAAAATATGTGTTTGTTGCGTCATGTGAACCTGTGCCTCACATGTTATGTCAAAATAAGTGCCTGCTGTACACGCGTCAAAACCGTTTATGATAAAAGAGCCGCTCACGTTCACAAAATACACGCAAGACACTCCCTTAACAATACACATGCGATTTGTGAGTATCTGGCAAATGCGAGCGTCTCTTTTATCACAAACCTTTTAGACGCATCCGCAGCAGGCACCCACCTTGACACGACATGTGATGCACATAGGTTCAATCGACAGGCCGAACACACATTTTGAAATAACCCACACACATGACGGGCTACATACATGTTGTGATGAACTTGCATCGAGCGCCCTAAAAAAAAAAAGGTCACTGGCTACCACAGATAGATAGATAGATAGATAGATAGATAGATAGATAGATAGATAGATAGATAGATAGATAGATAGATAGATAGATAGATAGATAGATAGATAGATAGATAGAAGTTACCAAATAAGTTACCATACATTTCAGTTTTAAGAAAACAAGGTACATTTTATATATTTTTATTCTCTTTCGAAATACTTCGACTCTCATTTGCTTACTAAGGTAAATGCGTAGTATAAATATGTTCCTTATGTTTCCTGTTTTTTTTTCTATGATAGTCTAATACAATTCAGTATATCAATAAAAAAGATATTAAAGGTAAAATAACGGATTTAGCATAGGTTAAAGTGAATTCTGTAAAATACAGATCTCCAAATTCTCTCTGACTCGCATTAAGTAAATAAGCAAACATACTGTCTCACTGTCTGCCAAATCAAAACAAAGACATTTCGTGAAAGAACAGAAAAGATCGAATAGTGTCAAAGTTAAGGTGATCAGTGTTTTGTATGTTATTTACAATAAAAACAAAGAGTGAAGTGTCATGTCAACAGCGGTATTCTACGCGAGGGCCCTAAACATGCACGAGGACCAGACTCCTACGCAAGCTAACCATACTTAGCATGTTGCCAGTTTATAAGCCCCTCAAAAAATATTAGGTACCCTTCTGTTGAAAAACTGAAAATAATGCGAGTGCTTTTGTCGGCCTCCTACCTGTTCAACCAAAAGAGCTGCCCAAAGGAGACTTGACAAAAACCTCATGATGCCTTGCGGTTGTTATCGTCTCCCCATCCGCATTGCCTTCCTACGACTCAAGCATCAGCTGTTACCACATCTCCCGCCCAACTTTCTGCACAACCATTCTGATTGGGTAGATGTCTTGATTTATTGGCCGTTCATCCAATCAATTAGTTGTTGACCAAGCCTTTAACAAATAAGAGCAAAAACATGAACAAGAAAAAATAACATGTATATTTCAAATACGATACAATAACAATGACGTAAAGAAGAGCAGCATAATATTCAATTTAAGTCAAATTTTCAAAAGAAGTAAATAAAATAAAACGTAAATAAAACGTGCAAAATGTTCAAATGATTGATGTAATTATCTACAAATTCTTCTGAAGTGATTTTTTGTCATCTCTGTATATATAGTGCTAATTTTGCATGCTATATATGGTCACATGAGTTATATATTATACTTATATATAGTAACTTGTATATTATATTGCTTTGGGACAGTCCTTCCACTCCTCAAGGATGTTAGCTGTTTCAGCCAACATCCTATGAATGTGTACACTAAAGCCCTAAAATGTAGCTTTCTTAGATCTGATACATACTTAAAATCATGCAATATTAGTATCATCAATATATTAAGAAAGTGTATATTTATGTGATTTAGACTGCAGCCTCAATAAATAGGCATAATAATGATAGTAAGTGTATGTTGTTGGAATAGGGACTGTCCCCTTAACAACAAAAGCAAATAGAAGTGGTCATAAAAGAGGCATGTTATTGTTAATACAAGAAGTAAACAGCTGCCCGTCTATGCTGACTACTTGTTATTCTGGATCACTGACGAGACAGATGTCAATACCACCTTTAAACCTTATTGTACATAAGAAAACTCATGAAAGAATTGCCATTATTATTGCATCATGAAGGTCAAGCACATCGCAATTCAACAACTATTATTTGCTTGAGCAGTTTATCCTCTAGAAAAAAACTTATTTTACTTCTTTTAAACCTTTGTGTGTTATGATACTGTTATGGGAGCACTAACAAAAGAACAGTGAAATAAACAAGCCCAAACAAGTTTTCTAACTAAAACCAGAGCTTAAATGCACGAACACCTGGCAGGCTGACGTCATCCTGCGGTGGAGTCCAGGCGACGTCAGTCAGCAAGCCACGCCTCTCCAGAGCGCAGCCAGCAACCGGAAAATAGTTTTTGGCTGAGGAATGCAGGGACGTTAAGGTATGTAAAGAAACGTAGTTTTCAGGTATTCCAGATAACAACTTTGATAGTATAACGACGACATTGACGGGACGAATTTGTATGTATCTATACTGCGTGTTTTGTGTGTCAGCGTATGTATTAGCCTGCCGGTGTTCGTTGTTGTCTGAGAGGAGTTAGCCAGATGGCTACCTTGAAGTCAGTGTGTTACCGGTAGATATCTTGTGGATTAAAATAATGCCCACAGTATACTTAGTAAACAGAGGATCTAACTGTATCTTAATCGTTGCCTGTAATGTTCATCTTCCTGGTTGATAACACTTCACGGATTTTTAGTAAACTGAATCGATTACTTTTCTGGATTCATTGTGTGTGTTTTTTAAGCTGTAATATAACTGAAGTGTTCAAACTATACAGTAACGAGTATATTCACACAGTTTAATGTAAGCGAGAATAAAGAAAGAAAGGGGGTGAATGAGAATTAGGGTCTGTCTGCTCTCTGGTTTATGAAGGTGACGTGAACAGCAATGGAATTTCTTCTTAAAATCCAACTTCCTGTGAGGTCAAGAGTAAATACTGTGGACCCTTCAAAGACCCCACTTATCTGTTTGTTGGCTGACTTGCGCCTTTATTGCCATCTCTGTTTATACTAATTTACTAGCCTATATAATTTTTTATGTAATTAGTTTTTTCACTATTAAATATTTTTTATTACTTACTAACAAAAATCTAACTGTGTCAAGTACTTTATTTAACAAAGTATAACAGGAACTTGTTTTCCAGCAGACCGGTCAGTTGAAGTCAGCAAATCATGGCTGGCTTCAGACAGGAGAATGTTGAGCTTTTCTATGAAATGGGAGAGGAGTTGGGAAGGTAAGATATCACTCTTTACAAGTAAAAGAATTTCACACAAACCAAGATTAGCCTAAGTCATTAATGTTTTTGTTTAGATGCTATAATTATGTAAGAATGAATAAATACATGTCAGGATATTGTTTGTATTGGCAGTTGTTTTGCTTTGGGATGCCATGGCAACACCGTGTGTTTGTACATCTCAATGCAGTATAAAAACAAACAGAACTGCAAGAATCAAGAGTTTTATCACAGCTGCAGCACATTGACACAATCATCCACACGCATTGAATCAAGCCTCTCTATATATGGTAGTGCTGCAGCAGCATGACATCACTGATTCACAATGCATACTCTCAATACTGCAGCCAGCCCAGAATTCTCTTGGGTTGCTTTGTGCAGCACTTTCATTTTTGAAATTACTCCTCTGTGTTTTTTGCTAAGGCAATCAAGCATCACTATTGCTATTACCATTCAAACAATTGAAGAACTCAGATGCAAAACCCTCTAAGTTCGTCTGTCATGTTTTTTTATTGAATGAGCTTTTTTTATAACATAGCAATATTTGTAAATGATCTGAGGCTAGGATTAAGCATATTTAAATGATAGTATTTACTGTAATTTACTGTACTTTACTGTACTTTAATGAACATATAGTACATGCAGAGCATTCGGATGGAGGTGGCGTTTAGAGGTTTTTGCATCTGAGTTTCTCAATTATTAAACGTCACGGTTGTTTAATGTTTACCTGTTGAAAATACATACATGACTTTTACTTTGTAACCAGAATTATGCTTACAGAATTTGTGCTCCTGTGTAGCTCGCTGTTAGAGCATTTGTTAACGGTCAAGGGTTCGAACCCTGGAACCAACACACAAACTGATGGAAAAAAAGGAATACCTGTAATGCTTTTTTTTAAATTAAAATGTCTTCCAAATGCATACATGTAAAATGATTTACATTGCCTGGCAGATGAAAACAGGAAAACAAATACTTGCATTTTATTAGAGATCCAAGTTATATCTAGGTGCGAGACTTGGTCTAGGGCTGCATAACGATTAATCGCAACTAATCTTTTGAAGAATAAACATTTTTGTTTAACTCGTATATGTGTACTGTATATAATAATTATGTAAATACACAAAAATATATTGATAAAGGTATTTATATAATATATATAAATTTAAAATGTACATCCACATGTAAATATTTCTTATATAGACGGTTTCAGCAGTAACAACATAAACAAACCGCTTTTGTGGAACAAACTTAACTTCCGGTGAACTCTGCTAAGAAATCAATATCAACAAAGTAATTTTTGTGTAGTTTTTTTTATGACAAGCAAAATAAACAACAGGTAGATTACCTTCGTTCAAATCATAGCTAAAGCGTAACACCACACCAAAACTTTTAAACGCGGCTAAAAACGGCGAATGCCAGCTATTTTTTCAGTTGAGTGCCAGCTTTCTTCAGCTGAGCGCTTTGATAGCTCTGATACTTCAGCTGTGAGCCGGTTGGTTGCTGTGGTAATGTCCCGCCCCTCCTCCACTGTGATTGGACGGTCGTGTGAGAACTGACATTAACGAGCGGAGCTTCTCACCCAAAGTTGAATATTTTCCAACTCTCGGCGCTCAGAACTGAACGTGGAAAAACCGATGAGTGCCGGTTTTCAGCGTGGAAGAAAACAGCTAGCTGCTGGCTGATTTGAAAACATGCGCCAGCAGTGGGCGTAAAAGCTTTGGTGTGCACACCCCTTTAGCTAACGTTACTGTGTAAAATGTGCACTATATAATATATAGTATGCAATCTTTACTACAGACTGGCTGTCAAACCTCTCCCAATCAATTTGCGGTAATTTATGATTGCCATCTTCTCTCATCTTTAGGAAACCAAAACATTTGTTATTTTTGACAAGGTATTTGTTCCAGAGTTCAGTTTAAACACTAGTCAGACCATAAAACGAACAGAGACCGGAAGTTAAGTTCCCCTCAGACGCGTAATCGCGTCACCACACATGCGTCCGATGAAACCGTCTATATACATGCATGTGTGTATTTATATTAACATAATTATAATACACAGTAAACACACAAATATGATGTAAACAAAAATGTTTATTCTGCAAAAATTAGTTGTGATTAATCATTATGCAGCCTTATAGCTTTGACCACCTTGCGCCCACCCAAATCACCCTAGCAAACAGCGACATCATAAATCTTTAGAAAATGTCATTGTTTGGCCTGTCATCAGTTATAATCTGCTAATGTTTGTTGTTAACGTTTCACAGTGGACAGTTTGCCATCGTGCGTAAATGTAAAGAAAGGAGCAGCGGAACAGAATACGCTGCCAAGTTCATCAAGAAGAGACGGCTGTCGTCCAGCCGACGTGGCGTGAGCAGAGAGGAGATCGAGCGAGAGGTGAACATCCTCCGAGAGATCCAGCACAGCAACATCATCACCCTTCATGACATCTTTGAGAACAAAACAGATGTGATCCTGATCCTGGAGCTGGTGTCCGGAGGGGAGCTCTTTGACTTCCTGGCTGAGAAGGAGTCTCTGACGGAGGAGGAGGCAACACAGTTCCTCAAGCAGATCCTGGATGGAGTGCATTACCTTCACTCTAAACGCATTGCACACTTTGACTTGAAGGTAAGCGCAAGTGTGCTGGATTTAAGTTTGTATTTTGCTTAGTTGAGGCTAATTTCTTAGCTACATAGATATGTATTTACTCAAAATATCTTAAGTAATCATGATTTTGGCTTCGATGAACTAGAAACAAAGCCAGTTTAATCATCATTTCTACATGTAGTGTGACCATTTCAGTCCAGTGTCTGTTGAATTCCAAAAAGAGCAAACCTTAAGAGTGCCAAAGTCACCCAACCGCAATGTAAAAGACAAGAGAGCATGATAGGACACATAAAATATGTGATTAAAACAATGTGATTAATACACAGTGTGTAGTTTTTGTTAAGTATTTTATTAGTCAAAATCAATGTCTTTATTCATACATGTGTCAAATGACCTCTGCCAATGATCTGATCTTTCTTTCGTAGAATTTCTTCTTTTTATTTACATTGAACGTTTAAGTTCAAGGAGGCTTCCATGTCGTTCTGCCATATTGATAAACTATTATAGCACAGAGGGACAAAAAGCACTAGCCTACCAATGCGTTTCAACAACACGTTTTCGTTCAGAACACGTGAACCAGCTGAACGGACAAAGAGATTCAGGCCTAGTCCACACGGACACGGGTATTTTTATAACCAGAGTTTTTCCTCCTGCAGTTTAAAAAAAATCCCCTCCACACATGCTCAGTTTAAAAGAAATCTCTGCCTACATGAACACGCAAAAACACCCGATCACACGCTGTTAAGAGCATGCCACACCAGCAAGCGGTGATATAACCCTAATCATAAAGCCACGTTGGCCAATCAGAAGCAAAAACCCCAGTTGTACTGTCTACACGACAACACTGCAACCGGCGTTTCTAAAAATCCTCACCCAACAACAGGGGGTTTTCAAAAATGTTCAATATCAGTGCCCTGATACTGTGTTTCTAGCCTGACGTTGTCATACTCAATTCTAGTCAGAATTTGAGTCTGATACCGCTCCATTGAGCTATAATTATGAGGCGTGTCTCAACCGAAAAATGCCTCTGCACTCAATTGGATAGACCTACGACCAATCAGAGCAACGGAGTGTGTGAAGTATGTTGAAATTACGTCATTTGCAGCCTGACCGAAATGCTAGTTATTTCGCTACAATGACACTAACATTGTGATTATACTAAGTCTGAGTTAGCGAATGTACATCAACACCTACTATGTTTACAACATTTCATTTATATCACAACATTAAGTATTTACTAAGTCATACAGTAAGACTATCTCTTACCATTTTGTACGTTAAGTGAACTTCATCCACGACGATACCCATTACGTTGGCTTGAAAATGTTGGAGCCTAGCATGTCCCTCCACTTATTCAGCAGTCACGATTCCGGGCTTCCGAAAAGAAGCTGGCAACGACTGCTAATTATATCCATCTCGTCATGCACGCCGAGTTGCATCGCCGTGATACCCATTTCAGTTGCGACCAGCTTTTTAGGAAGGACGGCAAAAACATCAATAAATGCCTTGCTCGCGTTTCTCTGTTCCTCTTTTAAAATCAATGCTCTGTCGATATCTTTTAGAACAGACTCAATGTCAGAATCCACACATCTGAACTCTACAGCGGCAGCCATTTCGTTGTAAACAGATTCAACACACGCACTCTTTGGTGACGTGGTTCATTATGTTACTGTTGATTATCTGTCCATCATCGTATAAGCCAGCCCTGACAATTTGATTGGTTCGACCAGCTTTGGGTCTAGCATAGTAGCTCCTCAACCCAGAAACCCCAGACCGATCTTCCCGTTCTCAAAATGTTGTGGGCGGGGCTAAGATCGTCTGGCACCCATGCTACTGTGTTTCCGTTTTGAAGAACAGCCGAACCGCGTAATAAAAGTTACGGTTATAAAAATACCCGTGTCCACGTGGACAAGGCCTCAGTGAGTACATAACGGCTATCGTAGTTGTAACACGCATTTGAAAAGCGAGGCGCTCGAGAGCACTATTCGTTTGAATGTAAAATACAATTTCACCACTAGATGGGGGAAAATCCTACTTATTGTCCCTTTAAATAATCTTAAAGCAGTCTCCTAATTTTTTTCTGTAAATGGATCTATTACAAGTCTTGAATCACTGCATGACTTCTTTCACAGCCCGAGAACATAATGCTGCTTGATAAGAACGTTCCGAGTCCCAGAATCAAGCTGATAGATTTTGGAATTGCACATCAGATTAAAGATGGAAATGAATTTAAGAACATCTTTGGAACACCTGAGTTTGTTGGTAAGTACCCAAGTGCATTAAAGCCCACTTTTATGTGACTTTGTCTATTAAAGATTATTTAGGAGTCTTTAAATTACAATATTTTTTTCTAGCTCCGGAAATTGTAAATTATGAACCACTTGGCCTAGAGGCAGACATGTGGTAAGTCAGTCGTGCCTGTTTGTTTTAAAATATGTGATTCTGATACTATGGGGTGGTTTCCTGGACAGAGATTAGCTTAAACCAGGACAATGCCTTAGTTTAATTAGGAAATATAACTAGTTTTAACAAACATGCCTTACTAAAAACATTACCTGTGTGCATTTTGATGCAAAACAAAGGGCATTGATGTATTTTAAGATATGTCAGTGCAAGTTGTTTTCAGTTTGGACAGCTCTTAAATTTATTTTAGTCTAGGACTAGTCTAATCCCTGTCTGGGAAACCACCACATAATGTTCAGTATATATGATGTGTTATTGTTTTATTTCTGTTATCAAACAATGTCATTTTCTTACCTGCAGGAGCATTGGAGTTATCACATATATACTGTAAGTATCAATGCAAATAATTTGTAATGCACTGGTTTGATTGCATGGTTTGCCATTGAGCTTAATGAATGTCAATGCTTTATTAATGTTCTTCAGCCTGAGTGGTGCTTCTCCATTTCTTGGTGAGACCAAACAAGAAACGCTCACCAACATCTCAGCCGTCAACTATGACTTTGATGAAGAGTTCTTCAGCAACACGAGCGAGCTCGCTAAGGATTTCATTCGCCGACTGCTGGTCAAGGATCCTAAGTTAGTATATGTTTTATAATCATAAACATTCACAAGCCACACCTGTCATTGATTAAAGGGGCCATGTCATAAAAATCGGACTTTTTCTAGGTTTAAGTGCTATAACTGGGTTCCCAGTGCTTTTATCAACCTAGAAAATGTGAGAAAGATCAACCCAGTAGCTTAGTTTTGGTAAACCATTCTCTACAAGCACGTGAAAAAATATGTCATTGAAATTTGGCTCTTTTTATGATGTCATAAGGAGCTCTTATTATAATAATACCACCCCTTAATCTGCACTATCCAATCACAGCACAGCCATTTAGTGCAGAGAGAAAGAGAGAAAGAAAAATTAATTCACAGCACAATTGAGTTTGAATTGCCGTTAAAACACCGTCATTGTGATCAGTGTTTGCACTTCATCTGCTCATTTGCATTTTAAAGGACACACCCAAAACGGCACATTTTTGCACACACTTACAAAGTGTCAATTTTAACATGCTATAATAAATTATCTATATGGGATTTTGAGCTAAAACTTCATATGTGTGCTCTGGGGACACCAAAGATTTATTTGAGATCTTAAAAAATTATTGTGACATGTCCCCTTTAAGACTCATAATTACATAATAAGTTATACTTGATTAATTCATGTTTATTTACTATTCAGTAACTTTCATTTTGTTTATCACTTTCAGGAAGAGAATGACAATTGACGACAGTCTCCAGCATCCCTGGATCAAGGTTCAAATATCAATAATTTTCCGTTATTTTCCGTTGCCATTTGTGCTCTTCTTGACTCTTTGCGTCGCCCCCTACAGGTGATTAAGAGGCGCAACGTGAGGCCAGAAGAGACCGAGCGCAAGCCGGAGCGTAGACGCCTAAAGACCACCCGTCTGAAGGAGTACACCATCAAATCTCACTCCAGCATGCCTCCCAACAACACCTACATCAACTTCGAGCGCTTCTCCCAGGTCATGGAGGAAATAGCATTGGCCGAGGACAGTCTGCGAGAGCTGGAGAAGAACCAGCGCTCCTGCAGGGAAGACGTGGCCGCTCTGCTCTCCATCTATGAGGAGAAGGAGAGCTGGTACAAGGAGGAGAACGAGAGCATCGCCACAAATCTAAATCAGATCAAACAGGAGCTGCAGAAGGCTCAATCCCTGCGCAGGCAGAGCCAGGAGGACACCCGGGCCGCCATGCTGTCGGCCAACGCCCTCAAACGCAAGTTCGGTCGGCTGGAGAACCGCTATGAGGTCCTGGCCGAGCAGATGGGCTCCGAGGTGCGCTGGGTGGAAGAACTGGTGCGCTCCATTTCTGCTGAAAACGACGCACGCAGTACCGGCATGGCTTGAAGCTTTCTCTTTGCTTTCTGTATGTAGTATATCTAATATCTTTGCTTGGTACGTACGGGACAGCTATATAGTATTAAAGACTATCGCAATAAGCTTGATGCCTTTAGAGTTTACACCTTTATGCACCCAGAACAAAGAGCAGGCAATGCAAATCTTTACTTGAGTCTAAGTGAGGGTGTGTGTGTGAAGAATAAGCAGTTTGCTTGTGCATACACTTTAAAAAAATGTTGGGTTATTTTTTATGAACCCTGACGTAATTTAACCTATGCAGGGTTGTTTTAACCCATTGTTGGGTCGAATACTGTATAAACATTTAACCCAATGGCAGGTTTTGTCCTTTTTTGACCAAATGCTTGGTTGAAAATAACCCAGCATTTTTTAGTGTAGCAGTATTCGCATGTGATGCCAGGCTGTTACAGCTAAAGTCAACATATTGCATTTTTGCATATCACCTGAAAATATGCATTTGCTGGATTAAATCATTCACTAGTACTCGAGTATTGATATCAAATAGCACTCAGAGCAAATCATACTAAATGTACATTATGAATAGGGTTGCAAACTCAGGAATTTTGGAAATATTCCAAGGAATTCTTTTGAAATTTAAAAGCTGTATCATATACAAACATTAGCGTCCACAACATCTGACTCATCTTCATCTGTGTGCCACAATTCCCATATATGTATTTTCCATGGCAAGTTTCCAAAATTCCCATAATTTTGCAACCCTAAATGTGAATAATGCACTACACGTTCCTCTATGAGGAATAAATAAACAAGATTCCTTTGCTTTTGTTGTGCCGCACATCCGATGTGAAGCACTGCTTTGCCTATGCAACGTCAACACTAATTTTATTTAAGACAAAGTGCTAGTAACTTCTAACTGCTTTATTGAATGATGCATACAAAACTTTAATACTCTGCTTAAATCATATTCAGTTAGCTGCTTCTGTAATAATAAATATCCCAAGTTTACTCTTTTCTTTAAGTTTAAAACACACACTTCAGACATTCCATTGTTTTTTTGCATGACATTCCATGTGCGGATGAGCATCGGTAACTCGATCAGGAAACCGAGCTCATTTGTAAAGTCAGCAATGTTTGTATTGGTTTGCATATAGTACTGTACTCTCATTATTTGTTTTATTTACAACGAATTTATATACATATCAAAAATCCATTTGAATAAAAAGAATTGAAGATACATTTACAGCGTCTTTATTTGGGGGGTGAGGAGCTGAATGCAAACACTCTTTATCTTAATTTCAACATGCCTGGTGATGTTGGATGTCTCGGAGATTAAATTAAACAAATGATTTTCCATCTCCAGTCATGTTTAGTTACTTGAATAAACATATGGACTTCTTTGCATGCTCTGTTTACTAAAATGTTGTATCTGGCATAAGTTTTGCAAATGTTTAATAAAGTACACATGAAAAAATGTATTACAGTGATCTAATAGGTTTGACTTGCCACTATGCCATGAGCATAAAAGTAATATTTCAGGAAAACAAGATACACCAGCATTGGGTCAAAAAAGAATGAACCCAACCCATTTGTAATTTAAAGGGGCAATGGCATGAAAAATCTGACTTTTTCTATGTTTAAGTGCTATAATTGAGTACTTTTATCAACCTAGAAAATGTGAAAAAGATCAACCCAGTAACTTAGTTTTGCTAAACCATTATCCGCGAGCATGTGAAAAAATAGGTCATTGAAATTTGGCTCTCCCTATGATGATCTTATTATAATAATACCGCCCCTTAATCTGCACTATCCAACCACGGCACAGCCACTTAGTGCAGAGAGAGAGAGAAAAAATAATTCAATTGTATCAAACCACCAATTGCATCATTGTGATCAGTGTTTGGATTTCATCAGCTCATTTGCATTTTAAAGGACACACTCAAAACGGCACATTTTTGCTCACACCTACAAAGTGGCAATTTTACATGTTATAATAAATGATCTATATGGAATTTTGAGCTAAAACTTCACATGTGTACTCTGGGGACACCAAAGATTTATTTGACATCTTAAAAAAGTCTTGTGCCATGGCCCCTTTAACCTGTGCTGAATTACACTGCTCAAAAAAATAAAGGGAACACTTAAACACCACAATGTAACTCCAAATCAAACTCTTGAGGTAGCCTGACTGCCATTAGGTACTCAGACCCCTTGTGAGATCATATGCTGGTGCGGTTGGCCCTGGGTTCCTCTTTATGCAGGACAATGCTAGACCTCATGTGGCTGGAGTGTGTCAGCAGTACCTGCAAGAGGGAGGCATTGATGCTATGGACTGGCCCGCCCATTCCACAGATCTGAACCCAATTGAGCACATCTTGGACATCATCCACCAACACCACGTTGCACCACAGATTTGTCCAGGAGTTGGTGGATGGTTTAGTCCAGGTCTGGGAGGAGATCCCTCAGGAGACCATTCGCCACCTCATCAGGAGCATGCTCAGGCATTGTAGAGAGGTCATACAGGCACGTGGAGGCCACACACACTTCTGAGCCTCATTTTGACTTGTTTTAAGGACATAAAATAAAAGTTGAATCAGCCTGTTGTGGGGTTTTCCACTTCAATTTTAAGTGTGACTCCAAATCCAGACCTCTATGGGTTTATAAATTTGATTTCCATTGATAATTTTTGGGGGATTTTGTTGTCAGCACTTTTAACTATGTAAAGAAAAAAGTAATTAATAAAATTATTTAATTCATTCAGATCTAGGATGTGTTATTTTAGTGTTCCCTTTATTATTTTGAGCAGTGTATTTTAATCCATTATTGGGTCAAATATAAACATTTTCTAAGTTAATTTAACCCAACGCTGGAAATACCCAACATTTTTAAGAGTTTATGACCTAAAGTAGTAATCTCTAATCATTCCCTAGTTTTCCATTAGGACCAGAGGAAAAAATGGCAATGTAGATATGCTTAATGTAGCTGTCACACCAGCCTCAGTAAGGAAAACACAGCTGGTCCAACTCTGACGGTATAAACGTCCCTGTTGTTTCACAGCAGAGGGTCAATTTGGTTTGTACAAACCCAGCTTTATCTCGGTCAGTATGGCCAGGTCCAGCTCAGCCCAAAACACCTACAAATGGGTTACGGCTTTCCTTATGCTGTGGTCCATGGCGTCTCTGATAGTCATCGTGGTCTGGGTAACATGGAGCCCTAAAGCAAGCATTGAACAGTGCAGAGCAGAACAGCAGGCTTTAATTAAAGAAATGGAAGAAGCTAAAGTTGTGAAAGAAAACGAGGAGAACGACTTCAAATCTACACTGAAGCTGAGCTCTGAGAACCAGACTGAACTTCAAGAGGAGCTGGAAACTATTCACAAAGATCAGAGAGAAACAAAAGCATCTCTAGCTGAGAGTTTGAATCTACGGGTGAGTCTTGTCTTATATCATTATAAGTGGTATATATTCTACTCTTTACATTATGTTAAATAGTTTTCCTATTATTCTTCTTTCATGTAAAGCTGCTTTGAAACAATGCAACCTTGTACAAAGCACTATAACTAAATTTGAACATGTTTACATTTGCATTTCACAACTGTATGTCCTTGATTAAAGGCTTACATAATATAAACATGTTGGACCTGGTTATGGTTATACTGCTGTTGAAGTCATATGGACCCAGCAAACACAGAATGTTCCCCTATGTCTGGTGGTCATTTGGGGTTTTTTGGGGGGGGCAATAACGATCAGGGAACAATTTTTTTTGCAACCCTAAAATAACGTTTGTAGAACGTTGCAGTGTGGTTATTTTTAAATCATCGAAACTATCATAGGCCCTGTCCCAAATGGCACACTCCGGACTTGTGGTCCTCCTCAGAGTCCACACTTTGATGACATCACGTAGTCCAGACTTAAGGGACCCTTGATGCGAGTCCACGTGGGTGCACCGGAGTTGTATTTTGGGACAGACTCGAGCATCACACCGGAAATAGGTAGAGAAGTTGCCCGTCAGTGTGAACTCCTCCCTTCCGTCGCCTGATTGGTCTGATTGCCCTTTCGCAAGGACTTCTGGGTTGGCAAAGTGCGCGAAGCCTGCTGCAGTGCGGGCTTCGCTGAAGACCGCATCAAGGGGGCAAAGGAGGCGCTGATGAGCACACTTCAAAGCATAAAAATGACAGATGGGACACCCTACGGCAGGGGTGGGGAACGCTGGTCCTGGAGGGCCGCTGGTCCTGGAGGGCCACTGTCCTGCAGAGTCTAGTTCCAACCCTAATCAAACACATCTGAAAAATCTAATTAAAGTTTTCAGGATTACTTGAAAATGAAATTCAGGTGTGTTTGGTTAGGGTTGGAACTAAACTGTGCAGGACAGTGGCCCTCCAGGACCCAGGGTTCCCCACTCCTGCCCTACGGACTCGTAGACTAAGCGAGAACGCGCAATTTAAGGCCACAAGACCGAAAGTCCACATGAAGTGCGCCATTTGGGACAGGGCCTTATACAAAACAGTTTTTGCAACAGTGGTTGCCAGATTGTACTGTTTTGTTTTTATTCTTACCAATATTCGAATGCTGTATTTTGTTCCATCTTATTTTAGATGACCCTAAAGAAAAATCTAACAGCTTTGGAAAACATAAGAATTCTGCATCTGGATGAGTATAAAGGACTTTCTTCTATGCTGGCCCAACAGCAGGGTAGGAGGAATGGCTAATATGGAAATATATTTTTTTTAATCCCTAATAACAAAACCATCGCAGTGAAAGATGTTATTTAGATGTTTTCCAGAGCATTATTATATAGATTATAAAATAAACAATGTGTAATTGACTGATGAAATAACATCTTGCAGGCCTTAAAGAATAAAAGAAAAGTCAATGATGAGGTCAAACCAGTGGTTTATATTCACATATTTTCCGCATTTGTTATATATTTGTCCAACAAGTAGATATTGTCTTGTTTTTTTTTTTATATGGTGGTGCAACAAAGAAAACCATTTACTTTTTTAATAAGTGACTTTTATAGTTATTTCATGTTATGTTGACGTTAGAATGAAAATGTAAAATGTATTTTGATGTGTGCACAGCTCTTATTGAGACACTGTGGATGAATGTGAGCAGTGAAGCGCATCACTTAGATTCATGCGCAGCTCTGCGTGATGCCGCAAACAGCCAACAGATGGCAGCAGAGAGTCAGAGGAAAGCCTGTCAAACCCAAACAACTTATCTAGCCAAACAACTGTGAGTGACTAATACACAAACATATCTGTTATATATTGTTATACGTGATCATGTTTCATATTATGCTGTTTTATTTTGTTTGATTCATTTTGCAGAGAGAACTGCAGGACCAAGGATGTCCAGAACCGAATGAGACAGAAAAGTTTCTTGTCTTCAACATCACTTCAATAATTGCCATCAGTCGATAGTGTCAAAAACTAAAGCTAATAAATAGATTAATTATTATATGAAGTCTCTCTATCATCTTTGCATATTATATTCATTTCAGTGCTACCTTCAAAGCTGTAAAGTGAAATAAAATTTAACTGATTATATATTTTGTGTAATTATCTATTACTTATCTCAAGTCACATCTTAAAACAACCATAATCAAAAACTTGCTTTATTGGTATACTCTTACAGAATGTGTCCAAAGTACAGATACAGGTGCATGTAAATATACACAGTCTGTAGGCTACTATGTGTTTAGGTGCATGTTAGGTTACATGTATGACACTATAAACAAATATGAATTTACACTGTTTTTATATACACTCCACAATTAATATTTTTGACTGCTGTACTGTGGGTATGTGAATAAATAAAACATTATTAAAATAATACAATCATATTTATTTTTAAATATCGATATATTTTCAACTGAAGATGGAATTTGTTGTAAATACTAATAGGATGTGTTAATAATAATAATGCACATGATTAGACACGAAACTGAAGAAAGTTTTGGCGTGCGTGTTTGTGATAGGAGAGGGAGGGTTGTGGCTAGAAGGGATACAGCTACTGTCATAATCTCGTGAAATCTCGTCGGCTGAGCGCTGTTTTTATCATAGATATGTGTAAAGGCAAAATCTCGCGAGATTAGCCATTGCTGTATCCCCTCTAGCCAGAACCGAGAGGGAGGGATGGGATTCGCTGCTCTGTTGTTATTCCTTTAACATGTAAACCAACTTCCGGATTCACAACAACACTCGAGCCTAATCCAATGAGCTAAACAAAACGACTTAACGTTAATCCAACAAGTAAGTGTTTATCATTCACATATTTAAGAGCCTGCGTAGTTTTACAACATTTAAACAGTTGCTATGTGAAGTGTCTAATAGTGCGCGATGACGTATTGACGTCGATTTCCATGGAGCTGCTAATGCTAACGTACTGCGATTCAAGTCAACACGTCTGCAGTTTCAGATCTAGTCTGTTTTACATGCTACATTTGTTATGCAATGTAAAAGTAAATTGTAATAAGTAAAATATTGCATTTATAATCGTATGGTTTCTTTATGATGCGTTTTATTTTGCGAGATGTTGTTTCCAGCTAAAGTTGAAGCTCCAGGATTTGATCGTGTCTACAGAACTATTAACGTTACCAAGGTCTAAAATTATTCATATGATCAATGTTTAAAAAACATATAGGATTTAGTTAGCTTATTTTGTTTTAGTCAATGCTTAAAGATGTGTAGATGTTAATGCTTTCAGTTTTAAACGCGTCGCTTCTGCTTATTATTGAGAGTTAAACTATTACGCGAGTACGTAGATTAAAAAAAAATCGTAATATTTAAAATTAAAATTCCGTATGTATTACATTTGATTCCCAATTTTTCGTTGAATATAAAATGTTACACCTGTTGAATAGTTGGTATTTGTGATAGTTTTCCATTTTAGTAGTCAACTAAAATCAGTACACGTCATGATTACATCACATTGTGTGTTTTTCTGCAACCCACCCAAACAAAACTGACCACCAGTGTGCCATCAATCCCTGCAGGAATGAATTCACACGGGAGAAAGAACCCACGCAGGACCCGTCAACCCATTCCTGAAGTCCTGCCTAAATCCCACACACCTGGTTCATGCGACAACGCTTCCACTTTGCATAGTAGGAAAACCAGGAAGACTCCAGATTTGCATGCTGCTGGATCATGTGGGTTAACTGAAACCGTGAACGACAAGCAGAAACCTCAAGCATTAAACCAAAGTGCCTGTCCCGACCCATCAAACCGTTTACAAAAACCTTCACGTCCAGTAAGACACACAAATGGACACGTGTCTTCAAATTCAGGTGAACCTGAGCCAAAAAAATCCACATTCCAGAAACACCCAACAAAGATTTCAAAAACATCTCGCAAGGGAAAAACAAAAGCGGATGTTCAACCTTGTGACAAAGGCGATGTTGCCACACCAAGCGATGTAGCTGGCAACAAACCTTGTTTTGATAGACTGAAAAATGATACAGAACTCAAAGCAAAGGACAATAGTGATAAAACAAAACGGACACGTACACAATCTTCTAAAAAAATACAGAAGTGTCAGACTTCCTCTGATGTTTCTAAAGGACTTCACAAGCGTACCACATTATCTCCTCGCTCTCAAAAGCAGAAATCCTCCAGTCACACTAATAAGGCTTGTAGTTCTGGACCTTGCACACCAAAACGGGGCAATCTTAAGCCTTGCCCTCTCCTCAGCTCAACGCCCAACTCACGCCTTAGATCACCAAATCCAGATTCAGAGATAAGCTGCTCACCATGCACACCAAGAAGTCAACGTAACATTACACAGTGCAGTCCAGTACAGGTATGTGATCATATGACCATTGTCTGCTCTTTGAAATAGAGCCAGGGTATATATGTAAAATCCCTTATATCTAATGGACACTTAGTTCCTCAGTGTTAGAGCATTGCGTTAGCAGCGCAAAAGTTCAAGGGTTCAAACCCAGGAAACAAGCATTCTGTTAAAAAAGTATACCTTGTAATCCAATCAAGGTCTCTCTTTGGATAAAAGTGTGCCAAATGCGTAAATGTGAACAGTAGAAACCTAGTGACCACCACTTACTTACTTTTTTAAAAAGAGTTCATTTAAGTGCTGCTTGGGGTGATGAAGGTCATGCCACAACCCTTTGTCTTTGTTTAGGATCGGTTTTCTAAAAATAATGATAGGTTATGTTTTGGGCAACTTGTGAGACGTAAAGGGGAAGTGAAATTGCTTATTTTCATACAGTATTCATGATGTACTGTAGTTTTATATCTTCAGCACATTTATTTCTACATTATACCCTACCCATTCTCATGAAATGCGTATAAATGGCACACAGTGTGAAAAGTTGTGCAACATGTACATATGTCAAAATGTTTAAAAGCCGGTTGCGCTGGCGTTATGTCTAATCCCAATTTAGGTGACGGACTTTGTAAACTGAAAAACTAAGCGGAGGAAGAAGACCCCCAGTTTAAGAATAATGTAAAAAAAAATTGTTTTCATTTTTATTGAAATTAAAAAAGATTTTGATTAAAACCTTTTTCTTTCAGTCGTGGAAGTAAAAATAGCAGGCTTTTAATTGCTGTAATGTATAAATATCCTACATTATCGTTGTAATTATCATAAATAATTTTGCAAATATGCAAGAAAAGGTTTGTACTCTAAAAATACAACAAAGAGATAAAGATTTACAAACGTGCGGAGAGCCGTTTCAGCACTCGGACAGCCCCATGGAATTTTTAAAAAGCATTACTTAAAATGTTTCTCATCTTAGCATATCCACAGGTACAGAGTCATCATAACAATAAATCCATGTGATAGCATTTAAAAAACATTTAAAAATAAATGCATTGGATTAAAGCAAAGCATTTATTTACTTACCAGGCTGCAGGTGAAGCAGCTCTTTACGCCTTCTAACGTCTCGTAATCGGTCCTCATTTATGTCCAAGAGACCCAATAATAATCTTTTACATTCAATCCTTTAATCTTTCATATTTAAAAGCATTTTTGTGATGTTATGCATTCGTGTGTGTGATAGCAACACGCCAACAATGCGCCTGAACACACCTCGCTTTCAGACCAGTATGCCCATGGGCACAAAATTGCGCCGGATTGCGCTGGGAGTATTATAGAGCCCAAAAAGTTGTTCTAACCCCAAATCCAAGTGACAGAAACCAATAAATAAAACAACACAAAAAAAGGCCATATTAAGTGAACGCAAAGGACTGGCATATCCTACACAGTCTCATGTAGATGCGTATAAAAAGCAAGGGTTAGCTTTAAGATTAGATTTAAGATTTGCTTAAGGAGGTTATTTAATATACAGGTTTCTCCATGTTTTTGTCTATATTTAAGCCATGGTCTCTTGGAGTTGGGGTTAGAATTGGGGTTTGGGTTAGGATGTCATTTTTATATAACATAAAGTTGTTTTAACCCTAAACCCAAGCAAAAATGGTAAAAAAGCAAAAAAAATCAATAAATAACCAATAAATAAAATGACAAAGATGCGCCATTTAAGTGAATGGGAAGAATTGGTGTATCATATGCACGCCAAATTGGAATTTGGACTATGTATTGCACGATTTTCACACTTTGTGCTATTTATACGCAATTTAGTGAGACTGGGTTTGCATATCAAATGCACGCAAAATAGGAATTTGGCATATAAATTGCATGACTTTTCACACTGCGTGCTATTTAAATTACACAACGCATTTCATGAGAATGGGATGATTATACCACAGAGCTGTTTGGTTTGAGAAATGTTTCACAGGTACCGTGTGCATTATGTTTTTATAAAGGCACACCTGACATGTCAAATGTCTTAAAATAACCTCCAGAGCAAAGTCTAGCAATGTCTTTGGTAATCGTGGTATAAGAGGGATAATTGACTCCGGTCTTTTAAATTATTTGAAAATAATCCACACCCATCGTGTAACATTACACTCGCATTATTTGCGAATAATTTAATGGCCCATCGTCAATTATTCCTACATGTCCAATATTCAGTATAATGCCTAGTCCTACATAGAAATTCCTGGTTTAGTTGCATGATGTGTTTTCTCATTTGGTTTTCTTGTCAGGTGTCTTCCCCAGACGACAAACCAGTAAGAAAAGTCAAACCCCGGAAACTCACGGCAGCGGGGAAGCCGGAAGGACAGAGGAAAAGAAATTCACAGGAGCCAAGGTCTTCTCGGCCCTCAAAACGCTGCAAGAAGAGTGAAATGTTTTTGACAGAATCCCCTCAGGATGAGACGTCTCTTTCCAGTAGATTTTCTTTGATAACCCCGAATCCAGAACTCCAACAGAAATTGGGTATGCTTGTTAAAATTGTATATGATGTAGATCGATTTAAATATTGATTTAATCCCGCGCCCTGTCTCCTTTTAAAATCACACCCAACTAAGTTTAAAACCATTGTTTTGGCACCTTGTTTTACAGGTTTTACTCGAATAGGTGGTCCTTGTTGTCATAATACATTAGTGCTCATTGCCATGCACCCATGTCTATTTATTAGATGACATGATGTGTTGTTTGATATCATCTATATTGTTATGTTATTATGTACCCATCAGATGAAAGCATGTCCTCTGACCTCTCCATTGAGCTGAGCCTGCAGGGGGAGTTCCAGCCTCTCTGCCACTCCCTCTCCATACAGGAGGATGAAGAGGATCAGGATAATGATGATGAGGAGGAGCTGCCCAGTTTCTTGCAGCAAGACAATAAAAGTGAGTATGGTTGGTGTTGATTGGGGAAATCTGTTATTTTGGTCAACGATCCATTAATGTGAATTTTGCGTTTCCAGAGCCTTCATCGATCTCAGAGGGACTTTGTGTGTGGTGTAAACTGAGGAAATATCCCTACTGGCCAGCTGTGGTAAGTACCAGCTTTGCGCACAATTCAGAATTGATTTTGTAATGATATTTCATTTCATATTAAATTCTTTAATTGATCTGAGGTACTAAACAGAATGCAGAATGTACATTTAAAAAAAGAAATCCCATCAATTTTGATTGAGCCTTATTTAGCTATTTTTCAGTGTTTCGTTTCTTTTTTATAACTCCTCATGTTAATGTGTAGTACATTAACGGCTCACTCATCTCTTCTGTGGTTAAAAGTGTGAATCACAAGAGCAAAAAAGCCAGCATTGTATTTATTGATGGTTACATAACTGATCAAAAGAGAAAGAGAAAAGGGTAAGAATTCATTTATCATTATATAGACTATTCCCAACATTTGTTAAATTACACCTTAATATTTTCCTGGTGTCATCTATAAGAAACCATATATACACTATAACAATTCCTAAGTCTTATGTCTGCGAGTGTACATGCACAGTGCAACTTACAGCCTTGCAAAGCATGGTTTATTTGATTCGTACGCTTACACAGATCTTCAACACATCCACATTGCATCAAATTGTATGCCTCTCGTGGGCTACACACTACATACTCCTGTATGTGCATAGAGTACGCGTAGTTACAAAAATAAAAACCTGAACTATACTTTAGGCTGTAGTCTGTATCATTGTCTTGCTTTCCTTTATGAATATTTAAACAGGCTTGAATGGTTGCTTATTGAATAAACTTGCAACTGAGTCTTAAAATTTGAATGATAGTGTAATTTTTATTCCTTCTAATAACCTCATTGTTTTCTTCTAAAGATTTTTTGTATCTCTGCGAACCCTAAAGCCGTTTGACTGTGAAGAATCCGAAAAACTGGTGGTAAAGTTACATATCATTATAAAGAGTAAATATATGCGACCCTGGACCACAAAACCAGTCATAGTTTTTTTGTTAGGATCGGACAATATTTGGCCGAGATACAACTATTAGAAAATCTGGAGGGTGCAAAAAATCACCTATAAATTTTCCAAAAAAAGTCCTTAGCTACACACACACACACACAGATATATATATATATATATATATATATATATATATATATATATATATATATAAATGTACAAAATATCTCCATGGAACATGATCTTTACTTAATATCCTAATGATTCTTGCAATAAGTTTGACTCATGACTGGTTTTGTTGTCCAGGGCCACATGTTTGCTTTAGCTAAAATAATTTAATTTAGATTGTAAGCTCACATTTTTATATTTCTGTGTTATTATTACTTGGTAGTCAATGCTGTATTGGATGATCACACTGTTTACTATAGCGTATTTATTTGTTTTTTTTTACCCTTCGGTTAGGATGCAGCAAAGGAGAAGTATGGCAGTGCTATAACCTGGTCTCTGGAGCTGATATCAGACTATAGAATCCGCATTGGTATTTACCCTTCTGTTTTGTTTTCCTCTTAGAAATTCAATTTATGTTGAACCTTTAAAGAAAATAAACATCATATTTTGCAAATTTGACCCAAACAAACAACAAATGATTAAACGTGCAATTTGTAAGATATTTGCAGTAAAATGTCCAAAAACCACTAGGCCAGTGTTATATATTTTGTCCAGCTGATTACTATCAATATCTGTAATGTTTTCAACTACTTGTAAATCGTGAGAAAATTTCCATTCAAAACATTGACACGGGGCAGTGCAGTCTCCTGTCAATGACGTTAATATCCATGTGACCCTTTGTCACCGCCTTTACTGACGTAAAAACCACATGACAACAGTGGTCGAGTTCGAAAATATAAAATGGCAGCCAAGGAAGCAACTGGAGCACAAATTTAGTGAAAATAAACGTATATTTTCACTTTTTACACATTTTAATTGCATTTATAGCGAGAAATAAGTATTGTTGTTTTCAAATATGTGATTAGTTATCACAAAGGTGCTCTCTGTTTATATTTCAAACACGCTGCCTTTGAAGTGCGTCGGAAAGCCTTTCTCTGAGCTGCCTTCATGCCTCCGAAGTCATTTCCTCATGAGGCAGCGAGGCAACAAGTCATCACTGCCTTGAGTTTTCGGACGCAGCCAGTGTCGTGGACAAATGCGGAACTATGCGATAGCACCTGTCGGGCTACGCGCTTGCTTATGAACAAAACGAGAGAGGATCAATTTGTTGTTGCATTATCTGGATGGAGAGAGCTTCACGACAACATTTAACTAGACCGAGATTCTGATCCTGCTTGTGTTTTACGCGATGGGTGAGTTGTTTTGGTTCGTAACCCTTCAAAAAACGTATGCCATTATATTCATCACAACATTAGTGTGTAGATTGTAATCAGCGCGTCTTCCCGCGGACGATATGCACATCAAGAGGTATTGTACAGCAATATAAATGGTCATTTTAAGACACTTCACAATAAGATTTGTACTGTCAATACATTATGTGAAAAATCATTGTAGATTGTAAGTTGAAAACTTAATTCTGTGCTGTGTTAACCATCGAATTTGGACGTATAGTATAACATCTATGACTAACAATTTCGTTTTGAACATCACATATAAACTTACATAATGAAATAAACAATGTCATCAAACGCAACATTTATAAGACTTGATTACCTTATCCGTCAACGTGATTTCTCGTTCGCGTCTGATTGATGGCCATCAGCGGTTGAGTTAAAAACTACAAATCCCATAATTCCACGCTGCTTCAGAGCGTCATTAAACAACAACATTGTTATTGATTTGATCTGGCGCCATCTAGCGGCGCATAAATACAAATTGCATCTTTAACAAAAAAAAACACTTGAGCTCTAAATAAAGTAAACTAAATCAGTCCTCACTCTGCATTAGCTTATTTAAAGGTGCTGTAGAATGTAAAACTGTATTTTTCTTGGCCTAAATGAATAATAAGAGTTCTCTACATGATAATGGCATATCATAAGCCTCAAATACGTTTGTTTCCTCCTTATGTAAACCTTGTGCATGCAAAAGACCGCTGGAAAACATTTCAACATAACAACAACTGTGACATTACAGTCATGATGTACGCCCTTAAATAAAAATAAAAACATTAAATTACACACAAAATTTATTACATTGTTGTTACAATGCTAAAAATAAAGTTGAGACTGCTGAGTTAGCACAATATGCTAGCGTTTAGGCTAAAGTTACGTTTTGCAAATCCATACTGAGAAAACACGAATAAACGTACCCCTCGGAAACATTCATTTCCAATCTCCAAACAATTGGTTGTTCCTCAAAATCTGCATCTTCGTCTGAAACAAGCTCAAACATATACGGTCTGTTTGCTTTATGAGCTACTGTTTTGAGCCTCGTTGTGAGACAGCCAATCAGAGCAGAGCTCAACATTAAAATTCATGACCCTTCCAAAGAAGGTAAAATCAGCCGTTTCATTTTGGGGACAAATCCTAGGGTTGTAAATGGACATGCAAAATCTCTGGATAATTTTTGCACTTAATAAAGCCACATACCTTCTATGTAAATATCAGAGAAAAATGTAGCACATATTATTTTAAAGGCGGAGTCCACGATGTTTGAAAGCCAATGTTGATATTTGAAATCACCTAAACAAACACGCCCCTACCCCAATAGAATCTGGACCTTCTGTTGATAGACCCGCCCCACACATACGCAACCCGGCAAGGATGTCGGTTAGTAGACACGCTCCTTACTGCTGATTGGCTATAAGTGTGTTTTGGTAGTCGGCCCGTCTCCTTTTCCAAAGCGTTTTTCAAACATCGTGGACTCCGCCTTTAATGCATTCTTTGGCACCTTTACAGTAACAGTTCACTTAAATATAAAAATTCCCCCATAATTTGTGCATACTCATGCCATTGCAGATGCATTTGACTTCCTATCTTTAGTTGAACATAATTTTTTATTAAAATACCGTAATGTTATCTTCTTATTGGGTCCAACATAGTGAACCTACGAAAAGCATCCATCATTAAAGATATCCACATGACTAAAGTGGGGTAATTTTTTGTCTTTTGAATTGAAACGATACGTTTATGAGAGAAATCGATTAATATTTCGATTTTTTTTTTCAATATGCCACATGGCAACATGTCGTACAGATTAACACTATAAATACAGCTGTGTCACTAAATGAAGAAATATTTTGTATTACAATTCGCATTTAAACAGCTATAATTTCCAAACATCTATCTCACTACTTTATTTAAACTCCCTTGTGCTATGTTACACACATGTCTAATGTAACACATACAGATGTTGACACATTTCCTGTTTTTCTGGCAGGATGTGGCTCCTTCACCGGTTCCCTTATCGAATATTGTGCAGCTGACATCAGTAAGTCTCCTCCCTGACAGAGATTCATATCTAAAGCTTAAATTTCAGAAGTGACAGGGTGTGATTCTGTGAACCCAGGTTGCCCGGTGAGGAGGAAGTTCTCTGAAGGGAAGTCTGTGCTCACCTTCCCCAGTCAGGAGATCCTGAGCGAGCAGTTTCACAGTTCAGATGACAACACAGAGGACATCGCTGTTGAAGAACAAGACGATCTGCATTCGAAGAAAGTCTTACCAGACCGAGCCAGGGCCGCACGCAATCGAGCCAATGAGAAGCTGGTCGACTTCATCGTCAACAGGCGAAGAGTCGAAAACCACTTACTGGTATGATCGGCAACATTTACCAACAGTAACATGCTGCATAAATTATCGTAATATACTGTACACTGTGAGAAAATGAGGACGCAACTTGATAATGCATGACTCTTTCGGATGGTTTGTATAGGCAGTGATCGGTGGTCAGGAGTCGTCTCAGTGGATGCAAGCCGTCAAAAAGTCCACTCGCCGAGTGGTGGACGTGTACCTGGAGGATGAGGAGCAGGTGGATAAAGTGTACCGCTATCTAGACATGGTCTGCAACAGCTCTCCACAGATAAACAACTGTCTGGAAAAGATCCAGGCCGACCGGATAAAGCTTATTCTGGATGTACTTTTGCCGGAGGTAATTATTTATATATTCAGCGCGGATGATACGTTTTTGACACATTAGCATTTTGTCAATGGGGGATTTC
Source organism: Misgurnus anguillicaudatus (assembly GCF_027580225.2). Lineage (NCBI taxonomy): Eukaryota > Metazoa > Chordata > Actinopteri > Cypriniformes > Cobitidae > Misgurnus > Misgurnus anguillicaudatus. The sequence continues at coordinate 16,115,472 of NC_073338.2, forward strand.
TGGGTGGGCTATTGACACGGGGTTTCCACCAGATGTGGCCATCGGGCCAAATATTGAATTCATGGAAGGAGATAGGAACATTTAGGTATACAAGTTGAGTCATAATAAATAAAGTGAAATAAGTAGCCTATTGAACACACTTGATTTAATACTTTGTAGAAAAGCCTTTGTTGGTGATCACAGCTTTTAGACGCCTCTTGTTTGGAGAGACCAGTCGTCTGCATTGCTCAGGAGTGATTCTGGCCCATTCTTCCACACAAATGGTCTTTAAATCTTGAAGGTTCCTTGGGCCTCTTTTATGAACTTTGCCAAAAAGTTCAATTTTGCTTTCATCTGATCATACTATAGTCTCCCAATAATCCACAGGCTTCTCCAAATGCTCTTTCGCAAACTTTAACCGAGCCTCAACATGCTTTTTGTTCAGCAATGGGGTCTTGCGTGGTGAGCGTGACAGTTCAGTGCATTGCTTATAGTTTTCTTTGAAACAACAGTATCTGCTGATGCAAGGTCTTCCTGAAGTTCTGCCCAAGTGGTTCTTGGCTTTTGGAGAACTCTCCTGATTATTCTTTGGACTCCTCAGACAGGGATCTTACGCAGAGCACCTGATCGTGGCCAGTTTATGGTGAAGTGATGCTCTTTCCATTTCCTGATATTGGTCCATACAGTGCTTATAGGAACAGTCAGAATTCTGGAAATGCGGCTATAATTTCCCATCAAAATGCTTTACAATGATAAGATTATGAAGATCTTGAGAGAGTTATCAGTTAGTACTGATAGGGGGCAGGGTTTCCCCCTCAATACTGACAGATTTCAGGTGTTCTCCTGGCTTTCGATGCCATTTTGCACCTTGTTCTCTTCATGTGTTCAATACTTATTCCCTGTGTCATTTCACTTTATATATTATGACTCAACTTTTATACTTAAATGTTCTGATTTCTTTGTATGAATTCAATATTTGGCTTTTCCCCACTGTATATAATGTTTTCAACCAAACACTTTTTAACATTAACGGTACTTGTGCATTTCCCATGTTAGATAAGTTAAATCAAAATGTGTTTTAGGCGATTATACGTGCCATTGCTGGAGTCCACAGGCTTTCCTTGGTGAAGGCGGAAGAGAAATATCGCAGCGGGCCATGTTTCAGTAAGAGGTACGGATACATGAGTATTTATGAGGCCGTCTGGCTTTTTAAAGCGGAGTTTTAATTTTGTCGTTTTTTTCTATTTGGTTTTAGAGAAAGACAAGAGTTCGACATGATTATTGAACAACAGATGAAGCTCAAAGAAATTGCATTGCAACATAAAAAGTAAGAGTCTACAATGCCCGTTTTAAAGAAACGTGGAGCTTCTTAACCATTTATGTACAGAAAAATTCTCTATTGGACAGCACAATCATTGTATATAGCACATGAGTTAAACAAAATGCTTCTCAGTGAAAATCAATGTATGCCCTAATGTTTATTTGCTGCTGTGACCATGAGAAACCTTTAGACTTTATCTGGTATATGGCTTATAAATCTTATCCAGATGCTGACGTCATTAAAATAAGGTGCTGTCAGTGTGTTTTATATGTGCCTTATGTGAGTGAGCTAATGCATTATTTCCATAGGTTATGTTGTTTTAAAAAAAAATGTACTTTGTAACTATTTGTAACTGAACTTATATCAAGCGTTATATAAAGTTTAACCCTTAAAACCCTATTTTTCTCTTTTTTAGGAATTATGATTAATGTGAGAATTTGTTCTGTGAGGGGATAAAGGTACAGATGCCTTTTGTCTGTTATATCTACAAATACGTTTCTGGTTTCATGCACATGGAAATTTTATACAAGACTCTAATTGTTGTTTATTAATAAATCTTTATTTTACAACGCCTGTATATGTATATATATTCAGCATTTTTGCAAACATTCAACTTATTCTGAAAGGAGTTTCCTAACATTTGTGTGTAAATGTTTTATTTTAAATACTTTGTACATTATGTGCCAATATCATCCCTCGGTCTGTTTACTATAAATGCAAGATCACAATAAATCTATATACAAAATTCTTGCCTTACAATCAGATTGAACGGAATGACATCCATCCTAACAGGTAAGATCTTGTCTGAGGTATCTGAATGAGGGCAGGGTCCTCACTAAAGCCAACCGTATCGATAGAATGGAGACAATTATTGAACTATGGCACTTAAGTGGACGTAGATCCTTAATTATATTATGGCAGGATAGGACAGTATGACCATCATACTGAGAGCAAACAAACCACATCTGAGATTTGAAATATGGTCGGACCTGACAAGAGTCTCTAAGTTGCTTTGAGAGTGTTAATCTGTGCACAGATTTTAAGAGCAGGGCCCAGTTTAATGTTCATAGCGCTCATGAGATGATCCTCTGTCAGCAGCAACAGCGCCTGTCCATCAATCTCCTGTGAGCGAAACTCTGCGGCAAGGTCATGACACCCTGATAACAAACACAGATTTCAGAGTTAATCATCAAAAACATTAACAGAAGAAATCACCATATTGTTAATACTATAATAAATCACGAGACTAGTGTTAAAGTTTAAAGGGCCAATATTATGCCCTGATTCAACATATATCGCATAAGTGCTACAACGTGCTAATCAACACATTTAAAAAAAGCTTTTGGGTAAAGTTAACCAGTCAGTTAGTGGCTGTGGGTGGGACTTTATCAGTGTGACATCACATTAACAAGATAAACAAGTTATTATAAAAAGAGCAGTGGGTGGATTTTTCTCATTGTATGGTGGTTGTGTTCATACTCTGTCAAGACACATTTATGTTCAAACACCTTGAAAAAGTGGATTTTCTATAATATTGGCCCTTTAAGGAAAGTCAGAGACATTTGGCGGCCATATTTGCATCACCTGGCAGCTATTTCAGTCCTGTAAGACCACGTCCTATTCAAGGGGTGAAGTATATCTCTTAAATCGCTGGCTAAAACAAAATATTCCCGGCCAATGATTAAATCTGTCATCTGTACCATAACTTTTGTTTCTTAAGCTCAAATTGTGAAGTTGACCGTTATTCTTAGTTAATCCTAAATTGTTGCAATATGGTCATGACATGCGAATGTAATGCTCTGTTAACCTTAAATAAACCAGGCTTGATGACGTAAGCAGCCTGCATATGCGACCTCCGCAGGCTGCAACCATCAGATTGAGAAACGGCGCCTCTCTGTACAGAGCCCCACCCCAGTCAGTTGTCAATATTTATGATTGATGATTGGATATTTTAATGGAAGGCGGGACTTTCATCACTATAAAGGTCGAATTGAGCATTACACTTTCCCTGTTTATAGTAATACTACTGAATCATGTTAACATCTAAAGTCAGTAACACTTTATTGTGATGGCCTCTGCAAAATTAATTTTAGCTCACCTACCCCCCCCATCCAAAAATAACAACAAACTATAATAACTTATATAACTTATACATTATGGGGCAGTTTCCCAGACAGGGTGTAAATTAATCCAGGACTAGGCCTTAGTTAAAGTAGGACATTTAAATAGTTATCACAAACACCTTACAAAAAACATTACTGGTGTGCATCTTAAGACTAAACAATGGCACTGATATATATATGTATAAGGTGTTTTCCAATTAAGGCAGCTCAAAGGTGCAATTTAGGCTGGGACTAGGATAAACCCTGCCTGGGAAACCTTCCCAAGTTTATTATTTTAAAACTTCAGTATGGTAGCTTGTAGTGTTGTAGTTCTCGAGACCGGTCTCGGTCTCAAGACCACATTTTTAAGGGCTCGGTCTCGTCTTGGAATCGACTGCATTTTTACCCAGTCTCGGACAAAGAGGACTCGGAATTTTATTTCAAGACCGGTCAAGACCACAACTGATGGAACACTGCAAAAAATGATTTTCAAGAAAAAGTTCTTAGTATTTTTTTATTTTTTTAGTAAAAATATCTAAAACTTCTTAAATTAAGATGCTTTTTCTTGATGAACAAAACGACCCAAGAAAATAAGTTTAGTCTTTAGAGCAAAAATATCAAATTTAACTGATTTTGTGCATAAAACAAGCAAAAAATCTACCAATGGGGTAAGCAAATTTTTCTTGAATTTAGTGGTTAAGAAAAAGGTTCAAGATTTTTTGCTCACCCCGTTGGCAGATTTTTTAGCTTGTTTTATTCACAAAATCACTTCAATTTGACATTTTTGGTCTAAAAACTGACTTATTTTCTTGGGTAGTTTTGCTCATCAAGAAAAAGCATCTTAATTAAAGAATTTTTAGATATTTTTACTGAAAACAAGACAAAAATACTAAGAACATTTTTTTCTTGAAAATAATTTTTTGCAGTGCACATCACACATTTATTTTTTATCATTAATTTTATGCAGTTTATTCAGGTTTGGCATATGATGTTGGCATTGTTTAAGCATTGTTTAAATTACTCCCAATGACAATTTTTCTAATTTTATTACTAAAAACACCTGCATTGTATTAAGTGGATGGCAAGCCATGAAAAGACAGTTCAGATTAAAGGGTTAAGTTGATTTCAGCTCTTTAGTGTTTGTTCACTTTTATTTGCTTATAGACAAAGATAAATTCCCACATATCTGCAATGCCTTTGATTATTTTATCAACTTCTCTGATGGCATGCACGCACGCACACACACAGACAAGAAGTGCCTAATCTTATGCATATTCCACATTTTATCATAAGTGTTTTAATGCAGTGAATGGTATTGGTCTTGACTTGGTCTCGGCCTGTCTTGGTCTTGGTCTTGACTCGGTCTCGACCCTTTAAAGTCTTGGTCTTGTCTCGGTCTCGGCATGTCTTGGTCTTGGTCATGACTTGGTCTCGGTTAAGGTGGTCTTGACTACAACACTAGTAGCTTGTTTGAAATTAATGACACCTGATGAATGAATAAAACCTAAAAACATATTATTTTTACCCATGTCAGGCAGGTTTACACTTTAACGTGCTTACAATTTAATGAATGTTGTATTTTCCTGTTTTTTGGGGGAAAATACACTTACGCTATATACTGAACCGAAGATAAAAAGGGTGATTGTAAGCCTGACCACAGCGAAAACTGATTAGTCTAGTTATCAGAAAGTGAATTTCCAAGAATTTCACAAACCTACGGGTGACATCACGGACACTACATCCATATTTGTGACAGTCTATGGTTTTTATGTATTATTAAAACAATCAGAGTTAAACGTTTCCATTCAGCGCCCTCTTGTGGAGCAGAAGATCTGCATTTTTAATCTACCTGGTAAGGAACCGATGAAGGAGCAGACGTTCTCCACGCTCCACTGTGAGGGCCTCAAGTCAAGAAAGCAGTCGGAGCTGCTGCAGCTCTCCACCCGGCTCTGTTCTCGCTCTCGGTCCTGCTCTTTCTCTCTCTCTGTCTGAAGACGCAGCCTGGTTGTCATTGGGCCCGGTGGATCCTCTTCCTCATCTCGCTCAATCCACACTGAGGAATTGTACACTCTCTGGTTGCCATCGGTAGGATGGGACTCTTGCAGCTGCAAGGAAATAATGTGCTACACCAATCTCAGAAGATTTATTTGGTTGTTCAAAATCGGATGGTAATAAAATGCCACGCATGGGATGACAGAATTTTCGTTTTTGGGTGAACTATCCCTTTAAAGATCATTTGTTGTTTGTTTAGACTGACCTTTCTGAAAAAGTGTTCCCTAGAGCCGCCGTTTATACGACTGGGTGGTCTCCCACGCCTTCCCATGGGTCTGTGGGGCCAGCGGCTAAGTTTATCCATCCTTAACAGGTTCAGACGCTTCTTACAGCTCACATTGAATCTGTGAGAGACGTGCGAGAGCTGTTTGTCAAAGCAAGGTTGTACAGTTTTGTAGGTGAGAGAAGGACGTGGACTACTACGAGAACACCACCTTTTGACACACGCCATGGAGCAGAAGCGTTTGGATCTGAGGAAGGTGTGAGCGAAGCCTCTCTTCCCACAAAACTCGCATTCCAACACATTGGCCACTTTTTCGACTGTCTGCTCTGAAAACAAAAGAGATGATGAGATGCATCTAAATCACAGTAACTAAGCACAAATCACTCTTTGGGTTCATTTGGTATAGGATTGGGTTAGCAAGGTCATGTGTTTAAATCCCAGGGAACACACATAATGATGAATTTTATTACTTAAATGCACTGTAAGTCACTTTGGATGCTAAGGTGCCCACCATCCTCAGCAGGTAGGTTATCAATGTCAGAATCACTCGAGTTGTCTGGATCCATCAGACAGTCATCCTGGACTGTTTCTCCATGAGTATTTCCATCTTCTGGTAATGTGGCCTGCAGGTTCATCTCTAGGGAGGCACGTCTGACCTGATGAAAAGACAAGCACATCAACACACGATATACTATACCAGGGGTGGCGAACGGCGGTCCCGGAGAGCCGCACCCCAGCACTTTTTAGCTCCATCACAGATCAAATATCACAAGTCTGAATGTTTCTAGTAACTCTTTAGACCTTGATTACCTGTTCAGGTGTGTTTGATGAGAGCTGGAGCCAAACTCTGCAGGTCTCCAGGACGACGCTCGCCACCCCCGTACCATACCGTTCAGTGTCATTGTGGGGTTTTAGGGCCAAAGATGCGAGGACCCTATTGTTCTTCAAGGAATTATTTGTTGTTGAGATTTTAAAGATGTTCTATGTTTCCAATTTGTTTGTGGAGCACTTTGCGATGGACTCCAAATGGGGACTGGTTGATCTTTACATGACCTTCACTTAGCCTCACCTTATAACTCTTTGCTCAGATCTTTGAGCTTCATGGCTTCATTAACCATGGGCATGATTACGGCCTCATGGCGCCTGTGAATTTCTACATGGTCAACCAGTGGACATACCGGGAACGGCTCCAGGCCCTCTCGGATGACGAAGCCCTCAATGAGGTGTGTGAGGATGTGAGGTCTAACGATGGCCTGTGAGGGCTGACCCTCAGGGTTCCCCGGAAGGCTGGCTGGGGGAAACCTTCTTACCGCAGAAGAGAGGAGGGGAGGGGGGGAACCGTTGGCGTATGTGGGGTCCTCCGACGACTGGTTCACCGATGGTACACGGGGTTGGTCCTGATCAGCTATGGATAGAGTTCAGGTTAATCAGTTGTGCACAGGATATTGCTGGTAAAGGTCTACATGGGCATTAAAACCAAAATCAGACCAAGGGTTGGACGTATGTGTGGATGTGTCACGTACCTGTGCAGTTTTCTGGCTGAGCCTGTACATCATCAGAGCTTGTCTGGGGTTCGACCGGTGGGGATGTTGGTGCCGGGGTAGGCGTTCTGTTCCTCAACTCATCCTTCATCAGATTCATGCTTTCACTCTCTTTAAAAAACTGAGTAGCCTGTAAAATCCCATAATAGATTCTTAAAACTGAAATAGCATTATGCAATTATTAAATAGCTATGAAGAAATCTAACCGACAGAGCTTCTGGTTGTGTGGCAGGCTGCAGCTTCAAGTCCACGGCCACCGTCTGTGGTGGCGGTAGGTTTTGAAAAGGAAGCTGAACCAGAGCTTCAGCGGCTGGAAGTTCTTCCTCGGACACCAGCATATGATCAGACTGGACAGCCACGGTCTGAACCGAGCGCAGAGACAGTCTCGGTGGCTGCATTAGTCTGGGCAGGGCCATGGTGAGAGGTGGAGGACAGGACAGTGGTGAATACTGAGAGACCGGCTCTAATACCGGACCCAGATGAAGGGGTGGCGGGTCGGGGAGTGTTGGCGTGGAGGTAGAGACTACAGCTTGCTGATTGGTTGGTTGATTTGTGGAGGAGGGCACTGAGAAGAGTTGGGTGTGCTGTGATTGGACGGTGGCTGTAGAGGGAGTAGTGCGGGTCTGGAGGGAGAGAGGTGGAGGAGAGACCCCTCGTGGTGTGACACGCAGAGCGATGGGCTGGACCTGTCTTTGAGCAGTGGCGCTCTGTTGAATAATGAGCTGGTGTGGCGCCATCCTCTGGCCGGGAGGGCAATGCAGATGATGTCTGACCAGTGTATGAGACTGGACTGGGGAAAATGTTGCTAGTAGCAAACAGGAAATTATTCAGTTTTGATTATATCACAATTCAAATAATGTATCCTACATGAAAATGGTAACTTACATGGTGCAATGAGTGAGTGGGATGATGGTGGCTGAGAGACATTGGTCATAAGTGACTCACTTCGAGAAGTTTCGACCAGGTTTTGGGACCCTTGTGTGGACTTCAGTGGGCAAATAGACATTTTGGGAAGTGGGGTCACCAGCGTCTGGCCTTGAGGGGAGGGCTTGATCTGGATGTTATGGGGAGCAGCAAGTGATCCTTGGAGATTTGTGCGGAGCGCCAAGCTCTGAACCTTAAGAAAACAACGTATTCAATAACACAACATAGTTGGGCCACCAACAGCTTTGTCTTTTTAGCAAAGTTTTAATGACCATTCATCTTAGACTATTCATCATTAAGATACAAAAAAGCAATTTTCTGAACAAAATCTTGAACTCTTTTAAGGAGACTGAAATTTGGAAGTCATTAGATTAGAAACAAGAATTTTATTTTATTTAAGTTTAAGAGAGCCTGCAGGTTCCTTTAGCTTTATAACTGTAGTTTATAATGTTATTCCTTTTTTTAAATTCTGCCTAAAATTTCAATTTTTCTGGTTGTATTCTGAAATCATTATATATTGTCACTTATCCATTGCAAAAACAGCAAATTTAATGGGTATACAGACCAATTCGCACAAGTAGATCACTTACAAAGTCAATGCAAAGATGCAAATAAACACAAATAATATTTTGTGGCGCAATTGCTGAGCTATTTGCCTTAAAAGTGTTATCGTGCAAATTGTAAATATTTAGCTCAAGCTAAAAATGTGCATGACACGAAGTTAGTACCTCAAGTAATCTAAAGCGAGGAATGCGAGGCTTCGCAATTGGTGTGTACGCAGCATAATGCGGCGTAAACACCAAACGCAAATTCAACAATTTGCGCAAGTAGATTACATACAAAGTCAACGCGAAGACGCAAATAGACACAAACTCGCCCAAGGTGGTGCGAATTATGCAAATTGGGGCGGTACATTTGTCGCAAAAACACAAACTATTCACCTTAAATGTGTCTTTAAGCAACTTGAAAATATTAAACTCCAACTAAACAATTTACATGACACGAAGTTAAATCCCACGACTAATCTAGAATAAGAAACGCGATGCTCCGCATTTGTTGTGTACGCAACATAATACGGCGTAAACACCAAAAGCAAATTTAACGATTTGCGCAAGTAGATTACATACAAAGTCAATGCAAAAACACAAATAGACACAAACTCGCGCAGGGTGGTGCGAATTACGCGAATTGGGCGGCACGATTGCCACGAAAACATGCGCTATTCACCTTAAATGTGTCTTTGCGTAAGTTGAAAATATTCAACTCAAGCTAAAAAAATTCATGACACAAAATTAAATCCCGCGAGTAATCTAGAATGAGAAACATGATGCTTCGCGTTTGGTGTGTACGCTAAATAATGGGGCGTACACACCAAATGCGAATTCAATGATTTGCATGAGTCGATTACATACAAAGTCAATGCAAAGACGCGAATAGACACAAACTCGCGCAATTGCCGTGAAAACATGCACTATTCACCTCAAACGTGTCTTTGCGCAAGTTGAAAATATTCAAATTAAGCGAAAAACTTGCATGACCTGAAGTTAACCTGTAATCTAGAGCGTCACGTTTGATGTGTACGCAGCATAAGACTTTTGCACTGAAATAAGTAATACGATCGTGAAGTAGTCACATTGTTTAATAGAAATAAAACTTAATTAGACATATTAACATAACTGCTTTAATCAATATTATTAAAATTATTTTTTTTTAGTTTGATAGATAGATAGATAGATAGATAGATAGATAGATAGATAGATAGATAGATAGATAGATAGATAGATAGATAGATAGATAGATAGATAGATCATTCTTACCTGTGATGATGCTGATTGAGAGGACACGACTGTTAAATCAGGCTGAACAGCAGCTACTGTAGCCGCAGGGGTGAGAATCAACTGGAGAATTAGAGGCAATGCATACAAAATACAAGAAACACAGGAAGAATAAAAAGAAGAAGAGTGTAAAATGAATCGATATGGAAATCAGTGAACAAACTGGTTGCTCAAGCAGCTAAATGAGTATTAAATACTCGCTTACCATCTGAGTGCGCAGGTACATTTGGGCCTGGCTACCTGTGGGAGAGTTGTTTCCTAGAAGCATGGTCTGCTGGGATACGGCTCCTCCTGTGCTATTGGAGCTGCTGGCCTGGATGCGGCCAATCGGCTGATTTACAGAACAGGTTGGTATGGTGATCTATAGGCAAGGGAGAGAGGTGTTGTTGTATTCACACCATTGATGAAAAGCTGGAAATGTTTCATAGCCCAAATTTCTAATTGTATTAGTTAGTCCGCATTTGCATATTCATTTGTCTTTATGATAAGAAGCGTCATACCAGAACAAAAAAAACTCCTTCCTTAGCATAATGTCAATGAGCACACATAATAAAATAATCTTAACTCCTAACTAGAAATAAAAAGAGAGCACTTACTGATGTCTGAGAGACACTAGCCAGCTGAGTTACATTTCCATTTGTGGCTGGAGGAGAAGATGTGAGCTGGCTGTCATTAGCTTGTGGTGCCTAAAGAGTAATAGGATGCTGTTTAATCTTACAGGTGACATGAATACACATTTAAAAATGTTTTCTGATAACATCGTCTCATACCGGCTGTGTGGTGGCCAGGATCTGAGCAGCAGTGAGGTTCTGCTGATGTTGCTGTTGTAAAGCAGCTGTCTGCAGCAAGATGTGCTGCTGTTGAGCGGCGTACATCTGCTGCAGGTACTGCGCTGTCATACTCTGTGGTCTGTGCAATGCCTGTTGAATTACCTGGTACAACACCACATCATAAGCTTCACACTCCATCAAACTGCCAGTCTTTTTGACTGTACATCTGAGCTATGAGTATATGAGCTACATAGAGAAAATAAATACACAATGTCATGTGTTGTATGTTAGGGGCTGATGCCGGTCACCTGGGACTGATGGGGAATTAACTGGACCGCCTGTCTGTCTGAGGACATGTTTCCCAGAGGTAGAGCAGAAGTCGCCTGTGTGCCTGTGGGAGTATTTGGTCTGGGTGTGGAACTCACTGATGTGCTATTGTTAATGGGTGCAGTGGCGCTGGAGGTGCAGCTTTGCCCCTCTACCTCTTCCAAATTCTGCTTCTCTGTGTCACCCATCATCACTTGGGGTTGCTAGGCAACTATGAAATTTCAGAATCAAAGTCAACCGCTGTGAGATGAGATAAAAATTTTATTAAAATAGATTAAAATGATAAATGTGCTAATTCATTTAGATATAAAAATATTCAGTAAAATGTAAAAGATTGTCCTGGGATTCAGATAGATTAGTACATTTTTGCTAGTTTTTATGCTGATTATCTGCTCTTTAATTACGAAAAACACATTTCATAAATTAGAAAATCTGAATGATCAAATATGGAAAAAACTGTAATAATAATACACTTACATCAATAAATAAATTTTCCATAGCCTATCCTAGACCACACATTTATTTTTACATATTTAGAGTAAAACTTAAATTATAGTAAAAAATCTTAAAAAATCTATTTTGTTTAAAACATTTGATCCTATGTCCTATTTTCCTGCATATTGCAAAAAGCCCATTAAAAACTGAAAATGTTGGAGAAAACGATAAAAAAGAACTTTTAATTTTTCAATATATGAAGAGTTTCGTTTGCAAAACGAGATAACCACCGTCTTCTTAATTGTTCAGAAATCTTGTTTTTTGGTTGTGCATTCCAATTAATTTCAATGCAACTGCAGTTGGTTTGTTTTGATTTAAACCTTCACAACTTAAAAAATACAGCTAAGTAGCACCATAAAACAAAATAATAACATGATAACATAATAATAAACATGTTTTGACAAAAATCTAAAAAAAAAAAGGATTTATCTCGTTTTGCAACGAAACTCTTCATATTTTCACTTTTCTTGGTAATCAGAGATGTTATTATTACAAAAATAAATATCACTTAAATAAATGTATACAATGGTAAATATTCATTAAATTAAAGGAAAAAAATTCAAAAATGCTTCTTGTTATTGCATTTATTTATAGGGCGGTTTCCTGAACAGGGCTTGTCCCAGACTAAAATGCATGTTTGAGCTGCCTATATTTAAAAACACCTACTGCAATATCTTAACATATATTAGTGTCATTGTTTTGTCTCAAAATGCACACCAGTATAGTTTTTTGTAAGTTTTGTTTGAAAAATCTACTTAAATGTGATAAGGTCTAGTCCTGAATCAATCTAAACCCTGTCCGGGAACTGCCTCATATGTATAAGCCATATGGCTTTTTGTGGCAGATTATGAAATGATTTTAAATATTTTAACATGTTTGCACAGTCAATTAAATCAAATAACTCAACATAAAATGGCTTTTTCAGACCAAAAATATTGTTGTAATTATTATATTATTTATGGTTAGACTAAAAACCTCAGACCACCAATGCTATCAAGCCAGGAACCTTTGGGTACCGAAAAGATATTAAAGATCCTGTTTTTGTACTTTCAGAGGTTTTTTAAATGACTCTGGAGTCTCCACAATCTTTCCAATTGGTAAAACTCATGTTAATCATACAACAAACACAATTGAACATTTAAAAATTTAGGTTAGCACATAACTATCAATAGATTATAAGAATTTTCATAAGTGTTTTCATACACTTTGATATTGCCTATTTTATAACAATTTACTCAAAGTAGGATAAACTCACTCCAAACACTGGACTTAGTCACTTTCGATGCATTTATTTATTTTATTTTTATTTGATAAATCATATTTTTATAATTTTAGCCTTGATAACCAAATTATAATTAACAAAAATAAATATAAATAATTTAAACTAAAACTACACTAAAATGTATGCTATTTTAATTTAACAAAATAAAAATGTATAATGTAGTGCCCATAAATTTTGACACTCACAAATCGAAATGTTTGTGCGCAAATGTCGCTTGTGCTTTGGACTTAAAAACAGCCAAAAGATGGACCAACTATTATAGATTTTATACATAAACATTATATATTATATATAATTGTGTATTCTGTTTATTATTTACTGGAAAATGTGTCTAGTTAATTCGTTTATGCACACATTTACATTATTAAACGTGCGCCTCCTCTCCGTCTGCTTTAAAATCCCGCTTTATTAACATCATAATCTACATTAATATTTAGGCATTTAGCAGACGCTTTTATAATTTTTTTAAGCGACTTGGGGATTAGGAAACAATCAAGCGCTTTGTCAGAGAGGCAACAAGAAGTGCTAGTACCAAGTTACAAGTTTTTACTATTCCGAAACAATTCCTGTTGAGAGAGAAAGATAGTTTGTCTTTATTTTATCATCTGAATTTGATACTTTCTATTAGAATAACTCTATCTTCAGTTTTTTACAGCAAAAACATTCCCCGTTTATTCTGAATATAGCCAAAAACATTCGGAATTTGACATAAGTTGACGTAGCCAAAAAATAAATTGTAGGCTACAGATTTTACATTTGATAATTTTAAGCAGAAATGTATTTGTACCTCAATTCTAATCCTAAAGGTGGAGAATCAGTTATTTAAATCTCCAACTGGACTACCATAATTAATCAGTTGGTTACTCAGTAGCCTAATAATAATTTATTTACAATGACAAGTATAGCAGCCATTTATTCGGCAAATAAATACATGCATTGTATTACATAGATTTAAACAAATGGAAAACGAGGAATTTATCACAGTATGTTTTGATATATAGCCTATAGGCTATATCCTAAACAGACATCCGAAGTAAGTCACACTCACACAGGCCGAATGTCTCTTCTCTTATAAATGCATGCAATAAACAACTCTGTCATAGAGAAACGCCCACTTTATCGGGTTTAGCATGAAATTCATATATTTATAAACAAACGATTTGACGTGATTTTTTTCATACAATTAAATTATGGTTTTATTAAGACTGGGACATCGTGCAATTATGACGCTTTTCCCCATGCAATGTTGAAGGCGCATGAGCTGAATGCGTGTTTACCTGTCTGATATGAACACCGATGTGCTGGTGTCACGGCCTCAGTCATGTTATAATGAGACAGTGCTCTCTAAAATGGAGATAAAAACAAAACTGCTCAGAAATTTCCGAGCCAGCAGCACCGCTTGCTGTGTAGGAGGACTTCATGCAGCGCTGCTTTCATGAACGGAGATTGATAAAGATGCTTATTAAAATAACGGTATGACGTCAATGTCGCACGTTTCAAAAACGAAAAAAAAAGAAAAATACAAAAAACAATTTGACGTTGAACCGACGTATTTTAACGTGTCTAATCTAAGAAGTGTGATCAAGAATCTAACATTTACAGAAATCCTATATTTTTTAGCTATACTCTAAGAAAGGATGCGTTCATTTTTAACACATTGTTTTGAGTTATCCTATTTAAAACATGATGTGCAATTTCGTGTTGTTTTTGTGTTCAAATAAATAAAGGGGACAACACAAAGTGTTAAATGTGTTGTCGTTCAAGACACAATGTTGTTTTAACACATTCGTTTTAAAGGCTATAAATGCAGAATAACAACTTAACTTTTCAAAAGTAAGTTAAAATACTTTGCCATGCTTATATGCAGAATAACAGCTTAACTTTTCAAAAACAAGTTAAAGCACATGCCATGCTTTCATGTTGATGCTGGCAGAAATAGAATATTATAAAAAAAAAAAAGATTAAATGAATTTTAAAATGAAGAAACTAGTGCTGGATCGAAACTCCTGCACAGTTTACATTGAGAGTCAGAAAAGCACTGCAGATATTTATGTGAGTTGACTTCCTGTAAGTGTTTCTAATACCAAGTTTGCATTTGTGTCTATCGTGTTAGAAACATTAAAACATTTAAAACTGCACAGAAGTTTTTATTAAAAATCCAAATAGGTCTATTTAAACTAGAGGTCTAGTTAGCAAAACTGACATTTTTAGTGTTTTTAAGAAATTTGATGACAGAAATAGATATTTCAATCAGAGTACATTTAACAAACTTAAAATATGCATATTTAATAAACTCATTCAAAATATTTTTCATATTTTAATTAATCGCCTAATCAGATTTTAGTTCCGAAACAGAAAGGGGACATTTCACAAGACTTTTTTAAGGTGTAAAATAAATCTTTGGTGTACGTATGTGAAATTCTAACTCAAAATACCATATAGAAAATGTATTATAGGATGTTAAAATTGCCACTAGATGTGTCCAAAAAGTTTTTTGGGTGTGTCCTTTTGAATGCAAATGAGCTGATCTCTGCATGGCAGTGCTTTGGTTGGATAGTGCAGATTAAAGGGTGGTATTATCCCCTTCTGACATCACAAGGGGAGACAAAGTTCAATGACCTATTTTTTCACATGCTTGCAGTTTACCAAAACTAAGTTAGTGGGTTGTTCTTTTTTGTTCTCAACATTTTATAGGTTGATAGAAGCACTGGGAACCCAATTATATCAGTTAAACATGGAAAAAGTCAAATTTTTATTATAGGTCCCATTTAAAACTCAATGTTTTTACTGTAAAAACTTTAAGTACAATAGTCCCGTTAATTAACCCTGTGCTGATTACAGTGGTTTTGCCACTAGAAGGCATACTGCACCATAAAGTGTAACGGATTATCATAAAGCTTTTTAAACATTTGTAACCAGTTCATATAAATTTAAACAATGAAATTATTTGACTTTTTTTGACTAAGGGTGCAAAGCACTCCCAACGCAGCTCTTCTCCACATTCAGATTGGTGTTTAGATTGTTCTGTGGTATAATCGGAATGTTACCAGGCGCTCCCATCTCACCAAGCTCATTTTAAATATCACAACCAAAACGTCAACATCAATTTAATTAATATTGAATATTACAATTTTCACCGAAACATCAACTTAAAATAACTTTATGACACTAACAGTTGCTAGTAATGTGTAATGTAATTGAAAAAAATCTCATCGACCCCCCCACACATTCCACAGTTTGGAATCGTCCGTCTCGAGGCCTGCGCGAGAGTCGAGACAGCGAAAGAAGGGAGTGTTTCCCGTCAGACGCTCAACTTTCAGGGGTCCGACGAATTTTCACTGGAACTTTATTAACTCTGTTTTAGATCGACCGATTCAGTCACCTGCGTCAGGTTTATTTTTGTTTCAGGATTAAATTTAATTTACCAACTCGGGTTGTTGTTTCCGGTCAGACGGTAGCAGGCTAGCGTCGTTAGCCCATCTAGCTCGCTAGCCGGAGCGCGTATACTTCATAATGCCCACGCTGCGGGACAGCACCATGTCCCACCCCGGAGAAAACCCGCACCAGGTCCGGGTAAAAGCATACTACAGAGGGTGAGTATCTACTGGGGCCCATATGCGGTTTATTGTTTTTCTCTTATAAAGTTTTGGTACTCTTGGACGTTTATATTAAACTCAAGTGACATCATAGTTTCGGGATGTACACAAATAAATGATTAGCCAGTTAGCATACAGTGTTAGCTTATCCCAAAACAAAACTCCGCTAAAGTTGTCAAGTTAAACCAACTGTAATAAACTGACGTGATGTCTTTTTCTATAGTTGGTCTTCGTCCACGTCCCATAATGGTTTATATAGACAGTGATTTTATGTTTGTTTGTGTGTAAGTGTTGGTTTCATCCAAGCCTGTGATGAATCTGGATGCGGCTGCTTCTGTATTACATTTCCTCTGTCTGTTATATTTAGGCTGTTTTATGAGAGAAACATTCACAAATACCTTATTGATATAATGTATATTGTTAACACACGTAGAAATGTCTTTCTGTCATGTAAACTGTGTACTGTAGAGCATCATTTTAGTTATGTCGTGTAGTGGCAGGTTTAACTTAAAGTTAAGTTTGTAAATTGAATCATTTTGTTTAAAATATTAAATATTGGGAAGTAACGCACTGTAAATGTGGAAGTGTCTCATTCCTCTTACTTTTAAAATGCCCATAAGACAGTTCCTGTGAATGTATATTACATTTATAGATGTCACTTATATATAGCACATTTCTGTAAAACTGATTGGACTTTCGAGCTGGGTTTCCTTTCACTATGACGTTCGCACTTGTCATGCACTTGACAAACTTGTCCTGCCAGTTTCTTTTGCCAGACCTGTTGTAAACTAATTTCCTATTCATAATGCCCATGTGTGTGTGTGCAGCTGTCCTGATGATTCAGTCAGTTTCTGTTGTAGCTGACCTACACAGTTGTGTGTTTAAGGTGGAATTTCAAAATGAAAGCATATATGTAATAATTATAGTTATGGTCATCACAAAGAACAAAAAACATTGGTTGGGTACCATAGAGTGCCGCACAAATTACATATTTTTGTAGGCCAACCCGGAAATTAGCTGGACACTGGTTCCTTCGCCAAAAAGCTTGTTCATTTTTCCCATAGCCTTTTGGATTATCGCAAAAAATAAGCTTTGTGTTTAACAAAAGTTTATGATGCTTTCACGTTTTGTCGAACAAGATAATCTTCACAGATGAACACAACTTAAATGAATATTGAGATCTTAATGTGTTTATTTTTAATAAAAAGCTACATGCGATCTACACCACGTTCTCTTGACATCAACGTCATCACCACCAAGCTTCCGTTCCGACAGTTCTTTAAAATCACATTTGAAATCATGTTCCCTGTAAAAGAAATACACTGTGGATGAATCTTTGTTGGGAATTGTGCCCATGTTGCATTGTTTTTAAATTCCTCATGGATGTTGACGTTTAAAGTCCACGACCGTAGTCC